>NC_044190.1:19835835-20435835 GCF_900880675.1 Sparus aurata
AGGTTTTATTTTTGCAGGAGGGTGTGTGCGTTCCTGAAAAGTGTGTTGTAGAGAAGTTGAAACAAGAGTTAGGATACTAATGATAAGAAAAGAGAAAACAAAAACTTTATAATACAAAATAACAATAATGGTCAGAGATGGAGGCATTAGAAAGCCCAAATGGTGTTGCAAGCTTTACTGCTGTGTGAAGTGTGAGAGTTTATTGTAGCCCTGTTTCTGTTGCTAATGAAAACCCTGGTTAATATAAATCTAATACAATTCTAATCACACACACGAGACAGTCCGCAGAGCTCTGTTTAAGGTGAATAACTTGGGGCATCCTGCTGCTATGGTTTACTTAACACAGGCAGAGTCTCTAACCACCTAATCTCTCCTCATTCAGACCATATCTATCCAGTTGTTCTGCCCAGCTGGCAACCTCCTCAAGTGTTTGTTTCTCCATTTGTTAACCATGTTTCTGCCCAAGATTCCTTTGCTCAAATACCAGGGAGGTTTCACAGTTTTAAATAAATAAGTCACACTCAGGCAGAAGTATAAATCAAGAAAAAATCTAGCAAGCTTGTATTTAAGATATTTTGCAGCATATTTCATCATTTACCTATCTATATATGTAACACAAACACAGAGCTGTTCAGTATGCCTCTTTTATTTTACTTTAATTTGAAATTAGGGTGAAATCAGTCAGGACACTGTTCAAGTGTAAAGTGTCCCCAATAGACAACAGATGATGCATACATGATGAAAATGAGTGAATCGTAGCCATAGGAATTATTTTCCACACTGCAAAGGTTATCATCATACACATCCTCCTTTTGTTTTGATTCTTTGTAAACTGATGCAACATAAAGTTTGTTTTCTGCAACTGCATGTTGTAATGAATATCTGCTTGTACCTGAAAGTTCCCTCATATGTTTTTATACGTGCTGTGTTGATTGTATTGTATTCACCTGCTGTGCGTCTTTGCACCCTGTTAAGTGGAGTTGAACGCCTTTAGTAAGATACGTATTCATGTTAAGTCTTATACTTCTGTTGTTTGGTTTTATTGTTTAGTCGGTCAGTCAGTCCACCAATCTGGTTCAAACTGAACTATCTGCTATTGTGCCTTGTTTACACTGCATTGTAAGGCTTGACTCAACTCAACTCTAATTTTTGGTACCTGGTACTTTTTCCTGATTCATTTTTCACTGCAGATTGTATCCCATGAATGTAGGCGGGATTCTTAGCAGATAATTATAGCAGTGCTGTGTGAAATTGCCCTGATTTAATCTTCAATGCAGCACAAACACAAACATGGGAACAATGGCAGATATTTAAATGATATACTTCATTCCTTACTGTCGGTATGTGGCAAGGAGGACAAACTTTCTTTGGCTGAAGAAAGCAAGACAAAAGCTGCCAAAGAGGACATGGATTTTGTAGAATCCCAGGCCAGAGCACAAAAGATTGAGACAGTGTGTCAATTCTCTCTTGCCAATCAGTGTGCTCCAGTATTCTCACTCTACAATTTAGTACCAGCCTACCTGGCTTGGAACCTCAACTAAGTTGATGCAAGAAAAGGTACCAGGTACTATGCACAACTTTGGCCAATGAAAAAACAAAAAAGAATTGTTCAAAGCGAAACGAGGCAAGCTGAGCTGAGTCGTATGATTTAGTAGAAATTAGGTATTGGTTTGCGATGAAGTTTAGCACACATGTTGATGGTGCCCAGAGGTTGTATTGGCTCTGGTGAAGGTATTCATGTCTTCCGCAACATGAATAGAAAAAACTTTGCTAATCCCCCGACGTTTCCTCTTGCCCATCCCCAAGTCACAATTGTAATTTGTCCCCTACCAAACACCTCTTGGCTAATGACGTTTCCCTTATTCTTGGCTCCAGTTTGTGATTGGCGCTAAGAAGCAAATGTGTTCACAAGACTAAATTAGTCAACATGGTTGGCGTTATACCTGCTTAACATCAGCATGTTAGTATTTTCATTATGAAAACGTGTTAGCATTCTGACTCTATGTTTAGCCACACAAAGCTTTGAACTCAGCCTTGTATGAACTACTGTTAACCTTAAAACATACTGTACATGGCTTGTGATGTTGACTCAATGCTTATATGAGTTATAAATCAAGGTGTTCAAAGGACTTACATGGACCCTTGTGCAACTTTGCTCTATTTGTATGTGAGAGTCCTCCTTTTCCATTATTATCTCTCATATCAGAAGAGATGACTTTTTCTTTCCTGAAAAATTAAGCCTCTTTGTTTGGCTGTCACAGCTGACTAGTAGCTGTCTGTCACAAGAAAAAAAGATGACAATGGAGAGGGGAGCCAGACATGATCTTGAGGTGGAAAGAGGAAATATCATGAAAAGAAATTTTAAATTGTGAGGGTCATAAAAAGAGAAAAATAGTGATATAAGAGGCAACAATAATGAGCCAAAAGAGATAATAGATGGTAAGAGGTAAAGAAAGAAGTACAACAGGGTTAGTTATAAAAGAACATTGGAAACCACAGAGAAATTGATACATTTATTTTACTCACCACTGTGATTTGGGGATGTATTCTTTATTAGCTCTGCTTATAGTGATTGCATGGTCTTGTTTCTATACAGCCATTGATACAGCCAAGTGTGTTTTTGCGTGTGTGTGTGTGTTTGTATATCCCTGTGGGTTGTAGCTAATCATCAAACAGTGGTGTTGGCCAGAGTTTGCTTATGATAGTCTGCCAGCCGATGTTCATTAAACATTTGGCACATGACTGGCTGTCTGGACACTGGGATACCCGTCGTTGCGTTTGTGTGTGTGTGTGTGTGTGTGTGTGTGTGTGTGTGTGTGTGTGTGTGTGTGTGTTGGTGTATGTATTTGTATATACATTTATATACATGAAGACTTTTAAACATATCATGCTTATACCAATTGAATAATATAGGCTCATATGTCAGCTATATATCACAAATGTGAGCTAAGAACGATAACAAAGACAGAGTAGAGGGTTTGTGGAAGCTCGGCCCTCAAGAAATAGTTGACTTCATGCGATGAGGGGTTCATGGTTCTGCTAAGAACAAAGTGACAGAGAGAGAAAATGTAGGGGTAAGATAGACAGCTCAATCATGAAATCATTTGATGTGGTGTCAATACAACACCCTCCTCCCATATGGAAAGGTGCCACAGTAGTTATAACAGTGCTATAGTGGACATGTGGTGTGTGTGACGGAGAGTGAGAGCGAGTGAGAAATCTGTCTTTGCACTCAGGGAAAGGCTAGAAATCAATGTCATGGGAAAAATTGCCCTTTCTTTTTTGTGGGGTGTCACTGTCATGACCGCAAAATCATACTTAATAGTAAGAGATGTGTCTATAAAGTGGTGTAGCGTGAACATCCTGTAGGTGGTATAAAGCATTTTTCCAGTCTCTGTTGGTCATTCAGTTTGTGAACGCAACATTGACACATTTGTTTTCTTTTGTAAACAGTAGCTTATTATGCATCCAGGAATTACAGAGCAACAATATTATCAATTTTGAGCCGTGTTTCTTGCCGCCCGGCAAATGTAAGATCAATATTCATACTTTTTAACTCTGTTTGTGGTCAAATTCACATATGATTTCCTTTGGACTAAACCATAAAACATTTTTTGTTTTTTATTCTATTTTATTTTTTCAATTTAACATTGCTGCTCCAATGCATTGGTTTTATTTTATCTTAACTCCCTGCATCCATGCAAGTTTGCCTAAATACAAGATTAAGAATTTGTTGTAGCATTCATTCTTTCATTGCCTGACTGAGTTTTGATACTCTGTGCTAGGGACATATTTTTGCCAGTACAGAAGTAAGTATTGACAATCAATGGCCAGCCTCAAAGCTTCAGAGAGGCTCTTCTCTATTTTAATGATAATGCATCACACGATGCACCTAGTCCTCTCTCAAGTATCATCCAATGAATAAGACACATTCAGCTGTGTTGATTAGCCCTGTCCACTTTTCACTTCAAAGTCTGACACCTCAATGTGTCTTTTTTATCCTGTTTCACTCAGCCCACTCTGTGACTAACATGTCATGCAGCATCATTAAATGAGATCGACTCTGATTTTGTTTAGAAAAATCTTTTTATTTTACTGTAATAGAGCTGTGAAGTTTTCACTGTTGTGCGTCATCATGTATTTGAATTTCATGTGTTGATTTTCTTAACTTATAGTACAAACTGTCTGCCTCGTGATTCAGGGGAGGCAAAAGTTGGGCAAAGGCCAACAAGACAGTACGATACACCTTGTCGCACTGTGTCCACAATACACTCACAAGCACACATTTTCAAACAAACGGTCGTTTCGTCTCTCGACTTCCTCCACGGAATGTCGTTGTCCATCTTAAAATTGTATCAACCTCTTGTTATCTCATAGGATGATATATTGCACAGCCCTTTTTCTGCCTCCACCAGACTCTCATGATGTACAGTGCCGGCTCAGGAACACGATCTTCCACATTGTTGTTGTTTACGGCAGCACTGATGCAATCATGACCTTTTTTTCTTCATCTTTCTCTCTCTCTCTCTCTCTCACTTACACACTGAATCCGCTCTCTTTCATACACGCAGTCTCTCTCTCTTATACAGACAGACAGACAGACACACGCACACACACACACACACACACACACACACAACACACACAGTTTCCCCTCCATTCCACTCCTATCCCCATGTTGACAGAGATGACAGTTGAAACCACTCCCTAACTGGTTGGCCGTCAAGCACCATTTTGCCCCTGTCATTCAAATGTCTTCACCTGACTCTGTCTCTATGTCATCCCATCTCAAATCATTACCCCCAGGGTCAGAGCTGTTTCATTTCAATTCTAGAGTCTGCTCTTTTCAGAACATAAGAAAATTACAATGACAGAAATGAGAAAAAATGTTCTATTTCCCCCATTAGGGTTTCCTTTGTAACCCTTTTAAGCTCCCTTTCAATCAAATTATTAGCTCTCGCAAAGTATAATTGAATATAAGGACTGCCGGTCAACAAGACATGTTTTCATTACAGTCATGATATTAAAAAGATTGCAGAATGAAGTTGTATATTCATGGGAACAAAGTTGTAATTTGAAGGAAAAAAGAAAGTATTGTTGAGAAAGTTGTTACAGTATTATCAGGATAACGCACAGTATTGGGAGAAGTTATGAGAGACTGAGTTGTGAGGAAAAATTCAAGACACTAAACAGATACACACAAATCCACATAAGGAGTGACATTGTAGATTGACACTTGTCAGTTCACAGCTGTCTCCCTCCCTCTACTGTTTGCCAGTGAGCTTTAACCCTTTTTCTGACACCATTAACTAGTGTTATGCTTGCTGTGCGCTTGTTGGCACAGCTGACTGGCAGAAAGTCAGTACAGCCACATGCCAACCATGCATCTTCTCTTTTTTTTTTATTTACTGTATCCAGTGGTGGACATGGGTTGAATGCATGGCATTGCTGCTCTAGGAGAGAACAGTGTTTCCTTTCTGATTTCAAAAACCTGTGCAGTGTTTTTATAAGGTCCTGCTGTCCATGTTGGAGAAATTAAGATGCTCATGCATTTCTGCTATTCCCTATCCAGAATAGAGAGCTCTCTTTGTCATTAGCCTGTCATTCTCCGTGATGTGCGAGGAGCAGGGCAGCCTGCACACTACCACAGAGACCCTGCTCTCATGGCAATGCGCTCAAAAGTCTGGTCAGACTTCACTTGAGTCCATGCAGACAATGCTTATTGTTCAGCTGCACAGTAGAATTTTGCGATTATAAGATGCATTGCAAGGCAATGGCAAGGAAAATTCTGCATTGATGCAGAGAAAGGGCCTTACAACAATTACTATTTACTAGTCAAGTTAACTGTTTTCAGCTGAAGCTAACATCTACAGCCATAAAAGAATATTGTGACAGCAAGTCCATCTAATCAGACAACAAGTAAGGACCCGCTGGCAACCTTGCTGTCCAACTCTGAGAGAGGTGTGTGCAGCAGAGTCAGTTGATGCCTTATCATAAAGCTGCCATGTGAAAACAATGTTATTGAGGACAAACATGAAAGGCACTGCAGATGGATACATGTTTTGTTTTTCTAATGTTAATGCACTGAAAGGATGCAGCTTTTCTTTTGAAGACTGCTGTAGTCTGATTATTGGAAGGACTTTCTGAATAAAGGGTGAATTGAAATGTTGAAAAAGTTGCCATGTGCAGAAATATAGATCACTGAGGATGCCATAAACTGACATGCATCGAGAATCGCTTTGCATTTGAATGGTTGACAGCTAAATAATAGTTGAAGCGAATCATGAGGCCAGTGAAGGTTCACACCTTTAGTAAATAGGTGTGCTCATGAATTCTGTCAGAAATGGTTTTTCAGAAATTCAGAGCTCCAGTTTCAGAGGGGCTCAGAGCATCCTCTGTATGAAAGATATCTTTGGTCATAAAAGTTCAGATAAAGATAGAAAGAGATAAAATTGAAAGGATAAATATTCTACTTTGCCACTAGAAATGATCAGGTCATGTTTGAACTTCAAAAGAAAAAGCAAACTGAAAAAAACAAATGTTAAATGATGATTTGAAAATGTGAAATTGCTGCTCACATATCAAACATTTTTCTTCAAATAGAATATTCCTGAAATAAATCTATATTTTTAGAAAAGGTTTTCTTCTAGAATTCTGACTTTTTCTCAAAAGGTTGCTTACATGATGTATTTTGTTTCCAAAATTGCCCCACAAAACCCTTCATTTTTCACTGGTTCAAGGAAAGAGTAGTTCAATGTTTTCACCACCAGGAAGAAGACAAATTATGTACCTGGATGATGCCCAGAATGTCTAAAATACTATAAAGACTCCTTTGCTGGATTCCAATAGTGCGTAATCAACACACATTTGCAAAAAAAAGAAGCAGCTTGTTTTCATATGTGGCTAAATAAATTGAACCGTTGGTCAAATCACTTTCAAACATAAAGGCAAAAGGAGGAAAAGCGGAGTGAAGCAGAGGAAGATTGATAAATAAGATATGACAGGAAGGAAGAGGAGAGAGGGAGAATAATGTAACAGGGCCAGTCACGCCCCAGTGGTTCTACTAATCATGCAAACAAGGTCACTGTCCGCCAGAGCCAAACTGGCAGGCTATGTGCATGCATCTGAGGCATTGCTCTCTCACTCCTTCTTCTATCTCACTCGCTCTTGCTCTCTCTCGCTTCTGTTCGGGTCACTCAGTTAATCAGCCGGACCTACAGGCAGCTGCCCACACACAGGCTCACTCAAACAGCGAAATTATCAATGAATGTACAGTGCAAAAAAACCTACATTTGTGCAGCAGGGTGACTAACATTAACAAAGCAGTTTTTCCTGGACGTGGTGGTTTCTGGTTCCAGCTCTCAGTGTGAGGATTTGCTGCTTTTTACCGTTTAATATCTTAAAAAATGGAAAATTCTAAAATGTTGGACTGTTAGTCAGACAAAAGACACAATTCATGTGTCATATTTATACACATCTTACAATATTTCTGGACTTTTCACAGGTGGATAAAAGAAAAAATAAGTCTAGACATTAATCAGTAATAAAAGTTTCCCTCAGCTGTAGCCCTACCACCATAAGCACCCCTTGTGTTTTTGTGTGCTTTTTAAACATTTTTCGATTTTTTATATTTTAAGTCTAACTGTAGTCATTCAGAGGAAAAAAAAAATGTTCTAAGTTATATGTAGGGTCTCAATTTAGTACTACCTAATAGCAGTTTTCATTCCAGTCAGAGACCAAATGTAAACAGACTCATTACACACAGCACAAATGCATGTTTTACTTGCACTGGAGGTTACAAATTATATAAAACATCTGCGGTCTCAGCTTAATTTTCTCAACCACGTTTTAAATAATCTGATTCTTTTTCTTCCCCTCTCTGTCTCTTTCTCTCTCTGTATTTTCTCTCTCTCACACACAAACACACACACACACACACACACACACACACACACACACACACACACACAGTTACAGCTCTCTCAACAGAGACTCTCATGTTTCCCTGCTACCCTTAATTGGCCAAGGTGTGAAGGGAAGACAATGTTGCAGTTTTCAAATGTTTGTGGCCATTTTTGTGTATAGTCCAGTAGAAAGTACAAGAGAATAATAGGAGACCCAAGAGGCTCAGGCATCAAGTAACCATTCACCTTCCTTTTATGTCTGGGGCACTATCCACACAGACACTGTTTACTAAGTGTATTTGACTGTTTGTATTTAATAATCCCAGGCAAAGTTAGGATACTAAGCCTTCATGGAAAGGCTCCCACAAAGTCGACATAAAGTCATTTTCAGTCATGTTTTCGTCTGATCCACAGTTGGTGAAAAGGTTCATTTTTACCCCTCAGTCAGTTGTCACTTTTTTTTTGATAGTCTCCATTTCATTTGAGATGTTGCAATATTGTGAAAAGAGATGTTTATTATCAGGAAATACCATTATGAAGGCTTCATGGGAATATAAATCACCAACACATTAAAGTACTTTAAAAGTGGCCCTATGATTTGTATATATTTATATATTTCCAGTTGTTCGAAGAGGAATTGTCGGTTGGAAATCATGCCCAAGACACTGAACGCTGTTTTTGACTGTTTGTGGAAGGGTGCAGATACAGCCACAAGATACGGTTACCACTGCACAAGTGTTACCATCAAGGCTGGATTAAGAATTCAGAGGCCCTTGGGCCAGACTCTTAGAGGCCCTTACACATGTGTGCGGGCGTACACACACAAACACACAATTGTAGGTGTACCAGCACAACAGACAACTACTTTACTAGTGCACAAGTGTGGATGTAGTAGTTGTTGGAAACTCCTGTGATTAAACAGAATTCACACTGACTGATAACTTCAACACAACTCTCAGCACATGCAGTGTATGTGTGTATTATCAAAACAGTCTACACTCTTGAAAAGATAAGACACTGTTTTTAGAATCGCCACAATATCAAACATCCAATCAACAAATGTTTTCCAAGTCATAAAAAAAACAATGCACATTCACAACGCTTGGGAGGCAAGAATACACACACACATTAGAGTAGCTACCTTATGCAATGACCTTTTTCCTGGCCTTTCTCCTAGCAAAAACTCTACAACTGTAGATAAATTCAACACAAGACTCTCAGCACATACAGTGTATGTGTGTATTATTATTTTTACCTCCAATAGTTCTGTCCCTGGCAGAAGCTGGGTAGGTCGACCTGCAATTATGTCATTCTTCAGCGCTTCTCTGAATAAGAACGGTCTTTATCGTATCGCTGCTTGTGTCTTTCCAAAATGCCAGATTCGTAGTCGTCTCATACCACTCCTGCATTTCCGGTTCAGCTTCGGGGGCCGCCGGTCCCAGCGGCATTGTCACTGGCATCATCCGCAGCATTGTCCGCGGGATCATTGGCCTCACCATGGCTGTCAGACGGGCCATCCAGGCTGGTCAAAGATGTGGGTGGGGCTGCCAATGAACAGGTGACTGTCACTGTCTCAGTCGAGGGTGAAGCACCACGCTGTGGATGAGCTGGTGAAGTGAAGGTAGCGGTCCTGTTCTTCACTGACGCTGATGCCGTTAAAGTCAGTGGCCTAAGTATCGGTGGTGCAACCCGCTGCAGCTGCACCGGGGCCCAGACCGCGAAATCCGGGATGAAAATGTCACAAACTTCTCCAGCTTCTCTGTGAATTCTCTTGCATCCTTCTGGGCAATAGTTGTCTTCTGCCATTGAAGTTGTTGCGGTGGAGGAAACGATTCAGCCAACCAGCACTCGCTGCAAACTCCTCATCTCTGCTGTCACTCCTGGTGGCGCACATTTCTTTGGCCCTGATCATTTTGCGGGACACTCTCTCATGGTGTGCCCGTTTGCTGATAACTCATCCCCGCATGTTTATCTCAGGCTCCTCGCTAGCCGTCTTCCTCCCTCCACCAGGCAGCCTGGCCCTGTTGCTGTCCTCCTCGGACAGACGCTGAAGCTCACTTTGATCTTTTCACCAATCTCTCACTCTTCTGGCGTCGACAGAGAAACGTATAGGCACAGCAGAATAAATAAATAAATAAATAGGCCTTAATAAATAAATAAACGGCCGTCCATCGGCCCATTATTGATCGGCCCACCCTATCATCATGATGTTACGCTACTGGTTAAAGTTAGATGCGGTGAAAAAGCTTGAGATGTTCGGAATGCCCTGCCGGAGTTGCGAATGTCTTTTATACCTCTCTTGTTTTGCTTTTAATTTAGTGGCCCGACCCTAACCCACCGCTTTAATTTCTTTCCATGTTTTTCCTTTCCTCCATCATCGCCCGGACACAGACAGCAAAGCAAACAATCAGTCATATTTTTATTTGCAAATAAATCGGGTAGGCTATAACTTTGTAATTCATCACACACTTAATGAGGTCTACTCACAAGAAAAACAAAAAAACACTAAGTGACGGAGGCCTCTGGTAGCTCGGCCGCGGCCCAGACGGCCCGTTCGGGATCCGGGCTTGGTTGCCATGACGGGCAGTGAACTGGGAGCCCCACGTTTGCGATTTCTCAAGGGGGATTAGATTCATCCCAGGTCCTGACATGGTCAACACCCGAATGACAAACTACATAAATGTGAAGAGTCGTTCTTCACACACAAACACACACGCACCGACCAATATTGTCCCAATGCCCTGAAGGCAGGAGCTTTGTATGTGTTTATGGCCTTGAGTGCTGTTGACAGGTGAAAATAAATCCCACTCTCCTTTTCTCCTTGCCACCGCCTTTTCTGGCTGTGCACTTCTTGCCCCTTCCTTTCTTCTCCCTGTCATCTGTTTCCATCTTCATACAATCCTGCTTTCCGTTTTTGTTTGTTCCTTTCATCCTCATTGAGTCCCCTTGCTCTCTTTTTCTATACCCTACAATGTCATGTATTCCTCAAGTTTATGCTTGACGTCTTCCTTCCCCCTTGATACTGTCACCACTTTTACCTGTAAGAGCTGGTTAATAAATCACATGGGATTCGCCAGTTACAGTTGTCGCTTGAGCTAGAGGGAGTTTGCAGTGCCTGGCTCAAACATTTGGGCTTTTAAATGTAAAGCATTACTAAAAAATACACAGCTTTCAGTGGTCAGTATCATAGAATCACAAAGCAAAATTGACATTGAAATATCATGAAATACTGCCTATAGTCATCTTTCTATTTGATCTGCCCTGAAAAAAAAAAAAAAAAAAACCTTCATCGAGAGTACAATTAGCAGAAAATGAACTCAAACTGACAACTGTGCAGTCATACAACCGGTTTCTTACTTCACATCCACCCATCTGCCGTCCAGTGACAGATGAAGACTTAATGCTCTGCTCCTTTTCCCTAGTATATAAAAATGCCAAAGCTCCTGCCACAAAGGTGCTTTGTCCGTTTGCCTCTGACACGTCCTCTGCATGAGAAGAAGCGGGCTGAGGAAAAGAGGGAGGAGGAGTAGTAACAAGGGAGATGTTGTCAGGATTTGTCAGTCTTCCTGTATGAAATGCCACCAGTATTTTGAAGCAGGAGCCACAGCGGAGGAGAGATTAGCATGATGTGTGTCTGCGTATATGCCTGTCTGTGTCTTGGGGCCAAATTACTAATACCGCACGTGTAAAGCTGTCCTCAAACAGGCCATCTAATCAGGCTATAATGAGATCCAGGTAGTTTGGTATAAAGGATTCATAAGCTGGAGCTGTGTACTACTAGGCACAAGGTGTCCTGTTGTTGTTGCTATGGTGAGCGGAAAATAGATGTATACACTATAGTGGAAGGTACTTCATGGGTGGGAACGGATGCAAAAATTAACACATCATTAACAGTGACATGTATGTAGCACCCCTCTTGTAGGTTCCTGTTGGTGATGAAGAAAGACCATGAACAAAAGACCATTCTTACCCATAATGCTCCCCCTTTTTTTTGGATTTGTTTTTTTCTTTCTCTGTATCCACTGTGTTTTTTTTGCACAGCAGTGGCTGTGTACATGCTGAGTTGAAAACACAAGCTCTACAAAGATCATCTCTTCCTTTCTTCTCCTCCACCCACCTATGGCAATGAACCATTAGCCAGTTCCAGTAGGTGTCTGTGTTGATTGCACTGGTTCTGTTCCAGGTATACCTGTGTGTGCCTGCTTGTACACCCCAGCCGAGTATTCTGGTCAGACGTTCGTGATCACAAGCCAGTTCCATTCAGAAATAGATTTTTCTAGCTAATCCTGTAATTACAGGGAGAGGGAAAAAGAGTAGGATGACATTTGTAAAGTCTGCAACATCATATTCAGTGAAGTCACGGTATGTATTTAAAAACAAAATGCTTTCTTGAATCATTGCTTAATCTTATGTCACCATGTTGTGACCAAAGTAATTCAAAAGCACTGAAGTTTAAAAATTAGCAGTAAGCCTGCATCTGCACCGGCAAAGTGTCACACTATACAGTATCTTTGGCTTCAAAGTATTTATCCATTTAAAATCTACTTTCCATTCTGTACAATTTGTTTTCCTCTGCGCCATCTGTGGAGCAAAATCCATTCAATGTGAAACAAAACAGTTTGTACACACAACCTCAAAGGAAATTTACCATATGCAAGCACCATCCTGCTGGGTCTAATGCATACATGTAAAGCTAGTGGCTAGTTTACTAAACTGCTAATCTTTGCTCATATAGGTTTTAGATTAGATTTTAGCAAATATTTTTTGCAGCGGCTAAAAGAAGGGCATGATTTGTTTACAGAAAAACACATTTGCAAACTGGCTGCACCTTAGATTTGTAGCTTCACACAAAAACTAGTCAGTTGTGTGTCACTAATTAGAACATTGCTCTGCCCAGTGCATAGTAGTTAGTGTAAATAAGTAACTTCCTTAAAACATTTATAAAATTTGTATTTTTCAGCCTTTCTCACAGTGTGTGCATGAAGACGGTGTCCCTGAGAAAACAGTCCAGCCAAAAAAAAACTGTCATTTTGTAATAAGCCTGTTGGCAAAAATTTCCCCCTTGAAAAATAAGCAAATACTAATTCTAATGAATTTGGCATTATTATTATAATAATTATAAGCCAAAACAACAACAGACTCAAACTTTTTTCCATCATCATCCATCTCCAGTAGCTGAACAACATTATTGTTGCAGACCAGTGCTAAATGTGTTCAGCTATACACCAGAATAATACCCCAGGATCTTGCCGGATATGTAAGCTGGTTCTTCTCCCGTTATCTTCCTTCTGGGTCTAGAGATGTCTGATTGTGTCCAGACTCGAGCAATTCCAATAACAATGTAAGCTTGGCCTCCTCACCAAGTGGTTTGGCAGATATGAAATCAGTGCAAACAAAATCTGATTTGTGCATGCCCAGAGCTATATCGCCTAGCACCACTGAAGTGCCTACTGTAATTGTAGGAATTGTAAGGAATGTATTATTTTAACCTAGGTTGTGTCTCTTATTTGTTCTCACTCTTGCTTTCACCTAATATTCTCCCTTTCCCCACATTCTGTCATGTTGTTACATAAACTTAAAGTGAATGCTGTATCTTCTGTTTACTGCATTAGCATGTGTGGGAGGCGGCGTTGTTCGCAAGTATATGACCATCAGATGATCAGTTTTCTGTAATGGTGTGTAATGAGTGCTTTATCCTGGTGTCATAGAAAAGATTTATGCATTTCAGTTAACCCACAGACAACATGACTTCTCAGAAGAAAGGCTGTATCGGGTAGAGATCAGTAAAGTCTTAATGAAGTAACAGTCTTAAGTGAATCAATGTGTTATCTACCCCACAACTGAACAAGGTAATCGGTACTGCGTGATCATTTCTGTTGAAGCAAGGTGAAAACCTGGAAAATATAGTTGTGCGTTACTGACGAGTATTTCAGTTTAGCTGTTGATAACCAGCAGTTAGTTGCTAACAAGTCTTTATCGCAGCCAGTGTAATTTATTTGAAAACCAAAACATGTAGGATCACATTTGCAATAATCAGCGTTTTACTCATATCAGCACCTGTTGCTTTTTGGATACTTGCTCTCTCTTGCCATCTGAAAGCAGAAGTGTTACCAGTTGAATTCCTCTGCCTTCTTTGCATAATTGCTTCCGTTGGGGTCTGCTGTTCCATTTATTAATGTGACACGTTGTTTTTACCAAGGCGAAAAACTCTGGGTTGGTGTTTCAGTAATAAGTATGCTTCACACCCTTGTCCTTTACCCTCATATACCAGTTGCGCTAGTCATTATTTGTTTGTGCCTTTACTCATGCAAAACACATTTCTCGCCTTTACTTAAAACATGCATTTTTGATAGTAGTTTTTTTGTTTTTTGTTTTTGTTTTCTCTCTTCAGTGGGTGTATAGAGGGTTGTGTTTTTCTGAGTTTGTTGGCAGTGGCAGTGTTAGAAAATGATATATCATTTTTTGATACTATTTAAATGTACTTCGTGGCTTGGACTATTTTCTTTTGCTCATAATGAGACAACTGTCATTTCCCTAACTTTCCAAAGCAATCAGGAGACAAACACATATGACATGTCTGCATAGCTCTGCTCTCGCCCCTTGTTTAAATATCACCTGTCTGATCAATGCACGCGACAGACAACAGCACCAAAGCTCCCCTGACTGTTCGCAGACACAGGGTGTTACACGCTGTCATGGCGCATTGTCCTTTTTCAGATGTTATTTACTTGCTTGTTTCCCTCTCGGTTTCTTCTTTGTTCCTATGTTTGTCTTGTGTGAGTTTGCTGATTGGTGTTGTGATAATTACAAGTAGGATTGTGCCGCAGGCGCTCCTGTATGCTCAGATGTCTCACACTGAGCCATTGTTTCCTTCATTGGCTGATTAAAGAAAACAAACACACACCTATGTGCCAGTTTGTAGATCTGATTGTGCTGAATAAATGCCCCCCCCTGTGTGAGTTTATAGTACGGATGTGCTCCAACAATTGCTCAGTACACTTCAAGATAAACAGTGAAATATATTGTGTATATTTTAAGAAGGAAATATCACAATTTGATTCATACCTATACTGACATAATGCAATGCCACGCTGTGTGAAACAATTGAGCAGAACTTTACCTACTTCACCAAGGTGTGAGAAAGAATCTTTTCAATATAGAGTTAATTCATAATTGGAGTCCAGAGAAACGTTTTGATATCTTTATTTGTTGCGGGTAGGGTTGTGCTGATTTGAACATACTTGACTGTGCTGCTCCAAAAAGGAACATAATGAGAGCCCATGAATGAAAGGAGCACTACCATCCTTCATATCAGCTGTGACAAATCTTGCTTTTATTTCTCACGATTCAACTTAACTTTTATTATTCTAACGTTTAACATCAACGCTTTAGATAAAATAAGACTTGAGCTGAGTTACACTGGAGAAAAGATGACGGAAGTGACAGTTCAAGTAGCCCGCGTACTGGAATCTTGGAAGTCAATGAGTTTTCCACAACACGCTTCCAGAAACTGCTTCACAATAAAAGCCTTTAATTTAAAACACATACAGGAAGTGTTGGGTTACAGTGAAATGCAGTAACGTAGTAACTTCAGTAACTTAAACACGGCTAATAAACAGGAGCAGCTGGAATAAAACGAGGCTTTGTAGGTCAGGCTCCAAGCACAGTGTGTAACACTAATGTACTGGAGCATAACCTTTACCAGTTTGTTACTTCTGAGAGTTTTCTCTTGTGGACGTCAGTATAAGTAGTTTAGTGGCGCTGTGTGTGCAACTCTCAACCCTAGTAAACAACAAAACAAGACATAATCATCAAACGCCCTTAGGAGCTAAGCTAATCGGCTATCCCAAGGCTCCTGTTAACTAGCCAAGTGCTGCTAGTTCTCTCCACCTAACGGGAACATGCCCAACATTAGTCGTAGGGAAGGGATGCAGTAATTCTGTCTCCATAGTGACTGTTATGATATGTTACTCATTACAAGTCAGGCATTTGTCACACTTTAATTAGGTTTTACAACGTTATCATTGATACCCATTGTTTGTCTGTCTTGAGATTCTATTTGGCAAAAGTCCATGTCAAAATAAATGGCTTTTAGGGCAACAAAGTGCAAAGATGTTGTTTCCCCCGCCCTACCCATGATCTGAACTCTCACTGAGCTGACCAGACTGGCAGGTACAAGAGACGGAAACACGCAGAGTAAAAGACATTATTAGCTGCTTTTAAAAAGAAAAAAAAAGAAAAAAAGTTGTGCCTGTCATATCAGGCTTTTCTGATACAGAAATGCCTGCATTGATTCAGCTGTGATTCCCTCCCAGCTTTGCCAGGATTCAAGCAGTTCAAATCGATGCAGCTGTATCTTAGACATTAAGCCTAGCACATCGATTCCAGTTGGTGAATCGTGACACCCTGTGTGCGTGCGTGCGTGTGTGTGTGTGCGTGCGTGCGTGCGTGTGCATGCGTGCATCTGTGTCTGTGCTTTGATTTCTTTCAAGGTTTTTATCCAGGAGAAAGCTGTGAATGTGGATTATACGCATGTTCATTTGAAAAAGGAGCAAATTACCCCCACACCTTCTGTTCCACCACATCTGCTCCAAATGTTTCTGTAGGTCAAGTCTACCATGAGCAGTGAACTAGTAAAACAATTTATTTGTGTGAAAAGGCAAGTACTTTGTCAGCAGGATTTTTTGTTATATTCTCTGATTTTCGATGCAGCTGTGTGTGGACGTTTGCACAATTTATTTCAAGCCACGTTCTCTCCCGTAGCTGGCAGTGTCACTTTGTCCGCCATTTACAATATTAACCCATTCCATTGGCCACTGACTCTTTGGAGGAGACATAGAACATGTCTGGAGCATGGATTGCTATTGGGCCCATGGGAGCCCTCAGAAGGAATGAGATGGATGACACACTTCCAGTAAAGCACTGCATTCTCCTTCAGGCCAGATCTGTTAAGAACGCTTTTGTGCTAGACCATCAATACATGCACAGATATAACACACATACTCTATCAGCGATGGGATTTTTGTCTTGACTAAAATGATCATTTTTTGTCGACACATGCACATGTACCTCACACACGCGTGCACACACACACACACACACACACAAACACACACACACAGGTCACTGTTACAGGTCCCACGCATCTTAAAAATTATCCCCTGGGTGTTTGCTACGAACTGGCTGCAAAACAGAGCTCCACCATTTCAGTATGTTTCCCCATCTGGTGAGGGCACACACCTCTGTTCGGCCCTTTATTGATTTAAATCAATATGGTCCAATCTCATCAACACCACTGTCCTTGTCCCACTCATGTCTGTCTGGCAAAGGACTCGGGGTGTGTGATGAAGTACAGCTTTCTTTGGGCAGATCCATACCTTTCGAGGTGATTGGGTTAATGTATTCCCCTGAGTCATGATGTGTGCAACCTCTTATTTGGCCACATCATTTGTCTGCTGCATTGATCAGAAGTTCATTGAATGGAACGAGGCCTGCCAGCCATCAGTTCTAAGTGCACAAGGAATATGAAATAGGCATGCATTTGGCTGCACACTCTGCGCTGGATGTCTGTGTCCATTTACATGTGTTTTGCTTGTGTAAATATGTTATTATATGTTCTTCAGAGAGTTGAGTAGACCATTGATGCATGTATTTTTAATTGCCAGGCCTGTATAAGAGTTAGAGAAAGAGGCCCCTGGACAGTGGCTGAGCTAAACTCAGCCATGCTACCCTGTCACTTAATTTGTTTCCTCTCAGACTGCCTCCCTCACGGTCTAACTCTCTTTTCTGTGTCTCCCTCTCTCTCTGCGTTAGTCTGAGTGGGGCTAGCTGACCTTCACTGGGACACAGCCATGATTCTAATTGCATTGATATGTCAGCGAGTGCCAGTGGTTGAAGGAGAGCATAGCAATGCTACCCCAGAGCAACGTGGTGGTGCCATCTGAATTTTGCCATCTTTTCACTGATGACTCACAGAGTGAGGCTGACGAGAAGGAGGACAGATTTACACATCCAAAACATTCACATTCAGGATTAACTCCAGAGCAACATGATGTTAAGGCAATACCTAACTTTGCTGTTAGTCGGTGGAAGCTTTTACTTTGAAGCAGCTGCAGGAAGTGTTAGGATTGCATAAACAGCATCACAATACGGAAAACATGCCAGTCTCAGCATGCACGTGCTCTCTGTTGGCTACTTGGCTACTCTTTGTTTACTTGAAGTGCCTTCTTCCTCGAGGGTATCATGACCACAGTAGGGATATTTGTCTTTAATTTGGCCCAACACTCTAAAACACTCAGTATATTTACATGCACATCTTAGTTGGATTACAGCCACAGTTCGACTATGCTACTCAGTCAGACAACTGCAATTGTCCGAGTATACATGCTGGTGAGAAAATCGAATTATTGGCCGAAGCATGTCATACCCCGCTACGATAGGTGGCGCTGTACCCATTTCAACTAGTGGTAATAGAGCCACCTCCGGCTGACCTCTTTACATCACAAGCAACAGCAAACTGCATCGGCATTCGAGAAAGATGGCATACGAAGAGCGAGACGAAGCTACATCTTTGTACATTTCGTATATGGTGTACATGATAATTACACAAACTAGATGCACAATGGCGCTCTTGCTTGCGGTGATTTCGGAGGAAAGACGCCGCCGTCCTTTTACTTCCGGCTCACGACCTCGGGGAAAAAAATCTCGCGCCTGCGCGAAACGCAAAATCCGGTCCGATCTGATAGAACGTATACATGCAGGAGTAATGCGACTATCAATCGAATAATCTAGGTGTTTTAATACAACTATGAGAAATCCGGTCCGATTTTAGTCAGACTAAGGTTACTATAGTTTTTAAATTTTCATTAGTTTTTATTTTTATTTAGTTTTTCAGTTTGCTTTTTTATTTCAGTTTTTTATTTAGTTTTAGTTAGTTCAACAAATGATTTAGAAGTTTTAGTTTAGTTTTTATTTTGAGGAATTTACTAGTTTCAGTTTAGTTTTTATTTAGTTTTGGTCTTAGTTTTAGTTTTTCAGGTATTAAGAGAAAGCCTTGACTAGTAGACGCTGAGAAGGATGAAAGAATGTGTGACACCCAATATGATCATCACCATTATGAAATCTCTATGAAAATGGTCTCCATTGTAGAGAGGACTAACAAACATGCATATACACACACACAGGCACACATACCACTCTCACCACATATCTTTAGTGCAATAACTTTTTGTTAATCTTGAGGAACACGCGTTGTTCAAGAGAAGTCGTAGTCCGATTTCTCAGACCCGACAATAGAAGTCCACACATAGAGAAAATGCGCTCCACAAATATTTGGAAGGCAGGGGCACTGACTAAATGTAAAGCCATTGGGGCTAGTCTTGAATAAATGGCTTCCCTTGACCTCTAGAAATCCATATATCACCGTGGCAACCCGGATGTTTAGACGACAGTGGCGGCGGCGGTCAGCCATACATTTGCAAGGCACCCGGAAACAGAAACCCACCGGCGGAAGCAGTTATCTGTCATGGCAGCACCCATAGGCTTCTGAAGAAACGGGTGAATACGGACGGTGCTATTTCCCGGTGCTGACTTCAGCGCTAGTGTTCCCTCCGTGCTGACTGACAGGCACTCCATTTATTTTTTGTTTTGTTTGTTTGTTTGTTTGCCACCCTCTGGACTGGAGGAAGGGTAGCAGCACAGCGGCTGCAGCAGGACAGGTAGTAGTCAAGGGAGAAAACGAAACGAAAACAAAGCTGAATTTATGTACAGTTTAGTTTTAGTTAGTTTTGCTTTGTTCATTGTAGTTTTTATTTCGTTTTCTTTTTTTTTTTAATTGTAGTTTTAATTTTTATTTCAGTAAACTAAATTATTTTTTCACTGCTAGTTTCAGTTTTAGTCTTAGTTTTCGTTAACTATAATAACCCTGAGTCAGACTAAGGTGTATACATGCATCTTAAAAATCTGATCATAGTCGGACTAACTCAGTAATTCGGTTTTCTTGAGTGTCATGTAAACGTACTCACTGAGGCATCCCAGCTTAGTTTTAAGGTATCTGGTCATATATAGTGTTCTCATCGGAGACAACCGGAGTAGAAGGACTAGCCAATGCAAAGATCTACCAATTTTGTTGGGGTGGTATTTTGTTATTTATTGATTTAATGTCACTCAGTGCTGCATCATCTTGGGCTGCTGTTTTGCCTGTTTCTTAATTTAAAATGTTCTATAGGCTGATCTAATTCTATTCCTGCCAACTGGCGGTTGAGTTTACACACACACTCCCCTGCCCACAGGCTTCTGCATGTGTGTGCCTTGTTTATTCAAGATTATATCTGCAATCAAGTGGAAGCTTACTATTAACATAGTGTACATTTCATCATACTTATGGACATTATTTAACAAGTAATGAACAGACATTGATCAAAAAGTACAGTTGTTCTGAAGTGATTTTTTTTGTTTTATTACCTTTTCTTGTTAATCAAAGTTTTGTATTGTTTCCCATTAGTCATCCTAAGTCATTAGTGACTGAGTGGCCAACTGTGTGCTGTAATGACACACTCCAGATATAACTTTTTTCCTTTGACTTTTTGTTCAGTGGTCAACATCTTGTGAAGTACATTCATAATGATGATTAGAAATGAGAACTCTAAGGGCTGTTAACTCTAAATCAAGCATAATTTAAGTTATCAAAAAAAACAATCTCAAGCAATTTCCTATATATGAGTTTGAGAGTCTTGAACTTAAATGTAACAGTAGTCTCAGCTTTCCGTAACATTAATGTTTCTCACAGGTTTTCCCAAGTGCGGACATGTCCCACCAAATTTTGTAAATGCTAAAGATAAAAATCAAAAGCCACCTTTGGAATTTTGGAAATCTAACAACTGTATTCTCTGAACATGATAAACTTGATGTCATTCAAATTTGGTCTAGTTTAGCCAGATTAAATCAATCATGGGTGAGATTTGTTGTCACCAGTATAAACACATTTTTCTATCTGATGATGAAAGCGTCACTTAATGTACTGTGAGGCAGATGTCATGGATATGCTGAAACTCATCTAATGATATAATGAATATCTAGATAAATTCATGCTCATTGCTGAACCTTTTTGTTTTAGTAATTGTATACCCAGGGCTGCTCTGGCCATAGTGAGTCTGAAACTCATACTGTAATCACACACATACTCGTGCTTTGCTGTCCAATTCTCAAACGTTGATTAGTGGATGTTGATTTTTTTTTTTTCTACAGTATATTTGAGCCTGAATCGCTTTGATCTGACTGAGACTGTGCTGTCAGAAGCAGGCTGCATTGCAGTCTGTCTCCACTCATTTTGCTGCATCTTGTCAAACGTTCCGCTGTTTTGCTCACTATTTGAAATCAGACACCCAGTCCATCTTGCTGTTGGAAAGAAATGGAGAACCATCTCCTCTGTCTGGTGGTCTGCCTGATTCCCTGTGAAGAGATGGAGTTGAAGGACAGCTCCGGGTGAGAGTAACAGTACCAATAAAGGAAAAAGTAATTGTGAGTTCCGGACAGTGAGGCAGAAAAGGGAAGCAAATGAGATAAAGGAGGCAGGAAGAAGTGTGCGGTTGTTTGAAGGAGAGAGAGCAAAACCTGTGTTGATGGAGACAGGCTGGTTACCAGATGGGTCTTGTCAGAGAGAGAGGGGAACCAAGAGAGGGAAATGGTTAAGAGATGGAGGCTGATGTGGCTGTCTGTAATGCGATATGGCAGATGCAATTTTATTTTTAGGACACAAGGCCCCAGAACGATAGGTTTTATAGGGTTTTGAGTGGGTTGATCTTTTTAAATATTCAACTTCAATGAAATATGGAGCATGACTCCGGGCTGTTTGGAATTCATAAGTCTGTTTGGCAGGACTGGCCCTGCATATTGAGAGCTGTCAGAGACGGCCTGAGTGTTAAACACAAGCCCTCAGCTGGCAGGAGAAACAATGGGGGAAAAAAATACTTTAGAGGAACTACAAAAGAGACAAAGAATGTGAAATCTTCCACCGGAGTTTTAAATATTCAATCACCTTTTGATGTCTTTTCTATCTTGCGCTGCATTATGGGTATGAAGTGATAAACACTAACCTCATTACAGTGTTGTTTCTAGACGATCATTCACAATTTTCCAGCACTATAGTTTTGATACGAGTTTGAGAATGTATTCCAAAGTTATGCTTCTTACGTATTTTCTCTATTTTACAACATATTCCAAACTTCCTAAAGGTCACATTTATAACATTTTTATGTCGACAAAACATTTTTAAAAAGTAATACATCTGCAGAGCTTGTAAAAATGTGCAGAATAACATCATTTCTTCTCCTTAACAGTCAAAAGCAGCTAACTAAAACAAAAGCAGCAGTAAAAAAGAAACAGCCTGGAATTGATACGGTACACATCAGGGTCATTACAGAAATTTCAATACCAATCCCTGCTTGTATAAACCGTCATGTATGCGTGTATTAAAGTGTAGCTAATGTATTCGTTATATCTTCCACCTGGACACACCGGCACAGTTAAAACATAAATTCCACATACTATTTTCTTATTATTACAATGCAAAATTAAACAGTTTCTGTTCAAAAATGACTTGCAAGTGCAAACTCTAAATGCAAAGGCATTTATCAGAAAGATGAGGGTTGAAAATATCTTTAGATACACACTGCTTATGCAAACTATCAACTATGTTCTCCATAATCCACTGCAGTCCACAGAGGAGTCTATTGGCTGTGCTCAACATCTATCATATAAACTTCTAAGCAAACCTGTTCATTAATCCATGTTACCGACTGATTGGAGGCTAACAGAGAATTGTGTGCCTCTGTCTGTCTGCGAACGCATTTGCGGAGTGCGTTTCAGCTCGGTGTCTGGAGGCGTGCGAAGGATCAATATTTTACTCTCACGTTGTGACAGGTGTACACTGCTGGAGAAAGCGGCTGATAGAAACCCTTAGTTAGTGTGAAGCCACTGAGGGAAAATACATATGCATTAGACTATGACTGCTGGGGATATTTACCAGTGGTAACCACACAAACAACAACAGGTAGCAGAGCCTGAAACCAAGACATGTTTAATTCATGCCAGAGGCAGCAGAGTACACTGGCTGTACACCTGTATCAGTTGAAATAGTCGGTGTGTGTGTGCGTGTGTGCGTGTGTGTGCGTGTGCGCACACATGTTTTTCTTTGTTTGCTTGCTTTTATGCAGTTGTGTGTATGTCAGACTGTCTCGCTGTGTTTGTGTCTAATGTCTGCCTTTATGAATGTGTTAGCAAGTGTGTGGGAGACTGAGAGAAAGAGCAGCAGAGAGACAGAGACCCCAGGAAAGGATGCTGTCCCTCTATGAGGAAACATTCTCAGTCCATTACCCTGCATGTAGATATAATTAGAGTAAAGCAGGAGTAAGAGCCCGGGCTGCTACAACCATCTGCCAGGTGTATTTCCTCTTTGTAATACAAGGGGACAGATTTGTTTATATTGTAAAAGATTGTACCTTTCTTTTTTTCCCCCGAATGTTTTACCCCATTTTTTGCAGAGTGCGTGGCCTACAGTGCAGCAGATTTTTAGATAAATTACTGCATTTAATCACTTGCAGGGATGTAAAACTCATTTGAGATGGCTAATTTACAACATTAAACATCATGTTGCTTTTTTTTTGGCCCCTTCAGAGTTATGTTATCATGTGGCAGGAAAGCAAGTCATTATTTCTGGAAAAGGCTATTTTAAGCTTAGCATAACAAATATTATAATTATAACAGTAGCTTGCTCTGACACTGATATCTCTGTTTGCTCTACCAGCAATATTCAGATCTTCAATTATGCACAATATTGTGTCGTCACCTCCTGAAAAGGCTACTAGACTGAATTTGTCGGGATGGCAGTGTGTCTGACATCTTGGAAAATGTATCGCATTTGACAGTGTGAGAGGTGGATGATGCGGTCCGTAACAACGGGATCTTTGTATTGTTTATTTTAATTGTATTCTCAATAGAGCATCATGTGCAGTGTGAACCAGCCGTGTTTGTAGGCTAGCAGTACTAGTGACTGGGAACCTGGCTCACTTTTTGAGGCATTGTAAGACGCACCAAGGCGTGCTAACGCAATGTCATGCTTGGCTGCAGCTCACAGTGGCTGGGGTTCACACAGAGGGGCAGAAGACTTGAGGGACCTCCAGCTCAGCCCTTTCATATCCTCCACGTCGTCCTTTTTGGTTTTAAGTAACAAACCCCCCCTGACACCCATACCCTGCTCACTTTGTCACTTGATTTTAATATGACTCAATCATGTCCACCTAAGCATGGCAGGTGAAACGTGTTGACATGTGTTTATGAGTGTGTCCCTGGCGTACACCTTTGTGCTTGTGCAAAGACCATTGCCATGTCCAGTACTATTTACATTGATGTTTACTATGGATTTGTTTGTTGGTGAGTCATACGGGGTGACCTATAAATGTCAGGGAACTGCCCCCATTCTCTCTTTTGAACCAAACTGCTTCTTATTGAGGCTCCACCTACCGTTTTCATAGATGACTTGTATGAATGTGCTTATCACCATTATAATGGCTTTATCTTAATGCACAGATTTTACATTTGATATAACAGACTACTTTTAGTATCTGCCAAGCATTTTAAAACAAAAATGCCTCTCCACTTGTGAAAGCACCACTCCAAAAAACATATTTTTTCTGATATTTGTGCCATTACAATTGAAATACAATGGAGTGTTGATTGTGAACAGTAATCTTTTCTGAGGGTTAGGGTTAAAGATATTCAGTTTACAACAATGTAAAACAGAAAAAGTCTTCAGAAGTTTAATGGACGAATATTTGGCTTTTTTTGCTTGATAAATAAATTGACGTATGAATTGATTATAATCAGATTGTTATTTGTTATTGGCGTAACTTCACCAATTCTCCACATTAAAGTATGTTTAAAGGTCATGGGGAGTACTTCAGCATATATGTAAAAGTATTATGAAGCTTTTTGTGGCTCCAGAGGAAGCTGCATGCATCAGATAAATTGCCTCCAGTGATGTCAGTGAGTGGAGTTGCATTGTTGATGATGTAGGCACCAGGTATTGGAAAGCAGTCCACTGGTTTAGCATTGCTCTACTATAACCCTCTTGGATTCACTATTGACAAAATATAAAAACAAATGATCAAAATCAATACAGCAAGATGTCACTTTTTTATTCCACCCGTTGTTCTTCCCATTTTAAAACCTGGTGCTTACATTACCCACAGTGCAATTTTGCCACTCAATGACACTGGAAAATAAATACAAATATGTATATATTGGTCTTCATTAGTTATGTAAGCTAACTGTTACTTTACCTCATTTGGAAACCTGTGAAGGAGAGAGTTATTGTAACATTGTTGCACATGATTTATTGTAACTGTTACATTTTTTTCTATTATGTTTGTACCTGCAGTTGTACGACATGAGCTTCAGTAAATCATGCTGAACATACAGTACGGCTTACTAAGTCTTGTGTCGGCTATGCAATGTGAAACACGTGCAAAGCCATAGCAGGTAGAAAAAATACATATACAAAGGAGGTAAAAGAAAATAATCTCATCGGTCGTCAATACACAGTGGAACACATCCTACTGAGAGGCTTCCAAATGATGTTGCTTTTCCACTAAAACTGCGCTCCATTCTTCTGTATTTCAACAAAGTGGAGTTGTTAAATATGGGAGAGGAGAGACAGGAGAGGGGGGAGTCAAATCACAGCTCAACAAAGAAAAACACTTTGATATGCATTAGAGCAGGACAGGCTTCAGTTACCTATAAAAGTGCTGGTTTTCACATTACTCACAGAGATTGTTATAGTGCTCTTTCAACAATCCATCCCCTATCCCTATTTTCTCTTCCTCTGTCCCCCCTCCCCGCCTTTTTTTGTACTCTGCTCTTTTAGTCTGGTCCAAATCTCAATCATTGCCTCCAAATCAAGCCACTGTGTTGAGGCTGTTTATTCTGCCCATCTTGTCATCTTCTTCCTCATCATCCCCATTTCTTCCACTGCTGTCCTCCCTCCACTTTCTTTTCATTGCCCGTTGCCTCGTCTTGTTTTTTTAATCCCGTCCGCTGTTTTTTTCTGTGTGACAGAAAAGCAAAGACAGACGGCCCTGCAAACACACACACACGCACACACACAAACACACACACAGTTAACAACGAACAAGCAAGGGACAAACTTTCAATGACTGGTGTGTTGCCAGGTAATGATCTTTAATTACAGCCAGCCTAATGCACACAGGCAAGCTAACAAGCTGTCTGCTGGCTTTTACTTTTTACAAGACGCGCTTGGGGGACATTGGGGCATCACACACATTTATAGCACCATACATTTTCATCTCTTAAATGTAGCGTTTCCTTTCTGTATGGACAAACACAAACATGAAACGACTCACAATCAAAAGGTAGTTTTGCATCTGTTGTCTGACCTCGGCACATTGCACAGCCATTCATTATCAGAGAGGGAGATCTGAGGGTTGTTAATGGCTTGTGCTTCTTCCTCCAAACCCCTGTAAGTCTGTTGTTGGTTTTCCTATATTTTATTTTTTTCCTGTTCTGCCCTTTTTCCTTCTTTAAAATCAATTGTTCTTGGGTAAATAAATGGCAAATGCAGTGATTGAGCTTTTTTCATCTACTATATTACTGTAACCATGGAGTAAATTTTCCTCTTTATTGGAGGGTGGTGGACAGACTATGATAAAGGAGTATGTTATTAGGAGGATGCTTAGCTTACATTAGAGAACCCCAATACCAGCCACATTAAACTAGCTTAAACTAAAGGGGTAAATCCATCAAACTGTATAGTGGATCATAGAACATGTACTTTACCCCTCTAGTCAGGTAATTTCTTGCTGATTTACAGTTAAAACCTATTCCTCATCCAATGTTACCACCATGTCTGGCAATAATTGAGAAAATAAATTGTTGCATAGTCATGTAGAATGAATAAAATGATCAGTTTTTAAATAAAATGGATATAGCCCGATTGATATTGGCCAATAACTAATATGTCACTGTCTGCCTCTAGTTGACCAGTTCGCACAGATGTGAAAACTTTTACTTACAAAAGTAACGTAGTAACTGTAACTGTCGTTGGTAAATTATATGAGGAAAAAAAATACCACAGTTGTAGGCGGAGAGTGGCTATTCTCAGCCTCCGCAGGTACTACCACAGGAATTTATGTCGTCGATTACGTCGATGCGTTGTCCCAGCCCTAAAAAAATGTAATAATAAGATGCTTGGGATAATTAATTATTAAATCCCATGTAGATTCTACTATTTCAGAGCACTGATGTCCCCTCAGATAAAAAAAAAGTCATTGGTAACCTGAAAACGATCCTGCCTTTGTGACATATCTTTGTAACAAGTATTTGATAACCACAATTTTGGGATCATTGCCAAAACACGTGTATAACAACCATTATATTAATATCGGAATTTTTTTACTATCTAATATTGACATGAAAATGCTCTAAAATGTTATAAACCAACCAATCTACAGACAGTGAATCTGCAAATACTTAGTAATCTATTGATCTTTTAAGTAATGATTTAAGCATCTTTGGTTTGAGCTTTCTGACTAGTTACAGAATTGTTGCAGCCATTCTCCCATGAAAAAACAGACCTCACACCAGACTCCTAAAACGATCACGCTTGGCACCAATGACTTGGACATTTGAAGGCCACAACAATGCTCCTAGAAACATATGCTGGGCATTTCTTAACATTTTCTGACATTTTATAGACCGAAGGTTTAATCTGAACAAATAATCGATGCTTCAATCAGTAATTACTGTAATGGTTAGTTGCAGTCCTTGTTGAAAAAAAATTGCACTAAATGACATTTTATGCATTCCATATATTTGACAGAATTATTGTGTAGTAACCTGCCCCCAGAAGTGTCACTGGTAGAGGTAAAAAAAAAAAACAGGAAAAATAGTCATCATTAGACAGAACATGAGGCAAACTGCCAAGCGATGTGTGTGTGTATGATCTTAGCTAACTTCAACTTGTTGTCAGTCACTCCTCAGAGAGAAAAAGTCACTTCACCGTCTATATATGTGTGTGAGTCTGCATGACTTGTCTCTTCCTAAAGTGATCAAATACTGCAAACTTCATAAGAGTGGAGAGAAGGGGAGGGAGTGAGAGATGAGAGGAAAGGCTCATCTGCATCTGTATTTGAAGTGGCAAATGCAAATGGACCAAATGATCTGACAAGAGGAAAATGTGAATTCCTCTCTGCAGCTATTTGCAGATTGAAAAAAAAAAGAAACACACGTTTTTTTTTTTTTCTTCTATTGGACAGACCCTTTTACATTTGTTCAAAATGACACTATCAGACATTTAATAAACTGCTGGGGTTCCATATTGAAATTCCTGATGATTTCGAGCCGTTCAGAGTAACGATTAGTCTGTTTTGTTTGAGATTTTACTTGTCTCCTGCTGCAAAATAACCAGCATCAATAGCTGGTTGAAATGCTACAGGCTGTGTTACTCACAGTCTAAACACACAATATTCAGCAACACTGATAGCACAAACAGACACAAGCTCAGTCTGCCAACTCTTTTATCATTGTTTTTCATTTGCAATCTGCCTTCCAGCAAAGTAAAGGACCGCAGCAGACTAAAGACTGTGATAGACCTTTAGTTTAGCAGAATCATATTGTGTGTGTGTGTGTTTTGTCAACACTGGAAAATACCAGTCCCCAGGCTTTCTGCTGTCTTGACTGGTTGTCCGGTTTCTCAACAGTTCTTCATCTCGATAAGTTCATTGTCAACTGCAATGGTGGCAGGCCCTGTAGCTTCAACAGTCAGGGAAAGAGAAAGACAGGCAAGAACTGCTGCAGTCTGGACTTACTGAGGCTCCCTGCCTCAGTCTGCCTGTATGCTTACTAACTTCTCAACAACTTCAAGAGAAGCGAGGGGGGAGAGATGAGTAAAAGCCCATCTGCATCAGTCTGAGCAGCAAATATAAATGGGGCAAATGATCTTACATGATGAAAAGCAAACTCCTTTCTGCAGCAATTTGCTGATGGGATAAAGGAATACCCCTCACCCTGTTTTCCAACATTGCCCAGGGACTGTTTCCCTTTCGACTGCAGTCACATTGAGATCTTAAGATTAACTGCTACCTGTTGGAACATTAACACAAGTGTGCTACAAAGACTCTAACAACAAATTCTATGCAAAAACTTGTCAAGTTGGTTTGGTTCAGCTGTGGGGAAAAAAGGTCCTTCCATATGCTCCACTATCAGAAGTATTGACAAAAGAGCTGGAAACAATGCAACAACACCTTAAAACCTTGGCTCACCAGTGCACTTTGAGAACATAGCATGCTACAAGAACAATAAAGTGCTGTCGGAAACGGGGGCAGTCAACCCAAGGCAGCTAACAACAAAGCTACCAGTGCCAACTAACACTGATTGCCCCCAACTCCTCCTGGTCAAAGGGAATAACTGAAGCAATAAGCTATTTTATTTACAAGGACATGCACACATTAAGTGTTGTTTAAAGTGCTGGATTGAGATGGATGACGATGACCCTAACCCTCATCGAAGTAAACGGTAAACAATACCCAGTTGCCAAGAGTGAAGAGACAAATGTATCTCTCCCAGGGACAGTCAAAACTTATGCCCTTTTTATCACTGCTTATTTATAAAGCAGCCAATGTATATATCTTCTGCTTACAGATCTTGAGGAGCACTACTGCTTTGTAAAGGTGTAAAGTGACGTGAAATCTGATAAATTAAAGATTGATAAGTGGTGTCACTTGAGTCACCGTCAGTTTGGGCTAAAGACTAGGAGTCTGAAAATGATAAAAATCAGAGTGTGACCTCTTGGAAAGAAGTGAGTTTGACAGACTTCTGGACTTCGTTCTCCTACATTAGCTAGCTGATAGCATAACGTACCTGAATCTGTGATCGAACTGTCCGCTGTCGATCTGCATCTTGAGTAAGGCAGCAGATTTTGGAGGAAGAATATTGGTAATAAAAAAGGCGATACTTATGGTCTGCTGAAAGCCCCGCCCCACTCTAATTGTGTTTGTTTCGGGACTATTGTATGACGACAACCTTTATAGCTTCTTGGTTACTGGTTCTCTGTACTAAACACAGCCATCGAGGTTGACGGATAAAGGTGAGAAAAGCAGTCAAGTTCAACGAAAATGCCCTAATACGTTTTACGTACAAATTTCGTGGCCTAGTAGTCTGCTGGACAACCTGAGGAAGGGAGGGAGGTCAGTGAGCCACAAAGAATTAAATCCCACCACATGAGCTACGAATTAGCTAACTAGCATGATATTTCCTAACTGTATTTACCATGGTTGTCTGAAACTGTCTCATGGGATTATGAGCTGTAGTTCCCTCAGTAAACACACCGACCTCTTTGGCTGTCTCAGCTGCATTGTCTCTGGGCTAGGCAGAGCGGCAGGAAGACCCAGCCTGTCAAAACCTGGCCTGTCCACTCTGCCTAGCCCACTACCAGCAAAGCCTGGCTAAAGGAGGATCTAAAGGATGAGTGACCTGAGATGGGCAATAGGGCTACACTATGAGTTAACAGTTTGAGCACAGCCAATGAACGCAACCAATCAAAGGCAGAGTAGGGTGGGTGCTAGAAAAGCAGTGGGATCCATAATGACACCTGGTTCTGCTGATATATTTGAATCCTTTGTTTGTTTTGTTTACTCCCCATCATGAGTCTGACAATATTATAAGAGTGCAGGGTTCAATTGGTGGAGCCCTCTTAACTATTGATGTTGTGGAAACATTTATGATTTTGAGGGGAGTTGCTGTACTTGAAATAATAGAATGTAATGAAATGTTTTCTGGCTAAGCTACTGGCAGTTAAATAAAAACACTTATATTCTTTTGCATTTAAAAAAGAGTTTAAGCAGAAGTGAAACATACTGGCTTTAGGCGTATCCACAATTTTTATGTCAGATTGCTTGTCACATATCTGAAACTGTATCAGATTGACTTGGGGGGAAAAATCACAGCATGTGTTTTTGTCTTCGAATTCCACTCGCTCCCCTTTAAACCAGTGTCGGGTTTCTTGGTTAAAAGGAGTGCAACCTGTGGGATGAGACACAGTTTACATCTCTCACACGTGTTTTACAGCTTAAATGAAGGCACGCGTTGAGATTCTAGTGAGGCTTCAAAGGAAGGGGCAACAAGGTGTCACGGGCGGGCAGAGGGAGAAGAAACTGAACTTGCCAGCACTTTGGCTAGAGCCCCGTTAAGAAAAAAAAAGTAGAAATGCACGTCTGGATAAGAGGTCTTATTGAAGTGTGGGTTTTCTTCTTAATCTGTTATTGAAGTGTAAATTCATGTATTGATCCAGTACTTTTTATTTCTCACCACTATGTGTTTTTAATATATAATCATTAATGGCTCATAGCAGACATTAGTTAAATGATCAATTCTAAAATGAACATCATGTTTGACTCTTACCGCTTCCATTTTCTGCTTCTCGCTTTCCAAGAAGACAGAAATGGCACCGGTCCAAACTTTTAACGCAAGTGTAAACACAATATTAAAATGCAAATTGCTGATACGATAATTGGCAATTTCCTCGACATCATGGCCTCATCTGTATGTGTGTTGTGTCTAAAGGAAATGTGTGTTTGTGGGGCAGTCGACCTGATCATGCAGAAAAGAAACAGGCATGGGGCTAGATGAGAGGTTTCTAGAGGGACAGGATGGGACAGGGGAGTTTGGTGAAAGATGATTGACAGCAGGGAATAATTGTCATCTTTAACAACTGAGACTTAAGCAACAGGACGAGAGAGCAGAGAGGGTGAGATAATGAGAGGAGAGTTGGGTTTTCAGCTGTGGTAAATGTTCTGTCACAGCAGCGAGGCAACACTCTATACTCATTTCATCCTTTTAAAATCCCGCTACTGCCTCTTGTTTGCGTAACAAGTTTTGGTGGGTGTGTGTGTGTGTGTGTGTGTGTGTGTGTGTTTGATCGCTGCCTTCCTTTGCTTAATTTTGCAGTCGTTTCCGTCGTGTCTGCTCTCTTTCCCCCTTTTATCCTTATTTATTTGTCAGAGGTTGTGTTCAGGGACGTTCCTTGTCATTCGTCAGCGTGGCCCATAAAACACACTGTCATGACTGACTGGCCACGCTCCAAACTCATTACCGATTGGCTGACAGAGCGGGTCGCTCTGTTCTGCTCTGCTGTGTTTGACTCCTGTTTGCCAGACATTTAATGCTCAGGAAACTTTAAATGCGGCGGTGTCTTTCCTCGTGCCACTCCTCTCAGCTGCTCGCTCAAGGTCACATGAATATGGATTTACCCTCTCCTTCCAGCGCACACATACTAATGATGAAGTCTAAGATCTACTCAGAGGGATTATAATTCAGAACGTAGGTCTGATCTGGGCTGTCGCTCTTTTCCAGTGTCTGTCCGGGTGTGTGTTTTAAGTCAGAAACCAGTGAGGGAGGGCGGGAGGCTGAGGAGAATGGCGGAAATAAGGAATATGAAGAGGACTGGTGCAGGAGTGGAGAGCTGAGATGAAGAGTGGAGGAAGGAGAATAGATGATAATGGTGGAATGAGAGGAGGTGGAGCCAGGTGGGAGGGTGTCTTATGAGAGAAAATGGAAAAGGGCGACGCATAGTGTTATTGAGTTTCTGCTGTGGTTGATCAGCCGTATCCATTTCGTCATATAGAGCCTGCTGCATGCCACAGTCTGCTGCAGAAAATCTGTCCTCATCAGTGTTTGTATACACTGTGTACGCTTCCGTGGTGTGTGTTTGTGTGTGACCGGCGGTGTGTACATTGAGCTCATGTTTGTCCTTTTGTGTTGCATGTGCATTTGCTTACTAAAGCATGTCTTGTTACTGGTGATTTCTGTTAATCAATCTTTTTCTCTTTTTTTGCAGAATGCCTGATGCAAACATTGTATCCACTCGCTTGCTTTGTTAACCTCTCTCCTCTACTCTTGCTTTTTTGATTCGATATTTTACTGTCATCGGGATAACACCTTGCTTTTAATCGCTTAACAAGTAATTTGTACACCCATTTTCTTCTCAGTGTCCTCCCTAATTCTAGTTTTTGCTCACTATTTTTTTTTTCCTCTGTCTTCCACTCACAGAAAACAACAAGGCACCTTTACAAAGGTCTCGCTCTCGGCAGAATATAAATGTGGGCTCGGCGGTGGTGAAAGCTCCCCTGGCCAAGGAGGCCTTTAACGAGTCTGAGGGCCATCCGTCTACAGCCCGGTCAAAGGCTGCTGCGTGTTCGGAGTCGGGCCGCAGGTACAGGAACCCCCCCGGTCACAGTTGCTGGCTGGACAGAGAGCGGGTGGTGGAGAAAGTGCCGGTTAAACCGATTGAGAAAGAGATGGAGGTTGAAGCACAGCCTCCGGCCTTCCAGCCGACCTCCACCGGAGCTGCAGTCAGCAGCAGCTGTGGCTCCAATGGAGAGTCAGACGTGGAAGCTCTCCTGGCCAAACTCAGGGCCTTGTGAGGTTCATTTTCACATTATCTCTGAAATTGCATACATATACAGCATAAGTATATACAGTATAATTGTACCCACATATTGCAGCACGCTCTGAATGTAAACCTGAAGGATTTTCCTTCAACAATTTTTATAAACAAGAATAACAATGTTTGATTAAGACAAAGTTGTAAAAATGTTTTCAGTATGGAACGTTCAATAAGGAAAAAAGGGATTTTTTTAGAACCTCTTAAAAACATATTTTTGTTAGTTTTTTTTGGTACAGACATACAAATCCTCCAGGCAGGTGGAGCACAGATAGCTGGGCCCACTTTGGCCCACAGAACGTCCTCAGATACTGTTACGATTCAGTGGAAACACTTTAAACACTTATTAGTTTGTGCGTAAAATACAGCCAGATACATTCAACAGAGTCTCTACCTGATCCTGTGAAGTGCACTGTCAAGAACATTTGGCTACAAATTATTAATCCCTGACGATGGGGATAAAACATCTCTGAAGTAAAATATTAAACGTTGATAAGCACTTTGTTTGTAGCCCAAAGTTAGATGTATTAAATTAAACCAAAATTAAATCATAAAATTAATCACAATTCCTCCTCATTGGCATTGCTGCTGATTTGTATTTACGTAGTTTGTGTTTTAAACCGTTGTCATATTACCTTTATTTTAGTTTTTAATTTACACATTTGCATGTTGTTCGTCATGTTCAAGTAAAAACGTTCTTCTTTAAAGCTGTTCACATTTGGTATCACTGTCCCTCCTGAGTGATTAGGTCACAAGTGGACACCTCTAAGACTGTTAATTCACACTTGGTATTGACATGCGTCTCGCTTTGCAGTGCAAATGGTCCGTTGTGAGTCTGGTGACTTTCTCCATCGAAGAAAAAGAAGTAGCCTTTATTAGCTGTTTACATTAATAAAATGTTGTCTTCTTTAGTAAATTGAGTGCATATGATTACACCAGCAGCTGTTTGGAGGTAAGACAAACTTTAGACACAGAAGCAGACAGACCTGTAAAGCATTGCCTAGACATACCAACACTTTTTACAAGGAAAGAAACAATTTAATGTATTACAAATGATGCCACATTACCAAGAAGGCTTGAATGATTTAGAATTTGCCGTGACCATGAGTCTTGGGATTCGGCAGTTACGAGTTTAATGGTCGGTTGAAGCAGACGGTGTCTTCACAAACATCTGCTGCTAACTTAGGCAGGTTTAGAGAAGCATAAACATCTCATTTACATTATAGTGAGCTACATGGAAATCAAACCGCGTGTAATCCATTCTGTCATTTTGTTCTTATTTCACTGAGGACGTCAGTTGAGTCAGCGATCCATCAGTGTGGCCCAGGCCCACTCTGCTAAAAGAATGTGGTCACATGCGTCCCAGACCGAATGTGTGATCTGATTTAGAGCAGTCCGCTTGTGATTGGACTTGTGATTGGACCTCTCAGGATGTATCCTACCTACCAAATGTGAACAGGACCTTTGAGTCTTTTCCGTTCTCTATTGAGTGTCTTTTATATTCAAGCATCGATCTATCGTTTGTATTTTCTATTTTCAAAAGAAATGTTAATGCATACTATGAAACTATATTATATATGTGTTGTGATTATGACATTCACAAAGGACCAGTATGTGAGTTTATACCGTATGATTGCACTGACATGTTAAAGCTGTCGTTAGATGTAATTTGACGAGGTGATCATCGTTGTACTAGACTGTATTGTTAGTCTCACATTCCAACTCAAATCACTCAAATCTTAAGCGTGTTTGTTGTATCATCCTTTAACTCTCACTTTTATAGACTCATTTACAATAAAATAAAGCAAAAAGTTGAGTTGAGTTTTGTTGTTTTTCTTTTTTTCACTAAAAGTTTCAACAACGGCTGAAATGAACATGCGTCAATGTTTGGTTGTTCTTGTTGTGTTGCTCATAATGATCGTAGGTAACATTTATTGGGATGATGAGCAGAAACTGAGATCAAATCTTTGCAGCTGCCGTCCTAAAATAATCGTCATTGATCAAGTACAGAGGTTTGGAAGCCCTGAACGCTCATTGGTCAAACATATTTCCTCCAGGTTCCCGTGATAAATTGTATTCGATTTCTCAAGAGCAAATGTTTTCCTGAGATGAAGAGAGTACATACACTCACTGCTCTGTTAGGGGGGTTTTGGGAGTTTTAAAGCAAACCATATGAACTTTTTATGAACTTTTGCCATTACATTGTTGTACATATTCATTACATATGAGGGTATTTACATAATTGCTACTATAAAGGAAAGGTAATAGCATGAATGCATGCTGGTGTGGCACTGCTGATCTGAAGAACATTGTTTTCTCGTGCTAACGGGTTTATTTATCTCATCAACAAAGCTCATTTTCTGGAGATCTCAGGAAAATTATCTCAGAGGAACAACATTTGTTTTGACATGAATAATGACATACTCCTGAAATCTGTCATTTTGTAAGCAAGTAAAATTTAACACGTTATCATGGGAAAATTGAGGAAGTAATATGTTTGACTCATGACTGTTTAGATGATTTTGTCTCCTTAGTAGGGAAGGCCTGAACGCCTTCAGACTCTATCCCCTAAAATATTAATTAAAATTGAGACATTAAATATTCTTTACGATAATAAAATCCCTCTGAAGGACGAATACTACACAGCGAGCACTGCACTCAGTTGTAAACAGGCTCAAAACTTCCTCTTTTATGGTGGAGTCAAGGTCCAAAGGGCTAATTTGTTTATTCTTTTTCAAGTGTTCAGAATATTCTCTTTACCCACTGCACAAATTATTGGACGCTATCAGTGGCTTGCTGACACCCTTTCAAAGTTGTATCACGTTTCTCCTTTCTGCCTTGTATTTTCAACTTTATTTTCAAAATGTGATGATTGGTCAGGTCTGCAATGTAGAGCCTTGGTTGAACAACATGCAGCGTGAAGGGGCTGTGCTCAACGGTGTCCTCGGAAGTTTTTGTTTCTGAGTAATTTGCCTCATAATGAGCTTGCTGTAATTCACAAACGGATTCGCTCGTAAAACCCCCTCTCGATCGTGTGTGCACATCATTAAAAGAAAAAAAAATCCAGATTCATCATAGTTTCTGTACATCTGGATAGTTAAATTGTCTATATAAAAAATCGCACCTGACTCAAAAGCTTGTGAAGAACACGTGTGAATGTCCATCGCCGCCTTTCATTAATAAGGCGAGACATTAAAAACCACGGCGCTGAACATATGCCCCGTGTGGAAACGTGTATCACCTGCGCATTACACGGATGATAAACTCCCATATAGTGTGTGGACATAGACTGAACTGAGAGATATCAGAAGAAAGAGAGAAAGAGAAATCTCCTCGACAGTCAACCCACCAACTGACGAGGTCTGGTTGCTTTTGCCTGTCAGCTGGTGAATATCTTGGGCGCTGGGAGCGACACGGCTGTCCCCCATCTGGAGCCGAGCCAGAGACCAACACCTCTCTGATGATGCACTCTGCGGTGCAGTTGATGCTCCTCCAGTGATTTCGATTTAGCCGGCTGCGGAGGGCTTTTGGTCTTTTTCAAGGCCCTCTAAGATGTAACAGCGAGTCACCTTTTTTCTTCAATACCTCATCTCCGTGTAAAACCGCAGCCCCGGAGAAGAGTACATTTTCTGTTTTTTCCTCCTCTATTTCCCCTCCCCTGGTGCCTCCATCTCTGTCACTGAAGTTTTGTTTTGTTTTTTTTCTTTTAATTTTCCTGGATGTTATTTTCATCTCAGTGATTGTGTGTGTGTGTGTGTGTGTGTGTGGGTGTTCTCCTTCGCCTAATATGGCTTGTCAGAGGACTTGCCGTGATGTTAATACGAGATAATTAATGTACTGTAAACATGTTCCTGCTTTACAAGTGATTCAGATTCACAGGTGTCGCTGAATGTTTTAGACATTCAGCCTTTAGTCTTGCAATTTTTTGCAAAAATATGCGCTGAAAAACCTTGCTTTATGAGAGAGTGTGTGTGTGTGAGAGAGGTAAGAACACTGTCTAATTGTGAATATAATACGATTAACTCAGGGAACATTTTGTCCACATCAGGAGGAGGGAACCTGGAGCTGCATACATATCAACAATAGCTTCTCTTCAACTGACTGCATGCTTTCGAGATCTAAAACATGATTATGTTTTGCCACAGCATCTGTGCGGACCGGCTCCTTTTTCTGAAAAGGGAAGCGGGAGAATGACCAGCTAAACTCGTAGCGCGACAAATTGAGAGGAAGAAGGAGAGCATAAGGAGGGTAGGATCTTGTTATGCTGAGGGAGCCTTCATTACTCACAGGCCTGTGTTCCAGCCACGAGGTTTATCTATGGGCCTAATAAAGTGGAGCAAAGCATATTGTGTGGCAGATTGCAATCTGGGCTTCTTTGATTGGAGATGAAGTTAAAAATGTGTCTGAGGATTTGCAGAGGAGGGTGGGGGGAGGGGAGATCAACAGATTTGTCACCATTTCTTCCCCAGCCCCCCCCCCCCCCCCAAGAGTCAAAGAGCGAGCGCTGTGCCACGTTCGTGGCTGCCTGCACACATCACACTGTGGGATTTTTATGGTGCAAAAATGTGTACTTTCAGGTTGTTTGGCAGAATCACCCTGTAATCTACTGCTGATCGCGTCAGTCACAGTTGTGGAGAGTGGCTAGGAAGGAAGTGCAGCCATCCGTCCCCGTCTCCCGCGAAAAAAAAACGGTGAAGTGCAATTAATTTGCTTTGCCGAATGCATTTTTGGTGCGAAACGTAATTGCTGCCTGGATTAAGCCGACTGGCAGTGGATTTTTGCAACCCAGAAAGTAGGGTGCTCACACACTGTGTTGGCACGGGCAGTGAGGTGAACAGCAAGCCATTCAACTCTGCAAGTATCTAAACTCAGAGTGGTCGACCAGAGTTGAACCCCCGTGCTGATGGAAGGTTAGGTGAAGTTTCGCAGTCCACAAAACATGTCTGGAGCGTCACAGCTCAACAGAGTTGCAGCGTTCTCCTGAACAACTGATTTAGATGGGGACTAAAACAAGAGGAAAAAAAAAAACAAAACACAACAAAATGCTCCACACAACGTCTCCAGAGGCCCGGAGATCCCAAGTGATTTGAAAACGCGTTATTTACACCGCGTCAAAGCCGAACTCTTTCGCTGTAGCTTCTGAGCTAAAGCCGCTCAACCCCGTGAACTGTACGGTGACATTTCTGTTTGTTTTCTTATTGTTTGTTATTTAACATTTTCAACAGGTTACAATGTTTGCCGTCATCGTTCTGCAAAACACAGACACGTCAAAGGCTGACATTTGTAACAGACGTAGCATGTCGCGTTCACTGACATTTATCATCAGGAGGTGGAGGGGACGGTATCACAAGCCGCAGTGCTGCCAAACAGGTCAAGTTTGACCATCTCCATCCGCTTTTGTGGCGACCAAAACAGGTGTTTGAAGCCAGACCGTGATGTTTTACTAACCAAGTGTTTTTTTTGTTGTGCCTCAACCTAACCAGAGCATGAGCACAGCGTTGTGACAAGAGAGAAACAGAACATTGAACCGAAGCAAACACTGCAACGTAAAGAAATGTTCAAGCTTGAACTTCTCTGGGGCTTTGCAGTGACATACTCCATTAACATTTATTCTGGTAATCGGGTTGGTTTGGAAACGTGAGCCCAGCTGCTCTAGTTGTTTAGCTTCAACGCTGTTTTGCTGCGAAGCTCCAGAAACATTTTGTGGACTGCAAAACTAGAGTAGATAAAGGCAGAATTTAGATTTTTGGGTAAACGTACCTTTTAATTTGAAGACAAAGACCAACATACACTGTCTGCGTGCATCCCCTCTGGTTTCCTGCCATCGCGGCAGCACTGCTTTTACGAATTCACACATTCAAGCCTCTCCCTTTTTAATTGTCTGTGAGATTCTGTAGAGCTTGATGGTTCTCCTTTGGAAGTAATTCCAGTGTTGCTATAATTAACCTTGATGTGTGTCTCAAACTGTGACATGTTGGAGGGCCTTTAATTTTAGGGAATTTGGCCTGTAAGTCTTTAAAAGTGAATTTGATATTTTAGACAATTGGGGACGCTGGTTAGATTAAAGGAAATACACTTGAAGCCTAAAAGGATTTTTAGTTTGTGGTTAAGTGGGCGAAACGTGAGCTGTCACGGGTTCCCTGTAGACGGCTTTATTGATTACAATTTACGCGCATCTGTTCCATCAGATGTACATGAGGCGGGCAACTGAAAAATCACAGTTTGAGGGGTTATGTGCTATATCCTCCTGGAATCTCCTTTGTTTGCCCGGCGGATGCTCTCGCCGGAGAAATAGTCTCGTAACACTCCTCTTTTCCTAGCTTCTGACTGATTGTCTCCTCTCTGTCTGTTCATTTAGGTTCTAAAAGAAGGAAATAGTTGAAATTGCTCCGCTCATCAATGCAGAGATCCTTGAGCTGTTTGTTCCCAAACCCCTTTTTCTCTCAAGTCCTCATAAATTGCCGTGCTATCAGACTGAGTTTGTGTCTCTTACCATGCACCACCTGACAGCCAACCAACTGATGTTTCTATTTTATTCCTCCTCGAGCTGCACCGCGGAACAATCGCCGCGTGGCAGAACCTGACTAATCACTGCGCAGCCGGAGCCGAGTCACCTTGTTGTCGGGCTCGGATCCAGGAGGAGACGGTTGTGGTGGAAAACCAACACCCTAATAGTGTCACCCGGGGACAAGTCGGGCTCTCGTTGTTCGTTCCTGTTTATAGATCAAGCGGAACTGGCCTTAGATTAAATGTTCGTGTTTGCGCAAAGTGCTTATGCAGTGTTAGTGGTTGAACACTTACTTAAATCAACAGTGAACACTTCCCGCCTTCTTTATTATTCCTCCCTCGTTCCCGTCTACCAGTTCCTCTCCCAGCGGTGCGTTGCCCTCGCTCTTCTTTGCCGGGGCTACCTCCATCTGTCACTGCAGGTGTGTTTTCTGTGTTTGTCTGGTGTGTTTCTTTGATCACCGCTGCGTTACACCGCTGTAATTTCTGTCCTCTTTCAGCTCTTTGTCTTTGTTGTTCCGTCTCAAAGAGATGTTTGTTGATGTTTTTGTGTTGTTTTAGGCGTTCAGAAGACAGAAAGCTCATCCCTCGCCGCTTTTTCAAACAAATCTCACACGCTCGGCAATCATGCAAAATATCTCAACAGATATTAGATATCTGTCACCAAGTGCCGATTTATTCCCTCTTTAAACCGCCAAGTGGTATCCTGTGGTCTGAGCTTTCCGCATTCCCTTTTATTCACTGTAGTCACAACAAATTAGTGCTGTTCAGTTCACTGCTGTTTTTCGGTGGCAGGCGATGTTTACTGGTTGTTTTTTTGGCCTTGCATGAGTTGAGGCAACTGCAACCCAGCTCAAAAAAAAAGGATTATAAATAGTAGCGTTTATAAACTAATGCTGTAGATGAGAGGGAACATTTCCCTTTTTTCCCTGAAGACCATCATGTTCTCCGGCAGTAACATGTTGAAATAACACCAGAGGGGACAGAAAGATGAGGGAAAATATTTAGAAAATTCTGCTCATCTGAAACAAATCTGCTGCCGCAGCTGGTAGTGTTATTTTTGGTGTCAGGTGCTCTTTAGAAATATGTGATTTTTTTTTTTTTTTTTATTGCAGCTGTACAAAAAAAAAAAACACCTAATTATATCTGACTTTAATCGGTCAGATTTAGCTTGCTTTAATTTCCCCACGTGAGCGACAGTCCAAGAGGAAGAACTGCGGCGTGTTTTTTCAGGTCTGTGTAATGTCGCTCCAGCAAATCCAGTAGATTTCCCTGAGGGCTATCGCACGGAGCAGAATGACAACTGTAAAAAACACTCGGTACAGTTATGCTTTGTCGGCGGCGACAGAAGTGAGCACATCTGGCTTTGATCACCACTATGATGGTGGCGCAGAGAGTGACAGGGCAAGCAGAGTAATGGAGACAGATTCTCAGGGGGATCATTATCCTGTTTAGTAAGTCTAATGAGAGAAAAGGTGTTGCACCTCAGCTAACTGCTGTCCTTGTTTAAAACAGAGGCACGAACACACACACGCACACGCCCACACATTCATGCGAGGTGTCAGTTAAAACGTCACGTTGTGTGCCACAGATGTTAATAGATAAATATATAAGTAAATGATCCTCGCAGGCGTCGCAGCGATGAAGACACCGCTTACATTCAAAAGTATGAGAAATGTCACAAGGTGTTGTTAAAACATGCTCAAAAAAAAAATGTAATTCATTTAAAAATCACGAAGGCTCATAAGTACGGTGGCCCTGAAGGGCAAACAACAACCACAAATAGAAAAACACAACATTAACAAAAACACAATCACATTAACAAAAACACAACAACATTAACAAAAACACAATTACAAAAACACAATCACATTAACAAAAACACAACGACATTAATTCTACCGGAAAAGGTAGGTCAATGCTGATTGGACGAAAGCACGTCCGTCTTTTTAACAGGTGGGAAGGACTGCTTTACGCCACACCAGAGGGGTGTACTGCGAAGCCAGTTTAGTGGGTTAGCGAGGTTTGTTGAGTCTAAAGCCAGGCTTCCCTGTACTACAAAGGTGGCTCTCTTTTAACCGGGCTAGATCACCATGGTAACTTATGCTTAGCTCATAGCCTGGTTCCGACCAGGTTCTGTTCAGAGTTTCAGCTTAAAATCGGCTATAAAAGCGCCGCTGTTTCACTGTGTAACTGTCACTGGAGATGGCGCCACCATTCATTGAGAACCCGGTGGACCTGGGAGCAAGAATAATTCGGGCAGCACTACGACGTGAGCGGCTTCTTCAAGATCGCGCTGATCCGCTGGCATTTCCTAATGAAATTCTCTATGAGCGATATAGATTTTCAGCCGAGGGAATACGGTACATTTGCTCACTTATTGTCAGGAATGCCACTGGAAGAAGCTGTGCGCTCACTGTCGGGCAAACTGTTTGTGTAGCCCTTCGTTTTGTTGCCACGGGAACCTACTTACATTCAGTTGGTGATGCAGAAAATCTGAGTAAGAACACACACTGACAAAATGATGGGGCAGCTTGGCTACATACCACTTTGAATGATGTTTTTGTATTTGGCTCTATCTTGCTGCCATGTCCGACTGCTGCTTCCACATCTTAATAAAATGCAATATGAAATATTAATTAGGCCAATCTAGTATTTATTTGTCACAGATAATGAGTAAAGTAAATTATTTCTTTGATGTGGCCATGAATAAACTGATGAATGTTTCACCCGTTGTAGGGCAGTGTACGCCCAAACACAAATCTTACAGGCTTGAGCTATTTTCACTGTCAAAAAGGTCTTTATTGTCATTGTACAGGGACAGTAGCTACATTTGCTTGTTCATCCCGACACAGTAATAATAAAAAAAAAACACTGAACATTTATAGCCTACGCACACTCAGCCTCGCTTTCAATAAACACACACGCGCATTCTATAACTGAGATCAGTAAAATGTGAAAACAATAAAGACATCATTCAAAAATGAAAAAAGATAGTTGTTGATTCAGTTTATTTATTTTTTAAATGGATGAGGGCTAATATGTAAAAGTTGCACAATGTTGAGCTTTCAGAAATTAAAACACTAAGGGCTTAATATAATATTGATCATAATATTAATCATTGTTAACTTACGCATTTCCGAGGTCAGCAATTTTCTACCAGCAGCCCTCCCTCGCTCTATTGGCGGCGACAGTGTTACTTTTATGGTTTCTTTGAATTCTTCATAGCCTTGCATGATAAGAATCTGCTCATCTTGAGTAAAATATGTGGCCTGAGATCGATCCATTTTCGCACGGAAGTAGAATAATATGACGTCAAACACCCCCTTTTATGTGAATGCGCGCAGAGCACAAAGCAGAGAACCGGACTTGACAAATTAAGTTGATAACTACCGTTGCAGTACCATTTAACTCTGATTGGGGATTTGGGGCTTTGTTGAGCTGCATCATGAGCACAAAGCCTGGCTATGTTGAGCCCCCTTTGCAGTACAGGCCTCAGGTGTGGCGTAAAGCAGCCCTTCCCACCTGAAAAAAAAGACAAAAAGTGCTTTTGTCCAATCAGCATTGATCCATGTCGTAGAAGATACCTACCTTTTCCGGTAGAAGTTAATGTCATTGTGTTTTTGTTTTTGTGATTGTGTTTTTGTTAATGTAATTGTGTTTTTGTAAATGTTGGTGTGATTTTGTTTTTGTTAATGTTGTTGTGATTTTGTTTTTGTGATTGTGTTTTTGTTAAAGCCCCTGTACAGACTTTAGTGTTGATTTTGGTGGCCCCACTGGACGAAAGTGGTAGTGTTTTGCCGGAATGAAGACTGCATTTCCCATGAGCTCTAGCGCCCACTGTCGTGAAGACGTTTGTCTGGCCGGCGCGTGTAGATTTGTTTTGGAAACGTCGGAAAGACGACGGGACTTGCTTTGAAAACTTTTTAAAAAAATTTTTTAGCAGCCATCTGCAGCGTGCATATGGACGAGGTAATGTGTCTTTTTGTATTTCTACTTAATATAATATGCTGCCGGTGAAACAAAGTAATGCTGCTGTTGCGTTGCAATTTCCCAGCTATATATATTACCCACGGTGCTACAGAGCTAGCGTTACAGCAAAGTCACAGTGATTGTGATGGATGTTTTGTTCTAAGTAAGAAACTGAATCATTTATAATGACAGAGGATATTACCGATGCATCGTTGCAGGTCGGCTGGGCTGAAGCATACACACAGCTGAAATGGATGCGTGATCTAAGACGTTTGTTGTCGTTTTCACGAGTGTAGTATCTAGAGCTAATCTAGTGGTAACGTTAGCCAGCTTTGTTGTAACAACATAAATTCATGTATTGCTGTAAACTACGTCCCGCATTACATTTCATAAATGAAATAAAATTTACAAACCTGTCTAGGAGGAATCGGGAGAATTCTGGATCCGACCCTCCCTTCAAGCCCCGCAACTCTCTCCATCTCTGGAAGGAATCGCCAATGTTTATCCGTGTTTTTGCCCTAGCTCGATCTGTTTCCCTCTTGGCCTTTTGTTGGTCTTCGGTTCAAATTCTTTTTCTTTTCTTTGTCTCATTATCAGCCATGACAAAAGTTTTAGCTCGGTTAGCACTGGCTAGCGTAGCAACAAAACAGCTATGCCGTATCCTGAATGTCGTCAGTTCCGGTCTGACTGCCGTAAATCGTTTCGTCAGTGGTCCGACCCGACCAGTGCCTTTCAGAGGTATAGAATTAGACTACTTAGAAATAGCGTATCTTCACACTGATGGGCTCATTTGCTGTTGTAGGTAACAGAGACACATCAGCAGAACCCAGAGACTATTGCATATCCAGTTAAAAACTCTGTACAGGGGCTTTAATGTAATTGTGTTTTTGTTAATGTTGTTGTGATTTTGTTTTTGTGTTTGTGTTTTTGTCAATGTAATTGTGTTTTTGTTTTTGTGGTTGTGTTTTTGTTAATGTTGTTGTGTTTTTGTTAATGTTGTTGGGATTTTGTTTTTGTGATTGTGTTTTTGTTAATGTAATTGTGTTTTTGTTTTTGTGGTTGTGTTTTTGTTAACGTAATTGTATTTTTGTTAATGTTGTTGTGATTTGTTTTTTTGATTGTGTTTTTGTTAATGTAATTGTGTTTTTGTTTTTGTGGTTGTGTTTTTGTTAATGTTGTTGTGTTTTTGTTAATGTTGTTGTGATTTTGTTTTTGTGATTGTGTTTTTGTTAATGTAATTGTGTTTTTGTTTTTGTGGTTGTGTTTTTGTTAATGTAATTGTGTTTTTGTTAATGTTGTTGTGATTTGTTTTTGTGATTGTGTTTTTGTTAATGTAATTGTGTTTTTGTTTTTGTGGTTGTGTTTTTGTTAATGTTGTTGTGTTTTTGTTAATGTTGTTGTGTTTTTCTTTTTGTCGTTGTCGTTTGCCCTTCAGGGCCACTGTACATAAGAGCTAAATCAGCCTGAAAAGAGAACAGATACAACAGGGAGGGGGGGTCTGGTCCAAAAGAATGGTGTTTGAATATAAGTCGCGCAACTGGCATGACAATAATAATGAATCCACTCCCCTTGAATTTAAATCAGAAGAAGAGGAAAAATAAGTCAATTAATACCTTCTTTCACAGGACAAGTCTGTTTTAATGGCGCGACAGTCGCCGATACGTTTGCTCAATAAAGACAGGTGAGAGGTGAGCGGCGAGCAGCGCGAAGACATGATCTCAGGGGATTCCATTGGCAGAGGGAAGATAGCAGGAAGCAACTAATAGAATACTACAACTTCACTGTGTCCCTCAAAACAAAGTTATGGAGGGGTAGTGATTGAAATCTCCACCAATGGAATGGGACAGACCTTTATACGCCTAACCGAGAGACGGGTTAAAGCTGCAGACTCCACGACCACTGAGGACAACCACCAGCCCTTTTGTTCACCAGAGGCTGAGAGACTGAATTTAAGGTATTAAGGTTTATTTTGCTCAACAACCTGTCCATTGTCTGTATCCTGTATCTCATCGCCATTTGTCTACTGCGCGGTTGAAAGGCAGCGGTCCTTGGCTTCATTCGTATTTCATTACTTGAAGCAGGTACAAGAACTTAGAAAGTCAAACATTCATGATCAGTTTCAGCGCTTAATACTTTTCAGTACTTGCCACCAACCCACTGTGATGTCAGCCATTGCTTTGGGAGAACCGTTTTGAGGCATCAAGTTTGGCCTTAACGCTGTTGCCATGTTAGTTTTTTCGGGGGATATCCTGATTGGATCTGACTGAGAGCCCAGTCATGGCAGCCACGCCCCTAAAGCATACCCTGCTTTTTCATGTGTTTTATCATAAATGGGGCCAGGATTTATAAAATGAACATTATGTCGATTGAAGACGACTTAAAACTAGTCATTAGGAACAATACGCTCACCAAAAAAATGTTTATTGAGGAAATGGAGCGCAGAGTAGGGTCATTTTCTCATAAGCTTACATAAAATCTGACTCCTTTTTGAGACCAGTTGAGTTTCCCCCAGCTTATGTTGCAGACACAATTGTTCACCACTTCAAGATGTCTTTTTTCAAGTGTTTGAAGGATTTTCTCTTTGCAAGTATAATTGAAGTGTTTAAAGATTTTAAACACCTTGGATCTGTATTCAGGAGAGACCAGACTGGATAAATATTTACCATTAAGGTGAGATATAGTCACCTCTTCAAATCCCAGGGTACTCAAAGCAGTTGTCGGCACTGCTCTGCAAAAGACATTTTTCTTCTTTTGTACTGAAAGCTGTCCTTGCGACTTGACGTCCTCTTCTTTCTTGTACAAAACAACTTTTTTTTTTTTTTTGGCCACGGCCTTGAAACTGAAACATCTTAGTCAGGGCCTTATGTCCAAGATCACCACTGATGCGCAAACTTTGCTGTTTTTCTACGGGCTTCATCATATGAGACATCAACCCCCCCAAAAAAATGGACCTGTTGCTGAGAATGAATTCCTTGCTCGCACATATTTGTGTTGACACAATTCCGCAGCTTAACAAAAACAAGCCGTTCTCCATGTGCGGCTACAACAGGGGGTCAGACACCATGTGCTGACTGCTGCCAGATCGAGTGCTGTGGTAAACTGCCAACAACTGTGGCCTGGTTCTCAGCCCCAGTTCACTCACCCCCGCACCCCCTCCCCATCCCATAGCTGCAGGCCCCCCAAATAAGATAAGACAACCAAGCATCTTCGAATTAGAGTTCTGGCATTAGCTTCTGTGCTCACTCATGCACCCGCTGTGTCGTGTCTCTCTTTTTTTTAAACAGGACTAGCAAGATTAGTCTCCAGCAGCAGCGGACAGCAGGAGCAGTCACAGTTGTCTGGTGAAGCTCAGGCAGACAGGTAAATGGTCTGGGGATTTCGGCTTATTGAACTTTGTCACATAGTTGGTGAGCATATAGGTAGGGAAGCCAGAGGCTATACAGATCATCTCGAGCACACTGACACAAGATGTTGGCAGAGAAAAAGAAAGAAAAAAACAAAATAAACCCTGCTATTCTGGAGCAGCTTCTCGGTCTAAACAGGCGCTACAGTCACCTCCATTACTCCAAACCTTGTCTACCCAATCACATACAACTGTTTTCTGGGTCACAGCATTTTCGCAGACATCTGGCACAAGAAAGAGAAAAAGAAACAAAAAGATTCACAGTTCTCACCTACTGGCCTCGGAGTTCAGTCCTTTCCCCGATGGTATTTCTTAACCATCGGAGTTTCTAAAACCTTCCAGCGCAGTTCAACGTGAGGGAAGCTGCTGTTCATGTTCAGTCACAAAAAAAGCAAAAAACAAAACCAGAAAACTGCACCACTGTACACGACTTCCAAACACACTGGGATTTATACTAATGCTTTTTCAAAAGATCCCCGCTGTTTGTCTTGTCTGTACCCAACATAGACCTGCGTCTAACCCTAAATACTGATTGCACAGTTTAATAATCATCCAAAAAGAAATTACACCATCCGCCAATGGATTGATTCCCTCGCTTCTCACAGCACCAAGGAAGCGCGTCTGCCATTGTGCAACCAAAACAGGAAGAGGCTTTGTTTTCCCTGGCAGATGGCAATATAATGTAATCGGAAATTAAATATTCAACTCTGAAATGAAGTGGAGATGAAGTAGAAAGTGGCATGAAGAGAAAATAGTCAAGTAAAGTACAGGAACCTTAAATGTGTACATAAATACAATACTAAAGTACATAAATAAAGTACATGTACAGTCCACCATCGGTACATAATAATCATTGATGCTGGACCACATGCCCCGAAGAGACAAGTGCCTTCCACCACATTGACCCTGACGCTACAGACTTGTAATAATCCTCCCCAGTGAGTCATCAGCAGATCGTATGATCTTTACATGTTGTGTGCAGCTGTGCGTCCATGATTTTCCCTTTCCCAGTGATGTGGAAGAGAAATGATCATCTAGCAATCCTGACATCCAGGGCTGTTAACAGTCTGCCTTTCGGTTGGGTTTTTGAGCGGCTAGTTTTGTGTCAGCTCGCACTTCTTTAAATATTAACCAAACCCATTATCGAGCTTATTTTTTTAATTTACTCTCCCACACGGAGGAATTCTTCAGTTACCTCACCTGTTGCAGTCCTGACGTCAATAAAAGCTGTTTATTTTTTTTTATTTTTCTTTTTCCCAGAGTCTCCACTCTCTGTATGAGCCTGTGATCAATAAAGCTCATAAGTCTTTTCCTCCAACTGAGTGGGTTTCTGCTCCCTACCTGCCGAGAATCACTGAGCGTCAGACAGGCCAGACATACTCCTCCTAAAGGTGCCTCCCGTCGCATACAAATCCTGAGTCCTGTCCTACCTACTGTGCTCCGCCAGGCTCTGCCACATGCACATTCCTCCCCCGAGACTAGAGACGAGCAGACAAGCAGATAACGTTTTAGCGAGTCGCGGCCAAGAAAAAAGATTAATATGTGGGGCTGCATATTGTTTGTGTGTCTGCACGCTGACATGCTTGTGAATGTGCTTTGAGGCTATATTTAATGCGTGTGCTCGCTTGCAAACATGCAGTGTTTATTTATTTTTTTATTTTTTGTAGACATGTTCGGCAAATTGCGTTAGCGCAGAAGGAGCCACTCTCTTATTTGCCTAATGAAGGAGTTAGGATTAAAATCAAGTTTAGGGCCAAAAGCTACAACATGCGAGGGAAATAAACAGCTTGTCTCTTCTGATTTGCAAATCTTGTAAAGTGTTTCGAAATCCCTTTGATTTAGGACCTCTCTGCTCTGCAATGTAAATCAGCTGTTGAATAAATGACTTCATGGCTTCATTAATATGTATGGACACGTTAAGCTTGCCTGCAGTTTGACGTCGGCAAGATTTGGGACAAACCGGACTCTCATTTTATACGGATGGGCGGAGGTGGGCTGGAGACGGAGGGTGAATTCTTGAATTCCCACAACAACATTATCACCAGGGGATTACACGCGACATAAGAATGAATATCATCCGACGAGCAAGTAAGCGCTCACACATGATGAAGGCTCCGATCAGGAGTGAAACGCACGCCGGTTCTGGATCCGGGCCCAGACGTGGAAATACGTCCCAATCCACATCACACATGGCTACACCGCTAATAGAAGCATGAGGGTTACGCTGCACACAAGCAGCTGAGATAGAGGACAAAACAGGAGGGAGGGAAGGTTCTGACATTCAGGTGGGCAGGAAGCCCGTTGATCATCCCTGAGGTCCGACAGTCGGGGTCAGGCGAACCAATGTGGTTCGTCTGCAAGATGCTGAAGGCAGCAGTGTTGCTTTTGGTCCAAAGCCAGAGAGGCCTAATTGTTCTTTCATTATGAGTCATGCTATAGAATATTCACGCGCAATTAGTGAGCGATCTGATGAATGTGTTGAATGTGCGTGATGAAGGCCCATATCGGAGGCATGCATGTGAGCAGAGCGGCTCCAGAGACAGAACTTTTGATGTGTTTCGCTGATTGTATCCTCTGGCAGATAACAGTGCTGTGTGATTTGGGGCGCAGGGGTTAGAGCGTCTGAGTCAGTGCTAGCTTTGCTCTCGGAGCAGCCGGTCTCCCACTCGTTTGAAATCACAGCAAACGCACTGTCCATCTCGAGAATCAAACTACCACAGGCGTCGTCTGGCACAGCGATGGCTGAGACGTAATCCGCAGCGCCGAGATGCAGAGGGCTGGCTGGTGCATTTCATTTCATCAGAGAGCTCGTGGATGTGATCAAACTTCACTTAGTAGCAATTTTAAAAAGTCTTTAATATATATTTTCTATATCAAGGATTATATTTGAATCTACAAAATGTAACTGGCTGTCCAAAATAATCATAAAGAACATGTGCTAGTGGACATGCCTGAGTTTGTTGATGTTAAGCAAATGTATTATTTTATTGCACATATTTTGCCCTGACTAATAAACTGAGGGCTCTGATGAAGATGTTTGGCACGATCAAACACATTTATACAGGGCAGAGAGGAGGCTAAGCTGATCCAGTGTATGTTATTTTAATAGAAGAAATAATTCCTTTTTCTCAGCAATATTTAGTCGAGTACACTGATAACACTGAGGAGAATACTGAGCTGATTTCAGGTCTACAATGGTTGATTAAAACATAAAAAAAAGGAAAGTGTAATTGCATCTTTAATGTTGTGTAGGGAGCCGAGCGGGTCAAGTGAGAGGGTTAAGTAAATAAATGCGACTGATGAGCTGAGCACAACCCGCTGACTGCTAAATAACATGAATAAGCAAGAACTTGTTCTCTCTAACTGAATAATATCTGATTATTCTTTCTCCGGAGTGTCTTGTTTTGCTCTGTGAATGTATTTCACAGAGTCGCTGGACTGTGTAAAATAACAACATGCTGATCTCTTCGAACTAGACAGTGTTCCCGCTGTGTTTCTTTTTTCCTGAACAAAAAATTAAAAAACTTAAAAGGTGATCAGTCTTTTCTGCACGCCGTTCAATTGGATTAAGTGTGCAACTGTTAAAACCAAAAGCATCTATTTATTCATTTATTTATTCATAAGGGTGCATGATATTGGATTTGCCAATATTTTCCAAATCCTTTTGGCTGAATGCCAATACCGCCAGTACACTATTCTGTTCTACACTACTGTGATGGCCAACGATCAGTGCTTTTCAAAATGTTCACATTCGCGAATAAGGAAAAGTTATTTGGTTCGCATGATGTGTACATTATTAAAGCCTTAACTTATTGGCCAATCATATCAGCAGAGATATTCATTTTCACGCCAGTGCCGATATTTAATTTTAAGGCCTTTATCAGATGATACTGATAATAAGCTGATATTATCGCGCCTCCGTTATTTGTCACGTGGTGGCAGCACAAACAGCTGTAAACAAATGAAGTTGATGTGTTGAGTGTGATGTAAAAAGACCTAAAAAAGACCCAAAACTTAAAAAAAAAGTGGTTTTGAGACCAAGGCCAAAGATGAGTCTGTATTGAATGTCAGGACCACAACCGCAGGGATATCACTGCATTGAATGAAGGACGTTTTCTCTGGGAAGATGAGAAGGACCCAGAACACCTGATGCGTGCTCAAAAAATGATATTGTCGTAAAACATGGTAAAACATGGAAAAATAACGATGGTTAAGTTGATTTCAGCTCTTTTGTGTTCGTGCATATAAACCAAGAAAATTAACACACATAAAATGCACCTCTTGGTACATATGGTACACTTACTCACAAAAATAATGTATATATGGCAATGAAAGAGGTGAATTACTGGAGGAGAACTTCTGGTGATTTTTTTATATGAATGTTGATCAGATCCATTTTAGGAGTTCCTATCATTTGCAGGATCCAAACTTTATTGTCCTTTTATTGCAATTCTTTTAGCTCTCGCTATGGTGCCCACCAACTCTGGTGAACATATTTGCCGCTCAAGCTGCTGAATGCTCCAAAAATGTTCATCGGCTAGCTTACAACTTTGTCTGTCTGCCCTTCTGGTGCTGGGCGGGTAGTTTACAGTCGGTTCATCAGAGCGGCTCCCCTGAAAACAGCTGTCAGCTGCTAGAAAAAAAAAAAGGCTTCCTAAAACGAACAACACTATCAGCGCCCCAAAACAACACGTTTACATAGAAGTCATGAAATTCTCTGACAGCTGTGGAAATTGTGATTCAGTGAACTATGTCGACTGTAGGGGACAAAGTTCTCGGAGGGAAGAGCTCGGTGTGGATGGATGAGTCAACGCAACAGACTTTAAGGCAAAAGTCAGCAGTTCATTGCCCATTTCCTACCAACAGATGTTTTACATGTGCATTTTAGGGCATGTAGCAGTCCAAAGCGACTTACATTTATTCATACATTCATACACTGATAGTGTAGGCTGTCATACAAGGTGCCGACCAACTCTCTGGGGTTCAGTATCTTGCCCAAGGTCACTTCCACATGCAGACCAGGAGTACAAATCAGGTGCAAACTACTAATGTCATCCTGCTGCTGGGGGCACTGCTTCTATGCATTGTCCAATGAACATGGAGAAAATGACATATTTTGCTAATTCATTTCTAAAGGTTGGCTGACAAGGACGAGGTCAATGGCAGCGATGGAACCAAAAACAATGTCGCTGGCCATGAAACCATGACACCTGAAAGATGTTACAGCTGAGGAAAATTGGAGAGTTGGGTTATAATGACCCCTGTCACATTATGTATGGTCATTTTCATCCATTGAAGATATAAAATATTTATTACGGCAGCTCTAAAATGGATGGTAATTTCACAAAGAGACACTTAATCACCCATAACCAAATAGAAGGACACACTTTTGTGAAAATATAACACAGCGACAAATGTATTTGGACACATATGTATGCAGGTAATTTTAGTTTTTGCTGAGGAAGAGCTTTTTTTTTTTCTTTTTTTTTTAGCAAATGATTTAACAACACCAATGAGCTTTCCAAATGAATACAAATCACAATTGAGACTTGGTCAAAGTTCAACACACACATTTGCTTCAGTGTTTTTCACCCTTCATCAAACTTCCTCTCTGTTTTTACACACAGCCAGTGTTCCTGTTTAAACGTTACTTTTTAAGCCTGACATTCTGTCATCTAGTTTCCCTGCACTGTTGTCAACTCCCCACTTAAATATTATTTAGATCTGACGGCTGGGGGAGGAAGAATTAGGCTCTTTGTGAAATAAAATCCACATACTATACGTTGCCCGCCATGGACAAAGGCACGGTGACTGCCAGTTGCTTTATTCCTCATAAATGGAGCTCCAATTAACGCTTGAAGCCTTGGTCTGCCGCGGAGGAGAGACCAGGCTCATTTACACCACACCACTCTGAGTATCTTGAAAAGTCATGACAGATAAAGAACATGGTATTACTGTAAAACATCCAGCCGGTGACTGGAGAGAGATCAGGAGCGGCAAAAAAAACCAATCCCTGATGTAGAACTGATGAATATTTTCATCGCACAAAAGCAATTTACAGAGGACTGAAATAACACAGTGTTCTTAGCTTACAATGCATTTCTGAGCTAAGTCCCTAAAGGCTCTGTTTTCTTTGTCATATGGGGATTTAAATGTGCTGTGTTCACATTGATGAAGGGAAGAATTTGTGGATTTTCTGAATGCTTTGGAGGACTGGATTTATTTCTTTTCACCCCTCAAGCTTTCATATGTGCAAATACCACTGTACGTCTAGTATTAAAAATCACTCAAGAGGGAGCCGTCCATGTGGTTTTTAAACTGACACCACGCGTGAACGGGAAAATGTACCGTCGTTCAACTTTAATCAATTCCCGCTAGAGAAAAACTCATTCCAGCGGAGGAAAATGAGAGTTCTTATACCACCACGTATTCTCATTAGTGCACACTACCTGTAGTGTACTCGCTGTCTGCTCGGTGCCGTCAGACCAGAGGAGCCGAGCCAGATCCAAGTGAGCAGAGTGGAATGGCCTTTCTCCTCCCCGTTAACACTGCTCGTCTGCCAGCAGCGCCGTGCATATGGTCAGCGTGTTCCCAGGCAGCAGGGCTGCGCACAGACACGCAGCACTTAAGGCTGCCATCTTCGCCTACTCAGACAGGCTGAGGGAGGCACACACACACACATATATATATGCCGACTGTCTCTTCTATGTCCGTCTGCCCTACATCGCATGATTCCGGCTGACAGCGGCAGACGTGTCGCAGCTGGCTCTGAGAACAAACTTGAACAAAGGCAGGTTAAGCCAAGTAGGTCACATGTCTTCTTGAAGGCTTCAATCCCTTTTTCTTTCCCCGCAGGCATGTTCAAAAATTCTGTCTGTCTGCGTTAAATTTCTGGTGTCATTTAGTGTAATGGCCCATTTACTGTAATATGCAACAAGGATATTTATACGCACGCACACACGGCACATCAAGCCTTTTCATTTCCAATGAAATGTACACTTTTACATGCGCATATCCGAGGATTTTTTTTGTTGTGCATGCATTAGTATTGATGTATTCGGAGCACCGGTCGGTGCCGGTTTTGGTCGGTGATGTCAGGCAAAAAACACAACATACATATAACATTCAAGCTGCAAACAAAGAACTTTCTCTCCTGTCCTGGGCTTCACAAAAGAAAGAAAACTAATTTCCTTCTGACACACGAATGTTGTTGTTGTTGCTTCTTTATTTAAAAGGACATTTTAGTCAAAAGTGTGGCTCCTCATCACAAGAGGAACAAAAGATGAAATGGATGATTCGAAAACTAAGGGAAACCATTACATCTTAATAGCGAATGGTGCTGAAGGTAAATGTGCACTTTCTTCTTTGACTTTTTTGTTAAAATCAATAGCCTGTACACCGTAGCTGTTTTTCATGAATAAGTAAGTGGTTTTGGTTTTGTACCAAGCATCAACAGTCCTCCAGGCCTGTCCGCTCTGCCTAACGGAGACACTGTAACGAATAGCAAACAGCAGGGAGAGTGACTCCGCTGTTGTATTTTGTGTCATTCCCCTGTGTTGTGTGAAACGTTGACGTGTTTTTTGATAACGCCGTTGTGTTTTCTGTGTTCTGTGAAATGAAGAGGACCGTCACGACAGACGCTCACTCTGAATGATGTTGATTCTCCCATCATGATTCTCCCAGTTTTGCCACACATTGTTGAATTAAAATGTACGGATAAATCTATGTGATAATAACAGCAAAATAAAAATAACAAACTCCACCTTTCACAACACCAACTGTCACACTGAGAGCCCTCCAGAGCCTCTTCCTATGACGTTGGCTTCAAACACACATATGTGATATTCAATTTAAATAGAAGGGAGCAGCTGGGAGAAGAAACGTCAGGAGGTATTTCACAGTTTTGTTCAAATGTGTAACATCCTCTCTGCATGAATGACCACCCAGCCATTAAACCTGCGATAAATTCTGTCTGGACTTCCACACAAGGTGCGAGCCCAGGGAGTTAGAGTTGTTGGACTGCAAGGCAGTGTCAGATAACAAGTGTCAAGAGGAAATGACAAGAGGGGCTTCAGATATGGACAGCGGGCCTTATCATGACTGGGATCTATGCTGAACCGAGCATCCCTAACCTCAGTGCTGATACGGACACAGTCCTCTACAAGGCGGGACTGAGGAGAGAATGCTGCTCGGGGGGCTTTTGTTACACCCACAGTTAGAGAAGGGGGGCACATGTGGCTGTGGAAAAAAAAAGAAGTTTTCTGGGGTTGAGAAACAAAGTTAGGTAATATGTTGTGCATGTTTACCAAAACCAGTCAGTTTGTGCAACTTTCCATTAACAAGAAAGCTGTAGGTGCAGTTTTTATCAGACGATCTTTTATCTTTCTTCATAGGTCACCTTCAGAAGCTTCCTGGAAAGCCTTCTGCCTGTCAGTGGTGGGCAATGTCACCGGGTTCCCCTGCAGAAATGGTGTGACAGCTCACAATGAGTGACACATCTCTTTCTTTTTTTTTTTGGTAATATTCCTGCACGAGATAACGAGAGCCCCCATCGCTGCACAGGCACTAATATGCACATATAGAGACAGCGCTGAAAGGCAGCTTTCCTCGTCTCTCTCTGCATATCTCTGTTCCACCCACTCATACACAAATACATTGACTTCAGTGGCTTTTGAATTTTTAATCGCAGGAACATCTGTGTCTCCTGCCACAGTGGATCTACCCCTTTCCACTGGTGGCTTCACCCGGTTCATAACCCCCCATGTTTTCTTTAAATGGAAGGCTAAAGACTCACTGTACACGTGCAGAGGGGTCAAGACGGGTCCGGTTAAAGGGTCCCCTGGACATACTTTTTATCCTTTCTACAGAGGAAAAAAGTCATTTTAAATAAACGTTCAAGCCAGAACAACACACACTGAGTGTCTCCCACTCGCTTCTTTTCTTCTGTGAGAAAAAACTGAGCATCTTTAGAAATTGTTGACATTTTATCGACAAAATGTTTAAGCAATTAATTGAGTGAATAATCAGAGGATTCATGGTCATGAAAATAATAAATGATAGTTTTTAATATATTTCGCTGTATGCATCAGATCCATGACACATTTCCTCTTTTCCCTCATCTGTCACCTTTTGCCGCTCTGCTGATTTTCCACAACTTTCTCCTTGCACGCAGCCGCCGAGAAAAACAAGCACCCCATGGACATTGCCATCCTGGGTAAAAAGAATTACCGCTGCCCTGTTGCCCTCGCCCTCCTTAAAACCATTGCACATGTTGTGTTGCATGGTAGTCTGCACTGGGCTCTAACCAAGCCCCCAGGAGCAGCTCAAGGCTATGTGGCGATTTTGGCATGCTGGACGGAGGCAGAGCCGCAGGTTGCGTGACACAGTCTGGCCCAAAAAGACCTCACCGTCATACTTATTACAAAATAGAAGTGCTGTGAAAGTTCAGACCACTTCCTGACCGTCTCGCATTCAAAATGTGCTCTGTGAATTGTCAGAAATTGAGTCATTAGATCCAATTTTAAAGTCAATAGGTTATGTGAGGGTATTCACTTTTTTTGTTTTGTTTCAGGCAGGGCCTTGTGCTGGGTTCTGAATGTGGAAGCCTGAAACACTCTTTCACCATTTTTATACACTGCATTCATTTTTTAATACATTACGTTTTCTCATTTGTCTCGTTCTTCAGTGGTCTTTCAGCATTAATAATCATCCAGAAAAAGTAGGATGAATTATTTAGCATTGTACAGAAGAAATTAGGTCTGGACATGCCGCTTTACTGTACATAAACTCCTCCTGTCTGGTCATTTTACCAGGGTGGCAGAGAGGCGGTATGTGCTTCTGAGAACACTTCACAAGTGACTTTATCTGTGTTTGCACAGGCCCCAAAAGTAGACGACAGGCTCATGGACAAATTCCTCTCTCTCTGTCACACACACACACACACACACACAGTCACGCACTTATCTTATTGTGACAGTGGAGTCTTTGTGTGACTTGCCGAAATAGTGTATGAAAAATGTCAGAGTTGCCGACAAGAAATGAGAAGAGGAAGAATCTCAGGAATTTTGGCACCAAATGGTGTGAATAAAATCATTAAATCTGTGCACAGACACAGCCTGCTTTGGTTGTACACCTCTTTGTGTAAGCGACTTGAAAACCCTTATTCTCCCTGTATGAATGTGGCGTAAAAAAAGTGCTAAATTAAAAAGATAAAATGGTTATGCAGCATTCAGTCACTGCACATGAAGAGGAGAGATTATCTGCGCAGCGTTTCTTACATCCTCGGTGTGTGTGGCATAGGAATGGTGTTTGCGGGGCTGTTGAGATAATTGCTACGTGAAAGGTGGGACATTTTTATTGACATGTCGGTGTTCTGTGTGAAGCCCTCGCCGGATGTAATTAGTGTTACTCAAAAAGGTCATTTATTTGATTCTGCCCATGTGCATCTCTAATTTCAGTCAGTCATCAGCATCGGAAAATAACTCACTGAAGGGAACAGTAATAAAACAGGGACACACCATTGAAGATGATTCATATAATAAAGAAATGACTCCCTTTTACATGGGCTTTTACGCACTAAAAACATTCATCAACTCTTTTTCATGAAACTCTTCAGATGGCTCCATCTCATATAAAGACTGATGTTATATGGCCCGTGTAATAGTGATGCCAAGCGTGCTTGTCAGTTCCAGAGAGACACCAGACATCAATCCAAGAAGCGCAAGGGGACTAAATAGGACTAAAAATGGCTCAAACATGCATATTCAAGTATTTCCATCACATTTATTAAACTCTGATTTCATGGTGTTCTCAGGTTGTTGTTAATCTCAATAATCATATACACGATCCTAATGCCGCTTGCACCATTAGCCCTGAATGGATGTCAACGCACTTGATTAACTTGGTCTGGATATAAATACCAATCATTAGTATGGGCCAGAAAGCAGGACTTTATTGTTATGCACTCACATTATGCACTGGTTTACAGTATATTTTTAGCCATGACATCCTATTGATTGATTCCTAAGTCGAATTTATGATGCATGCACATTAGTGCACATAGATCTATGCATCTTCATTAAGGCAGGCCACTATAGTATGCATTGTATGAGTGAAATTCTAAATAAAATATTGCTGAATCTCACTCTGAACTTTATGTGCAATGGTGTTTAACTAGGACCGAGGGATGCAAAAGAACTTTCAGGCACTTTATCGTTTAATATAAATATCAGCTTATGATGTGGGAAGTTAAGTATGTTCATCTAGTCGTCTAGCAAATATACCTTCAAGTCAAAATCGAAAATTAAAACAGCTGTGAATCAATATTTCATAGTAAACCTGGGTCACATGACTACTTGTGCATTCATCATTTTTATCTACTACTCTGCAAGCGGAAGAAGAACCCACTCTGCAGTTCCTCACCTATATGGGTTTACACAGTAGAGTGACGTTTAGCTTGTTGTTTTGATTTTGTGGTAACTTTACCATTTTGGCTCACTCACCACTTTGATCATAATGTTTACATGCATCAGATGACAGTTTTTCAGCTGCTACATAGCCAAATATTTCACATAGTGATGCAAGAGTACATTGGCGTGAATATCGCTGCTTCTCGATCCGTGACAAAACGGCTTTTTTCTGTTAAAAGAAGAAAGCCAAGTTGTCTTTACTAACTCTGAGGCTGTGCTACTACCTGCGAAGCCTGCACACCTGAAGAGTTGGCTCCATGGACTCACTTTCTCCGCTGATCAGCTGTTAGCCTCACCGATCAGCTGTTAGCATAACAACGCTAACTTATGAGCAGATGTACTCAATGTTCTGTGGGCTGTCCATCGCTGCTCCGCTGGTCCTCCCTCCACCACAACCTTGGGGTTATTCACCACCTGGCTCCGTTGTTGCTCTACTCTGCTGCTGTGGTCTCTCCCGGCTCGCGGCGATGTTGGATGGTCGCTGCTCCGCCGTTGCTGGTGGGGTCTGCAGGTGTTCAGTGCGGGAGCTCCTGGACTTCTGCTGTCGCTTCGCCCCGGTCTCCGTCGCTGGGACTGGATCTCTGGGTCTCCTGTGTTGCCCCCCGCTGTGTGCACGGAGCCTCCAGACGCAAGTTTACATCCAGACGAAGGGTGCTGTTCCCTGCGGTGCAGACGGTGGTATTGACGATTGTGCGGCTGTTCCCTCCGTACTGACTGACAGGCGCTCCATTTGTTTTATTTGTTTTCATTTATGTTTGTTCCACTTTTTTAAGTGTCCTTGGGTACCCTGAAATGCGCTATATAAATTAAATCTATTGTTATTATTATTATTATAGTATGTGGTGGAGACCATGCAGAGCTAAAAGAGACCCTATACTGGACTTATGGATTGCCAAGAGGCTAGAAACATGACTGCAGATGAATCCCAACATTGCTTCATAACTGGTGACTTGGTCAAAACTGTATTTGCACTATTTTCCTGCAGTGACATCTCCTTAGTATTTTCCAGGACACATGAAAGTTGGTAGCCTACAGACTGATGATGTTGGCACTGTAATTGGTGTAGTATCAGTGTGAGCAGGCAACATGAGTAGAAAAGTAGGCTTTGTTACAGCAGAGAGAAAACGTCATTCAAAAATCAACATTCACATGGAAGCCAGTTAACTCACTGCTTCCATTTTGAGTGGAATACAAATTTTATAGCACAATGTGTCCTTTCAAAATGTTGAATATTGTATAGCAGCAACGACTTAGGCCTTTAATTTGTAATTATCAACTATATGGAAAATGGAAGGAAAAAACAACTTGTATCCAGGTCCAGACTAATCAATTTTAAATTCATTGTGTATGTTTTTACATTAGATTAAGTCATTTTGAGAGAAACATAACACTTTAAATGTCAATGTAAGTGCTGAAAACAAGTCAGGTACTATAGTTAATTAGTTACAATTATTGAATGTTGAAAAAGAAGGAGGTCATTTTAGTGTTTGATTTGTCAGGATTCCGAAGACCTAAACCAGGACGAAATCGTGGCAAACCAGGCAAATCTAGTCAACATCATGTCAAGATCAACGCCCCTGTCAGATAATGATCGCAGTCCATAGAGAGGTTAAAGGGAAATTCTCTCCAAAAAGCAACCAAGGCTTTATTTGTGATTGAATATGAGTCAAACCTTCGCGTAAAAGCATAATTACGCCGAAAGAGGCACTTTTAAGATTTACCGTAGTTTCGTTTTCGGGCAAGCTAATTTTCAATTTGGTGCAGTGGCACTTTTACGCTAGCATCAAAATCGCTATTTTTAAAGCAAAAAATAGTGCGACCTAACAGGCAGGAAAGTAATGGTGGACCACTCCTCACGCCTTCCTGTTAGGTTGCACTCAGGGATCGACACTTTCTGCCATGACAGCGGAGCGCCGGTGATGCTACTGCTAACATGAGTTGTCCAAAAATCTTCTTTTTAGTAAACTCTGTGTACACAAAAAAATGTTCTCAATGCATGTGTTCATGTGTATAGACACTGGTGATACTACAAGGAAAGTTTCATGGTGAATCGAGCCTTCTAAGTGTTTAAAAATAGCAACTTTGATGCCAGCGTCAAAGTGCCCCATGCACTCCATTGAAAATTTGCTTGCCCGAAAACGAAACTATGGTAAATCTTAAAAGTGCCTCTTTCGTCGCAATTATGCTTTTACACGGAGGTTTGTCTCATATTCAATCACAAATAAAGCCTCAGTTGCTTTTTGGCGAGAGTTTCACTTTAATTCTTGCACAGTAAATAGCCTCACTGCATGTTAATGTAGTCTGATAATTATGACTTAGTGTGCCTACACGTATTGGAGCATTTTAGTATTATTAAGTGCTGCTCTTTTTCACCTATTTATGTGCTTCCAGGTCAAGTGGATCCATTCCCCACGGGGAGCACTCTAAGTCAAGGTGCAATGTAAGCCCCCCTGTAATCTGTCATGTTATTGAATAAAGAGCTTATGTCTGCTCTTCAATTATGTCAACTATTCTGGTTTCAGTGGTGCATTCACTGATTTATTTTTCCAACTGAAAAGGTGGATGCGAAACAGTGATGCGTGGGATGGAGAGAAGTACTTGAGGAAGATGCATATTTTCTTTTACCTCCAGACATGCATTCTATAAGCAATTTAGTGTGTCAATGCTGTGACGCTCACAGCTGCTTTAAGTGTCGGCGACACAACCTTTCCTCTGTTATTTTGTTTCTTATAATGGACTGTCTATCAAAGCTAATGTAACATGGTCAAAGTGAAAAACCTGGTCTCTTTAATGAGCACTGATTACACAATTATTTCTACAAGTTCGGCTATTTGAAGAGGCATAACAAAACTGACATGGCTCCTGCTTTTTGTGTCCTTTGTTTCCACTTGTGTTAAATAAAAGGGGCTATTTATAAGTTTTAAGTCATCAGAAATAAGTGAAATTGACTGTTTCAACACTATTCTTAGAGAGAGAGACAGAGACAAAGAGAGAGAGACAAAGAGAGAGAGACAAAGAGAGAGAGACAAAGAGAGAGAGAGAGAGAGAGAGAGAGAGAGAGAGAGAGAGAGAGAGAGAGAGAGAGAGAGAGAGAGACAGGGCCGCAAGGGTAGAGCCAGCGTCTTGTTATCGAACGATTGCTGGTTCGATTCACCTGGTCTGCATGTTGAAGTGTCCTTGGGCAAGATACTGAACCCCAAACTGCTCCTGATGTGCTGGTCGGCAACTCACATAGCAGCCACCAGCATCAGTGTATGTTACCGTGAGTCACTTTGGACAAAAGCGTCTGCTAAATGTGAATGTAAATCAGACGAAGATAGACAGAGAGACGGACAGACAGAGACTTTCTACTTTGAGCAGAATCAAGTAATCATGTCAGAATTATGCACAAAGTATTCGTGTTGGTTAGTGTGCCGTTGAAGTGAACGGCAAAAAGGTCTTGGAATATGTTGCATAATTTAATAAAGGACGTCAATGTTTCCTAATAGATCGAGTCGAGGGGAACTATAGGATTAATAGGAACAAAGGAATTCATCTTTAATGGTGTATTGCATGTATTCATTACCCATCAGGCTCAGTGCTTTCTGTGATACGTGTTATTTTTTTCATACAATTTGACACAAGTTTTTAAATTTTTCAGTGCGTTTGTCACACAGCGAACTGAAACCATTGTTGCTCTGTTGGTGGGAAACTGATTGCAGACTCCCAGCTAACCGTTTTGCAGCGCTCAATGCCTTGTGATACCTTGGAACATGTAGCAGCTTGATTCTGGGCTCTCAGGCCACCTCAGAGAGACAATCAAAACGCAGCCTGATCACAACCAGTTCAGAAAAGGACCGGAAAGAGAGCAAATGAAGGACAGCACATTTGTTTTTTAAGCCTCTCATTCTTTAAAGTCAGAACAGATGTAACCAGAGGGCAGGGAAAGTAGTTTAAAAGGTTAGGTGAAAATGTCTTCTGTGGCCTCGTGCTTGTAATGAATGTAAATGTAATGCATTCATATTGAGCTGATGGATCCATCGCCATAATCCACAAAAAAACAACTCCCAACAATACAATGATTTATCACCATAACCAACATCAATGCTGTGAAATTTTAATCAACCATTTATAATTAACATGTTTGTGAACCGTTAATCTGACAAGTATACAACAGGACTTCATGTTTGGTACATCATTTACAGCTACAAGACTGTTACCTTGATCGTCTGACCCGATCAAAACACTGATTTTGCCTCATTATGAAGTGACAGAGAAAACCGATGCCTGTGAAGTGTTAGCTGCAAACAGTGCATTTGCAAAATCACTTGGAAAAGAGGAAAGTGTAAGCAAGAAAGTAAAACCCGCAATCAGATCTGAAAGAAAATGTCTTCCCAGCAGCTTACAGCAAGAATAAATCAGAAGCATCTTCTTGTCAACTGGAGCAAATTAAATACACGGTATTCCAGTTGCATCTGTATTTAAATAATTAAATGCCTTTTTCAATGTTTTTTAAAGCTTAACAGGTGTTTTTTTAATGAACATTTAATCAAATGTGTGTGTAGTGTGATAAACAGCGGATGGAGATGGATACCAGACATGATGGGCCCTGCCTGGTTTGAACAAAAACTGGGTGCCTCTCCACCTTTCTTAAGCCTTCACAAAAAGGTGTTGTCACACCCTGATTGGCTACAAGGAGAATGCCGCAAGCTACTTTCCCCTATTAATTAGCAGCCAATCACCACACCCTGTGCACAGGTGATCTGAATCCAATGATTTGGAATATCATTAGAGACAGCAAGTGCTAGATGATGGGACTATTACAAAGATAAGATAAGTGATGAGTGATTGTTTTATTTAGCTTGTAGTGTCAAAATCTAAACAGCAGACGCACCTTGTACCTGCAGATTATAGAGAGCTGAAGCCATGCCCCTTCCAGTTTCCCCTCATGGATTCTTGAAAAAATATGTGTGGTCGTGAACGGGGAGGGACGAATATATTTATAAAAAAAGACAATTTTCTTGGCCAAAAAATTAGCAGTTAGTAGTAAAATATCGTGTAGTTTTGTGTGGTACTGCTCGCTGAAATACATCGTCGTACTCCACATACGTTCACAAACATGGCACAGAAAAAGTATTAACAAAGGTGAAAACGTTACAGCAGTAAAGTCTCTATAATTACGTATCTTCACAGTCCTATACTTCAAATTGTTTTAAGGAAAACTGCAACTTTCTCATGTAAAAAAAAACAACTTTTATATCGACAAGCCTCATAACTATAATTTGTCGCACAATTGAAACATAACCAAAAACAATTTGTCTCTCCATTTTCACTAACAAACATGTTTTTTTTTTTTCAAAATGAGCTCCCATGAGGGAAACTGGAAGGGGTGTGACTTCAGCTCTCTATTATAGTGATCACTCGGAATCCAAAAAATGAGGCCCAGCTCACTTGGAGCATGCAGTGTCCTCATATCAAATCCTCATCAAACATGAGCTGCATTTTTGTTTCACCCAAGTCGGTGCCACCTCGACCCTCACCACAGACCAGTGACTGACTTTTCAGCTTCTCTGCTCCGTCTGACTTGGAACCTGCCATCTGCTCAACTAATCACCAAAGGCGGGTAAAGAAAAGAGGTGCAAGCGCTGCAAAAGAAAATACTCAGTAAACAAAATATCCGTTTAAGCCACTCGGTTATCGTCGCCATCTTAGGTTAGCATTGAACACACTCTGGCACACAAATTAGCCCACCAAGCGTAATAGCCTGTCATCTGCTATTCTACCCTTCAGCCTCTTGCATGAGCCCAATTACAGGGTATTGTCGTGCATCTTGCATCCCGAGGCAGGTGCCGTCAATTTAAGATGATTTGAGATTTATAGATCGCAGGTGCATACGTTACAAATGGTATTCAGGGAAAAGTTCCGGTGTCGAGCACCGTTTATGAATTGAACGTAAGCTTGTGCGCTGGCAGAAGTTGTCTCAAGACACACGCACACACCGCCACAAACTGAACAGAAAACAGCAGCCACGACCCTTTTAAATATAACTACGTTGTTTTCTTTGATTCATTTAATAGCTCTGGAGGGAACGATTTAACACCTAAAGAAACCTGATAAGTGCTGGGGGAACAGCGCCTGGTGGAAAGAGAAGGAAGCAGCCTGCTCACTGTCTCAGTATGGATAAGGTCCGGGTGTCACCGCGAGGCAAAGATGAATGCTGCTTTCAATGCCTCAGCTTCATTGGTAGTCCACTGGCTAAGTGATTTCCTGTCCTGTATTGATAACAACACAGGTGCTTTATCTCCACAGTGTTCGTCTGTTACGTGTAATGCTCGTAGATTATTGAACGGGTACATCAGACGAACCCAGAGGTCTTCTGGGAACCTCTGGCATTCCCAGAGAAAGTGTGCAGCCTCTCGACTGCATTACATTCTGCAACATCATGCCAGAGTTAGGCTGAGTCAAGGCAGCGACGTGATGACGATTAAACTCTCCAGCTGTTTCACACGTCTATTTAATGTCCTCTGTTCGAAATCTTGCTCGCAGCCCATTTTACAGTATGCTGTGTAACTGCTTTGTGGTAAGAAGTAATTACTGGTAATTACTTCGTCTCGAAAAATACTGGGTCATTAATCACTAGTAGAGAGGAAAAGACTTACACCAAACTCAATCGTGCACCACTGTGCTGCGTTTCTGTACATCATAGTGCTATTGATCCATCATAAAGGGCCCATTAACCACTGCGTTACACACCCTTATTCACATGCGTGTTGATACACGTGGTGGTTCAAGAGTTTCTGAATAATTTCCTGGCAACGCACCATGTGAGAATTATAGCTACATGGACATTATCATCCCCAAGGTCTGGGACATAAAACTGTTCGTGGGCGTAAATAAAATACCAGTGCAATAATGCCATGTGTATTGCATGAGAGGGCATCGGATCTCTGAGTGCTTGTGTTTCTATCAGCAGGGCTTCAGCCTTGATTGATGAGGCGATTGAGCCTGGGGAGTTTGCCACAAATCAGCAGTGTTGTTATGAAGGCTGGCTGGCTGGCCTGCCACACTAGGAACTCTACGATGTCTCTACTGCTCTGCCCAGGGACAGGGATTTCACAGCGATGTCTGACCTCTGCGGTCAAAGTACAGCCTGGAAATGTTTTTATTTGGACCACTCAGCCAGCTTGGTTAGTGGGAAAGACTTCCCATCGCTTGCTCACACATGCGGACACACACACACACACACACACACACACACACACACACACATAACCCTTAGCAGCAGTGCATCACCCTTCTCAGCCCAACCCCTTTCAAGTCACGCAACTGAAGCACACAGGCACACACCCATGCCTCCTCCTGCTGCCAATAAAAATATGAAGAATGAAGACAGTGAGATGGAGCTTCCCGCCACGGCACAGGGGAAGTTTGGGTAATATTCAGACAGCTTTGCCTCGAGCAATGAAATCAAACAGAAGCTCCCGAAAGAGTTAGATGTCTGTTATTAAAGGCTGTTCTTCTGCTGTCAGGGTCAGCGTAGACCCTCTTATACCCATGCCCGGAAAACAAAAAAAACACACAACGGTAGGTGCTGAAAAAAAACAGAAAAAAAAGCTAGAGCTGTACGTGTGCTAACACACTTTTCAAAGGCACCCTGTGAAATAAGATGGCGCCCTTGAACGACCTGAAATGATGTCTACATCTGTATGTTTCCAATCATTTGCCCCACTTTTTAAAAGGCTGCGCTCTGCTAACATACCGAAAAGCTAAGGACCCATTTCAAAGGGATCAACACATACATGACCCGGTGCTTATACAGTACAAGGATTTTCATCGCGGGTATACATGACCACGATCAGTGGCAGACTCAATCTGTCTGAGGAGCAGGGGACAATGGCATCATGGCATAAGGGGCATTGAGTGGGGCTCCGACACACAGAAAATTGGGATGCATTTACGGTGAAACTGTCCCAAACAAGGGCTAGGATTCCAAAGGTTCAGTATGGTAGCTTTGCAATAACAAGCCAACAGGGAAAACTATTAACTTAAAAAAAAAAACAACAAAAAAAAATTACACTTTTTAAACCTTTAGACCAGATCATCTAATGGAATGTAAGGACACTGCATTGCGTTTTCTCACATTCTTTCACACATTTTAGTACACTTTGTAATAAACCATGTCTTTCCTTTATGTCCCTTAACTATGTTGCCAGTTAAAGCTGATAACTGTGGGAACAAAAGCCATCTGTTCTTCAGATGACTACATACTGTAGACTAAAAATTGTGTACATGCAGGGATGGAAAAGCATGGCAACAGTAACTAAGGAGGGCGAAACTTAGTGAAAGGTCGGGGGTCTCTGTTAACCACAGGGTTTCAGAGAGAAAGTCCTTCAAAGACCCTTCTGTGGCCTTCTGTGATCCTTTTGTGAGTTTTTATCTTTTCTATATAGTGGGCATGTGTGTAGGATGTGATAAACATCTCCCCGTCCCTCTCTCCCACTCCTCTACCCCCTCCTGCCCCTGTTGATCTTCCAACCTATGTACTATTTTTTTCTTTTTAGAGAAAAAAGGATTGCAGACGATGAATGCTGTGTGCAGGTTTTATTGTCATCCTTTAGGTGCATTTGAGCATCAGTTATAAAGATAATCATTATTCCAAGATTGTTTTTTGACAGATGGTAAGAAACTATCTGCGACTCATCCTTGAGACAGCACGACGGGCTACAATTCTTACCGCGGTATGCTCGCCTACATTAAGCATTAACTACTCCAGGATGATTCTTATTATATACCGCATGTCACGTGAACCCCTAAGTGATCAATCGCTGATTACTTTGAAGGTGATACATATTCCCCTGTCTCTGATCTTTCAAAGTTCACCCAAACAGTTTCATCTGCAGTATAATAATCTATTTTTAAGCTGATTGTTCAGTGGGAAGCATATTTTAACACAATCCCATGAGCATTAGAGAAATGTGAAAAAACTGTGTCATTGCGGACAGCCGACGATGGAGACAAATGTCTCAGATTTTTGGTATAGTGCTGCAGCAATTTTGTGATTTACCTAAGAATGTGTTTATTTGTAGCAGACAGTGACAGTCCGTACTGATTGAAATTAAAGTTATTCAGTACACATTCACCTTTGTTTTTTTAACCCTCTTTGTAACATGTGGGTGTAGCTCATCTTGCATTTATGTTAGTACAACTGGAACAACTTCGTGGCTGAAAGCAGCAGCCATTTATTTCCTGTGATTCCATTTTATAAATGTCAGGTTTTTAAACACTGACTGTATCGCAACGAAACACAAATAACCTGTTGTCTCCAGCCATTGCACAGAAAGATATGTTACAGTAAAACATACAGATCTCATTTACAGGATAGTCTTATTTAATTAGTTTTGTATTTGTAACATACTGATCAGCCAGTCACATGAATAATGAAATGTTTAAACGGTGTTTAGCTTTTTTCTCAGAACTCCAGACTGCAGTTTTAACTTTGTAGATGTTACCTCAGTGCAACACTGATGTTTTTTCTGCAACATAATGCTCTGAATTAATTATGCAAGCCGGACCTTCACTTTCCATCATCCCTTTAGGCAACGTCCACATATTCAGATCAGGCTCCTGCAGGCAGTTCAGCAAACTTTACAGCCATTTTTTGTTTGTTTCTCCCAGCAACTTCTCTGGACCTGTAGCGAGGCGATGTCCCTTTGGTGTGTATATGCTCTATACCCCGAGGTCACCTCCGATTTGGGCATGCCTAAAACTCTACCCGACGGCTGAGAACACAGAAGTGCTGAAAAAAACCCAGTTTGCACACATCTAAAAAAAGCATCCAGGATATGTTTTGAACTGAATGTTGCATGAAATGAATGACAGCAAATGGAGTTGGGCAGTCAGCATCAGTCAAGGCAATAATACAAAGAAATGTGGCATCTTATAAAGGTTATATTGCAACATGCAATGTACGCTCCGTGAAGAGGTCACGGCTGTCGGGTGTGCAGCTCAGAAAAATGACAAACAGAGGGCCTTCATACCAATTTCTCCTAAAATAAATTGAAGATAAGTATCTCAGCAATAGACTGCATTTATTAAATCATTAACATGTCACCTCCCTGCTGAAATAATGATGCCTTAGCATGTTTTCTTTCAAATTGTGATATATTATCATATCAGGCCAGCCAATAACGGTGACCGCTGCAGGAATATGTCGCGTTTGGTTTAGAAGTGTCCTGCTTTTTCAGCTCAGTGTTGCTTCAGCTGCAGTTGTTCCACATCCTAAAGAAAAAAGTTAATTCCTGCTTACTCTGCATTTAATAAAACAAATGTTGGCATTTCCTTGAGATATCCTCAACTGTCAAAACATACAATATCTATATAATAATTTTGATACCACGACCGGGTAACCTGTTCCAACTCGTCACTGTTGCGTTCAGCCCAAACTACCCTTGAAAACAACATGCACTAATTTCACGGTCAAGCAAGCAATAATAAACATCCTATTACACATCTACATGGCTAGGCAGTACCGCTGCTAGCCATTTTGGTGCCCTAAGCATAACTTAACTCCTTTACGACTCCCCTCCCCCCCCCCCACCAAGAAAAAAAACCATTTGTTTTTGCCAGTTTAACTTTTTGTTACCTAAGATATAACTCAACTCCAATAACACATTAGCAGCATCACAATGTAACACCTAAGAACAATAAAACGAAAAAGGGAAATTGACTTTGTAAAAACAGTACACAGAACAGGTCACACAGGTCTCCACACTGTCACCTGCGGATGGACTCTTAATGACAGGACTTGTGCTTTCAGAGGTGGTGGTTCTCTGCTGCGTATCTGTCCCCAACCTGAGCATGGTTGATCAGGGCTTTGTACTGTTGTGAAGTCTACAGACCTGCTGGCCGGCTGGTTGATGTGCCTGAACTGCTTGTAGATGGTTGCTCATCAGCTGTATCTTCCTCTTGGCCACTTGCTCCTCCTTGTATGTATCTCAGTATTGACCCTGCATTAATTTAGAAATACGAAGAAGAAGGATCAGTATAGGAAGAGCCAAATATTCAAACAAAGAATCGCATACCGATAAAAAATTATAATCATTTAAAACTGAAAGCATGCAGACAAGAAGCTCTCCCGCTTTATTACTTTTTTATCTACTATTTGATAAATCTAATCTAATCTAATCTAATATAAAAGCATAATAGAATGAGTTATAATACTGCACACAATTCAACAATAAAGTTTGCTTTATATCAGGGGTTCTCAACCTTTTGCAAGCTGGGCCCCCCAAAGCTGGTTCATTGCAGTTGGAAAAAAGAAGAAAAAAAAAACAGCTGTCCAGAGTTGCCACAGGTTCTGTTTTTGTGAATGAAATAATTGGGGGCGGGTCGGTAAGGTAATGCTGAGTGGCCTTGATGCCTGTCAGTCTTGATGAGTCGCGTCTCGTCACCTCTCTGACGTGTCTGCAGCTGAGCACTGTGATGCATGTCTCTCTCCCGGCCGGGAGAGTTATCATACTGTACAATGCTAAATAATAGCCAGGGCTTTTATTTGTTTCAGTCACTTAACACACCATGCGGCAATTCGGGACAGGCGTTTAATTCCTTCCTCTCGAAAATCCGGGATGAAAATGTCACAAACTTCGCCAGCTTCTCTGTGAATTCTCTGGCATCCTTCTGCAAGTGATAACTCATCCCCGCATGTTTATGTCAAGCTCTTCGCTAGCCCTCTTCCTACCAGGCAGCCTGGCCCTGTTGCTGTCCTCCTCGGACAGACGCTGAAGCTCACTTTGATTTTTTCCGAAACATCTAGCGGCTGCTTCTCCCGAGTTTTCCTCTGCATATTTTACGACAGAAAGTTTGAATTTAAAGTTGTCCTTTTTATTTTTTTGCTGCACCGGAGCCATGGCGATCATCAATGTGATACTGACTAACAGAAAGCAGCACAACACGTGAAAAAGGCGAAGAAGAAGTCAGTGGTCACGTCTTCTTCCTTGATTAAAAAATAAATAAATGAATTAGACTCGGCATTTATTAAGGAGCGGCAGCGCAGTAATTGTAATTCATGTAATTCACACAGAAAGCTGCGCTGCCGCTCCTAAAGAGACGTGACGGTAGACGTCATGATGATGACGTCAGGGTGTTTCCCAGGTGTTTCCCCTGCGGTTAATTGAAACCCGGCTATTATTTGGTAATATACGGTACATTTACACCCCGCTCTGTACGCCGGAATGGCGGCGGCCATGCGCATCCGCGATTCATTTGCAGCCTGGACGCGGAGTGGTGTGTGTCTCCTCTCTGCTCTGACTGCAGGCTGGACTGCTGCGCCAGGCTACTGAGAGACTGACCGCCTGTGAGTGCTTTTGGACAGGGGAGGGACTCACGGCAGCACCCGCTGCTCGTTGAGCACAGTGACTGCAGAGTGATATGTGCTTTCAAGTCAGAGTCTCCAAACACCAAAAAAGTCTCCAATAACACCAGTAAAAGTCACTAGATTTGTCGGGAGTCGCATTTGACCAAAAAGTCGCTAGAAGGATGATTTGTGTGTGTGTGTTATAATTTTTTTTTTTCTGATTTTTTTTTTTTCCCTCCCATCCTGTAGCCTACTCGCGCCCCCCCGGGAGAGTGTCTGCAGGGGGGCGGGCCCCACCGGTTGAGAACCACTGCTTTATATCATTCATGATGACATCTTATATTTATATCTTACCTGCAGAAACTTCTGAAACTTAAACATTATTTTACCATTTAATTAAATACAACTTACATATGGTTACGAGAGCATTTAGTCTACTACAAAACGTTTTTCTATTTCACTGGCAGATATTGTCCATGCCTTTGCATCCAGACATAATTGCAATCAAAACGCCAGTTCATTTTGTCATGTAGCTTCTTTCACATTCAGTTGTAATTAAGCTAGCTGTAGCAGTAACACTAAAAGTCTGAGTTCTTCAGACTTCACATTATCAAGAGTCCCACTGCACATCCGACACCTCACCTAATGTGTTTGAGAGACTGTAGCCTACATTCTGCTGAATCCTACTGAATGACAACCCTAAAGATGGTCGTGGGTTTATTATCCATTGCAAACGCCAAAATATGCATTTTCTAATGATACTATGCTAGGTAAACTTTGCCAAATTCCTGGCTTAAGACTATTAATCCAACGCTAAGTAAGGGATAATGCCCGACGAGGTGTCCATAATCAGGAATCAATGGACGACTGGGAGGCCTTAGAACCTAGGTTGCCTCCAAGAAGTCCATTAATGCCTGATTATGGACACCTCAAAGGGTATTATCCCACTTATACCATGGTCACTTGCCAAAGAAAAGAAATTAAGACCATTAATTTATATTTTCATGCGTTTTACAATCAAAATATAAAGTTTTTCACAAGCCATAACTAAGTTTCCCTAGTAACGCCTGAGGGTTTGACTAATACCTGGAACAATCATTACCCTCCCGTAAGGTTCTTATGCAACGGAAACGTTGTTCACTCCTCCAGTAAATAGGACGGACCTGTCATGACTGTAGATTCATGTCCTTTTGTTATGTTCAGATTATAGTTTTGTATTTTCTATTCTCCTGTATTTGATGTCCATGTCTTTGTATCAGGTCCTTGTATTGTGTCTTTGTTTTGAGTTTCATGCCCCACTGTGTCCTTTAAGTGTCTCTTTTGTTTTTCCCTCTGTCTGTAGTTTTGTTCCCTCCAGGTTTTCTCCTCTGTGCTTCCCCGCTCGTTACCTCACCTGGCCTCCTCCCTCCTCTCTCTCCTCACCTGTTCCTCGTCTGGTCATTAGTGTCTGTGTATTTAGTCTCTGTCTTCCCTGTAGTCCTTGTCCGGTCATTGTCTCTGTCCGCGTCGCCTCATGCCTCTGTCCACGTCTGCTCATGTTCTGCCTATTTCCAGTCCCCCTGTGGTATGTTTTGGTTTTGCATTTTTTGATTTGAACTTTGCCTTTGATTTGTACTTTGTCCTTTTGTTTGTACTTTGTCTTGTTGTTTTTGTTGCTACTGTGCCTTGCTTTCTTTTGCTACTTTGCCTTTTGACTCCCTTGGATTTTTGCATTCGGCTTTGATTTAATAAAGCTCGCCTTTTGATTCCCCCATTTCCTTGTCCCTTGAGTAACTACATTTGGGTCCAACTCCTATTTCCATAGTTTTCCCTTTATCCCCGACCTGACAGGACCAAAGATACGACTTGGCAACGGGAGACATTCTAGTCCGCTCAGCGATGAGCCAGAAAACTAACGCTACGCTAGGAAGATTCAAAGTTCAATAACATTGCGTATGGTTGACAAACAGTAAATATAATTTGTCAGTGTGTTTAACAAGACTAGCTAGCTAGCTAACCAGTCATGCCATTGTCCCCAAATCAATATCAAGATTTTCACGAAAACAAATGATCGGCCATGTGTAACGTTACTGTGGCCGCAGCCTGAAGTAGAGAGTTGAACAGTGAACGGGATGTGAGATTATTCGCGTATCAGTAAATTTAGAGGGATAGTGTACTTTAGCCTGCCTGTGTTACAGTCGCCATCCTGTGGTGTTAAGGATTGACGGACTGCACTCAGTGTTGCAAATAAAATATACAGATTTGATACGCCAGCTAGCACATAGAGCGCTGAACAGACAGTTTGACTGGAACTACTTAGTAGGTGTCCATATATCAGGGATTAATGGACACCTTGCAGCCAATCAGAATCGAGTATTCCCCCAGACCATGGTATAAACGGTAAGAAATGGTCTGAAGCAAGAGGAATTGTTAGCCTACCTTGTGCACTGAATGCTGCTCAATATCTAAAGTAAAGTTACAGCTAGCTGGCGGCAGTTACTTGTAACATGCATAGATAATGTTTAACAGTAAAATCTCAAGCTTGCACCTAAGTTATAACATATTTGAGTTTGCTAACATTAGCAACAACGTCAGCTGGTTCAAGGTGTATGTTGGGCTAACCATCACATTAGCTTTTTTAAGAATGATTAAACATGGACTTACCTGCAAGTGATGCACGGGCATCATCTTGCAGTTTCTTCTTTCTTTTCTCTGCTCCTGACTCCTGCTGTCTTTTTGGGGCCATATCCAAAAAAGTTGACAGCCAGCTGTCAAGCGCAATCCAAAAGAGCGATTAAATATATCTCTTGTTCTGCCTGTTTTGTGACATGGCTAAAATGTGGCTAGTATTTACTGAAATAATATCGCATTAAAACTATTATGACTATTACGGAAGCCCTAAACGGCCATGCATTCATATATTTTATTTCCTCCGTTTTCCCGAGATAACGGGATAATTTTCTCGATCTCGTAATAACGAAACTTTGTTTCCCCGAGATAACACACCTTCGGACACACCGTAAGAGCTTGTACCCTTTATCAGCCAGGTGCACAGTAAATCATTTCATCACGTTCAGCAAAAATCATGCAGGCACACTTCAAACACGCACACACACGATTCACAGGAACACAGATGTTCTCTGTTCACAGCAAGACGCTTTCAAAATAAAAGTCCCGCATTTAGTGTCTAATATAATAAATGAAATAATAACCTGGCTTCAAAGAATATCAGTTAACTAAATGAAAACAAGATGTTCTAGTTAACAATTCACATTAAAGGTCATTTACAGTCGTTACACTAGCTGACTGACTCATTCACACACACACACGCACACCTTATTATATCGTTATCTCTGGAAAACAAAGTTTCGTTATCTTGAGATCTCGAGAAAATTATCGTAATCTCGGGAAAACGGAGGATATAAACTGTATGAATGCATGGCCGTTTAGGGCTTCCGTAGACTATGATGATTTTTCATTAGGCTATTTTTGGTGCCCCCTCAGCACTTGGTGCCCTACACACAGAGCGTGATGTGCGTGGTGGGAGCGGTGGCGCTGCGGCTAGGTTTAGGAGATGTAAGTCCTTTCTTAAAGTGAAACTCTTGCCAAAAAGCAACCTAGGCTTTATTTATGATTGAATATGAGTCAAACCTTCGTGTAAATGCATAATTACGACGAAAGAGGCACTTTTAAGATTTACCGTAGTTTCGTTTTTGGGCAAGCTAATTTTCAATGGGGTGCAGGGGCACTCGTACGCTAGCATTAAAATCGCTATTTTTAAAACGGTAAGAAGGCTCGACACAACATGAAACTTTGCTCGTAGTATCACCAGGGTCTCTACACATGAACACGAGCATTAAGAACATTGTTTGTGTACACAGAGTTTACTAAAAAGAACTATGCACAGTTGGTGCTGGATCTCTGGCGCGCTGCCGTCAATGCAGACAAAAAGTGTCGATCCCCGAGTGTGACCTAACAGGCAGGAGAGTAATGGTGGACCGCTCCTCAAGCCTTCCTGTTAGGTCGCACTCGGGGATTGACACTTTTTGTCTGCCATGACGGCGGTGCGCCGGAGGGGCTACTGCTAACGTGAGTTGTCCAAAAACCTTCTTTTTAGTAAACTCTGTGTACACAAACAATGTTCTCAATGCTCGTGTTCATGTATAGAGACCCTGGTGATACTACGAGCAAAGTTTCATGTTGTGTTGAGCCTTGTTAGTGTTTTAAAAATAGCAATTTTGATGCTAGCGTTTCATGCCCCTGCACCTCATTGAAAATTAGCTTGCCCGAAAACGAAACTACGGTAAATCTTAAAAGTGCCTCTTTCGTCGTAATTATGCATTTACACGAAGGTTTGACTCACATTCAACCACAAATAAAGCCTTGGTTGCTTTTTGGAGCGAGTTTCACATTAAGGTAATTGACCTTGACTTTTGGCTTCACATGAGATTTGAAGACTGGGCTGCACTGGGATGAAGTCAGTGTTGTAAATTTTATCTCGTAGGGTTCTACAACTTTAAATGTATCCATGTACGAATAGGAAAAAAAATACATTAACTGATTATAGCTGCTACGCAGCGATGGGTCGGGTCCGGGCTATTTTTGGCAAATTTAGGCCATTCTGAGCAACAAACAGGAGAATAGGAAGACAAGACAGTTGAGAACAATGTTTATTTTGGGCCACTTAAGGCTTGAACTCACAACTTCTGGAACCAAAGCCTGTCATCTATCGCTGTGAGCTAATTGGCAAGTGGTAATCCAACAGTGGCTTCACAAATTGAGTAAGCCATTCACTGTTGTGCAGGCAGATTTGAAACCACTGTAAAAAATTCAGTTATCAAGACAAAAATCTGAAAATACACATATTGCAGCATGGAGATGTTGGTCATTTGTTTTTAAAAATGATTGATTTGCTCCATGAGTGAATATCTGATGTTTGAAAATGCTGCTTGCATTGACTGCAATTATTCACATGAGAGCAGAATTCAAAATGTTCTCAAAAATTCAGTTTTTTAGGTAAAATTCTGATATTTGTCAAACATCATCTACCATGACTCTAAAAAGTGTTCAATTTTTTCATGAACATTGAAGATTTATTTATCAATTTGCAGGTAAATGTTTACAGTAGTGTTCACAGTCAAACATTTTCATGCACTGTAGGCAAAAATTGTGGGAGGAGATAGGTTTTTATAAGTTTTACAGTTAAAAAAAAACAGAGTGATGGACTTAATAATTTTTGATAGGTTTAAATGTACAAAAGTTTCTTTAGTATTGGGGCTACAGTTTGATGAAAGTGTGAAGTTCTAGCGGGTTGATTTGAATTTTCAATGTTTTGAACTCTAGATGCTGTAGCGCCACCATCAAGACTATTGGCTTGGGTTTACAGCTGAGGTAATCTGGCATGAGACTGGACCTCTATGCAAAATTTGGTTAGCTTTCACCCATGGTCCGGTCCAAGCTATTTGTTTTTATTTAATATTCGAGGCTTGCTGTGATGCCACCATCAGGACAATTGCTGAGAGGAGATGGAGAAAAACAAAATTAACAGTTCACTATGAAATTTTACGTGGACAGCTCAAAACATACAATAACGCAATCAAACAGTCAGGAATCTCCCATTTCTAAAAACTAATCGACAAACATAAAAACAACCAAAAATTCCTCTTCTCCACAATTGACCTTTTAACAAACAGAAATTTTAATAGATCCTCCAAAACACCAACTGACGCCCTTTGCGAGGACTTTGCAGACCACTTCAGAAGTAAAATCAATGACATCAGATCGAGTCTTTTACCCCAACAGATTTCAAATGTCGACACACCTGGATCATTGATTTTACCCGAGGACACTGGTTGATGCGAGGACACTTGGTCGAATCTTCTCCCAAGTAAAGCCCACAACCTGCCTATTAGACCCAATTCCCACACCGTTTTTTAAAACACTTTGTGGATTCTTTGAGGAACAGCTGTTATACATGGTGAATTGCTCTCTTCACACGGGTGTCTTTCCCGCCTCCTTTAAAACGGCGGTGGTGAAGCCCCTTCTGAAGAAGAGCAACTTAGATCCCAACATCTTTAATAATTATCGGCCTGTATCCAACTTACCGTTTTGAAGTAAAATTTTGGAAAAACTTGTTTTCAATCAAGTAAATGACTTTTTAATTGCAAACAACATTTTAAAGAAGTATCAGTCTGGTTTCAGGACGAACCACAGTACAGAGACAGCCCTTTTAATAGATTTTAAACGACATCAGGGGCAACTTGGATAACCATAAACTCACAGTCTTGGTACAACTGGATCTAACCGCCACCTTCGATACAGTAGACCATCACATTTTATTAGATAGACTGAAGAACCTGGTCGGCCTCTCTGGTACTGTTCTTAACTGGTTCGTCTCTTACCTCACAGACCGACACTTCTTTGTAAGTATGGATACATGTTCCTCAGAAACCCACAAAATAAAGCGTGGGGTTCCCCAAGGGTCAATTTTAGGTCCAACTCTTTTTAATCTTTACATGCTTCCCCTTGGGGATGTCATCAGGAGGCACGGCATCAGCTTTCATAGTTATGCTGACGATACGCAACTGTATATCGCCGTGTCTCCTGATGACACAGGGCCTATTGATGTCCTTTTTAACTGCATTTCAGATATCAAGACATGGATGGCAGTGAATTTCCTACAGCTCAGCCAGGACAAACCAGAGGTTTTACTCATTGGTCCTGAGGGCCAGAAAGAGAAACTTTTACCAAAGTTAAAGGATTTTAAACCATCACAATCTGTAAAAAATCTGGGTGTGATTTTTGACTCTGGGCTCAGTTTTATTCCACACATCAAAAATATAACAAAAATAGGTTTTTACCATCTTAAGAATATAGCCAGAGTCCGCCCGTTTCTCTCTCAGGCCAGCACGGAGGTGCTGATGCATGCTTTTATCTCGTGTCGTTTAGACTATTGTAATGCCCTGCTCTCTGGTCTTCCCAAAAAAAGCATTTTCGAAACTACAATTATTAAAAAACTCAGCTGCACGAGTGCTGACAAGGACCAGAGGGCGGGAGCATATTACACCAGTTTTAAAGTCGCTGCATTGGCTCCCCGTGCGTTTCAGGATTGATTTTAAGGTTCTTTTACTAGTTTTTAAGTGTCTTAACGGTCTTGGGCCTTCTTACTTATCTGATTTGCTTTTACCTTATCAGCCGCCGCGGACCCTGAGGTCCTCCGGCACCGGCCTTTTAACCATACCACAGGTTAGTTCAAAAAAGCATGGGGAGGCGGCTTTCAGTTGTTATGGGCCCCAACTGTGGAACAGCCTCCCGGAGAACCTCAGGGTCGCGGAGACTGCTGAGATTTTTAAAAAGAGGCTTAAGACCCATCTTTTTAACCAGGCTTTTAACTGAAATCTTAACTCTTTTAAATTCCTTTTAGGCTGTGCTAATCAGAGCACTTTTTATCCTTTTTTACTGTTTTAATCTCTCCCGTGTTTTAGCCTTTATGCTTTTATTTTTTTATAGTCTCTCATGTCTTAGGCTCTTATGCTTTTATGTTTTAATCCCTCGTGTTTTTAGCCTCTATGCTTTTATGTTTTAGTCCCTCGTGTTTTTAGCCTCCATACTTTAACCCTTTACTGTTTTAGTCTATCAGTTTTTAATCTCCAGTGTTTCCTCATGGGGGCCTGCCAGATTGGGAGTTGTCTCTGGTCTGGCCGCGGAGGGTGCTGTCCCGTGGACAGTTCCGGCCCGGGCGACTAGAGGGCTCTGCACCTTGGTGCGGGGCCTCCTGTCTGTCCGGGTTGGGGTTGTCTCTGTGGCGGCGCTCCCTGCGACCTTGGACTGGGTTCTCTCCCAGTGTGGTTGGCCCCCCCCAAAGGTAGTTTCTTTTTGCGCCTCAGGTCTCGCTGCCCAGCCATGTCTCTGTAGTGACAGCTAGTGTTTGTCTGTGTATGTCTCTGTGCATGACTGTGGGAGTGGGAGGGTTGGGTTCTTTTAATTCTCTTCTCCTGATTTTATTTGATGTTTCTCTTTTTCTGCTGTCTGTACATCTCTGTACGGCACTTTGCGATACTTTTCTGTATGAAAAGCGCCATATAAATAAAGGTTGATTTGTGTTTCATGTTGAGGACATCTGACATTTTGATCTGTTAACAACATCATCCTTGCTGGGTCTCGAACCCACAACCGCTGACACCAAGAACCAGCTCCTAACTCACTGAGCTAATTGGCAGCTGACTGTACAGGCAGCTGTTGTCAAGGCAGATTTCAAAGATGGTCAAAATGTCAGAAATTCTGTTACCTGAACAAAAATCAGATAATACATAAATTGCATCTTGACAGCATGGAAATGTTGGTGATTTGTTTTTAACTCTAACTGTTTTGCTTCATAAGAGAAAATCTGATGTTTAAAAATGCCACTCATACATTGACTCCAGTTGTTCCCATGAGAGCAGAATTCAAAATGTTCTCAAAAATTCAGTTTTTGAGATAAAATTCTGATATTTGCCAAACTTCATCAACCATGACTCCAAAATATTCTAAAAAATTTTTCAGGAAGATTGAAAATGTATTTAGCAAGAATTTGATAGTATATGTTTACAGTACTGTTTACAGTCAAACATTTTGAAGCACTGTAGGCCTAATCTTTGATAAATCAAAAATCCGAGAAACAAGTTTTGTGGAGGATGGTCTGAAGATGCTCTCTAGCAAGTTTGGTGACAATTGAGCAAAAATTGTGGGAGGAGATTTTTTATAAGTTTTACAGGTTTTGAAAAAAAGTGAGTGATGGACCTCATAATTTGTAACGAGTTTAAGTAGACTAAAGTTTCAGCAGTATTTGGGCTACAGTTTCAAAGAAAGTTTCAAAACTAGCATGTACTGTTGATTTTGTAGGTATTTTTAGAGTTTTTACAATTTAAACACTTATTGTGCCCCCCCTCAGGAGGAATATTGACATGTCCTTGGAATTAAGTAAATCTGGCATGGGGCCGGACATTTCTGTAACGTTTGGTGAGTTTTCGCCCATGGGACGTATGACTTCCTCGGAAGAAAGAAGACGAAAGAAGAAAGAAAGAATTCCTAGGAATACAATAGTGTCCTGGCAGCTTAGCTGCCCAGACCCTAATAAACATTCTCAGGAACAAATGAAAAAAAGAGCATGTGAATGTCAAATATAGCCAGTAGTGGTGAGGGCAGGGGTTCAAAGGGGATCGAAACAATCAAAATAATCAATGGAACCAACACAACACCTCTCAGATATTGATAGATGAAGTATTGACACACCCTGACGTACAACACCGTATTCATCAACATGAGGGGAGAAAACATGTTAGCCTTAAGGCAAATATCTGAGACACATGTTACACACTAGTTTTGAGGTGTGTGTGCCCTGAGTACATACATATTTTTTCAATAACACATAACAACAACAACAACAACAACAACATTAATTTCACATCAGTTTCTTTTGTCCAGTGGGCACAGATACAGTGTGGGAACTGAACAAGAGCCGTGCACCATCTTTTATGTATCATCATCTTCACAAGCATTTTAATCCTGTCTGTGTGCTCCTTGATTATAGAATAAGACTTTCAGTGGCCATTTTTGGTTTCCTGATTGAACGAACTAACTGAAATAAAAACTGAAAAGGGGAGAACAATTTTAATTGTCAACAAGAATAGCATGAATAGCATATGCAGGTAAAAACAGTGAAGGCTCTGCTAATCTGGTGATTAAATCCAGAACTGGATGTGACAAGACCACCACGGAGCTGCAACACTCAGTCCTGACTCTGTGGAAACACTTTCTTGGGAGCCTATCCGTGTGGAACAGCTGTATCAGTTTTTGCATGTAAAAATTGATATGGCACCTAGACAGCAGGAGGAATCCTCTCAGTTTCTGCTTAAGTGCTAGCACAGTTGGGCCTGTTGTCTGCCTTTTTCCTAAACGTGATTATTTTGGCGTGTAAGTTAAGTGTACAAATGCCAGCATCAGGCCAGCCAAGGCAGAGATACAGCAGGTGAACATATTTTGTAGGTATGCTGGGTGTGACTGTTAGACCCCATGCAGCAGCTTGTTATGGTGATGTGGCCTTTACTTAAAAATGTGTTGTTTTTTTTTGTCTCAGTATATTATGCTAACACATCTCTCTGTGCCTCTCTTAAAGGAGTGCCATTATGCTTTTATTTGTTTTTTTTCCTTTTCCTTCAGAGATTTATATAGGTTCTAGTTTCACAGAAACTCCTGTTGAAAAAACAATGGTTTTTTTTTAGCATTATAGCATGCAAGCCTATTCTAGTAGGAAACCAAAATGTAATCAAAAACATGAAAATAGATAATAGATAACATGTCTCCTTTAAAATCTCTGTTGAAAGAAACATCTGTTTTTAAAGTGAAATAACTATCATCTGACAACACCTGGAACTGAAAATCAAGAACAGATAAGAGAAACAGAACACAAACACAAACATCTGCACAACAGAGTACTAATGAAATATGATGGCACTGCACAGCCTCCACCATGTTCAGCCACCCATGGTTACTAACCATAGCCAGTGCAAACCCCAGTTTTCTAAGCATGTAATTGTACTGTACAGTATATCAATCCATCTTTATTTGTATAGCACCAATTCACAACAAAAGTCATCGCATGACACTTTCCAAATTAAGCAGGTCTAAACCACACTCCTTGATTAATTTTTTATTCAAAGCGACCCAACATTTCCCCCCATGAGCAAGCACATGGCGACAGTGGCTACAACAAACTAATAACAGGCAGAAACCTTGGAGTGGAACCGGACCAAAGCCTCAACCGTTTGGGTTGAGAGAGAGAGAGAGAGAGAGAGAGAGAGAGAGAGAGAGAGAGAGAGACAGAGAGAGAGAGAGAGAGAGAGAGAGAAGGGGTTACACAGTATATGTGCTGGGCTTCTTAATTACCCCTGTGTATACAGTATGCATATCCTCATCCTCCGATCCTGTGACTTTCCAGCAGAAGGAGAGCCAGGATAAAAGAAAATCTCCAAGGGAATTCTGCTGGAATCTAATAACGTGATGCTGCATGATTCCCAGTATTCACATAACTTCCACAACTTCTGCTTCTCAAAGCAGGTTGTTAAAAGTTAAAATGTGAGTGTGAATATTGTAAGCATAATTTACCCGCCTGAGCTTTTCGACACGCCGCACACTGTGCCTTTGTGCATGGCAATACACTTTAATTAAGCCAGTGAACTCCTCTCGTTTCCTGTTGTGTTACATTTTTCGGGATGAAAGGTGGTATTGTACCTTGTTCAACCACCACAAGAAGGGGACTTAAAATATTTGTGACATTAATAGTGTGTTTCATTGTTTTTTGCTGCTACGTCTTTGTTCCTGTGCATTTCGACTAAACACCTAATGAAAAAATATGTTGTTGTTCATTGCCCCTGTTTGTCATCAGATTAAGTGACTTACAGACAGAAAACGATAAAAAAAAGTAGCCACTGTGTTTTAAGCTGACAAAATTTACACACGGCAAGATCTGAAGCTCCAATTTTGGTTTTGGCCACAAGTCAAAGATAACAGCTGTACACTTTGCAGGTTCAGTGAACTCTACCAGCTCCTGGCAGCCGGTTTGTCCCATGGGAGAGGATCATAATTAGAAACGTTTTGGGTCATTTTGAGAAAAGCGCCTGCCTTTCGAAAGAAGGAAGAAAGGATCAAGAAAGAAAGAAACAAAAAAAGAAAGACAGATGTTAAGCGAGATAAAGTGATGGTAGAGAGGTTCATGGTAAGGAGAAAAAACACCCACAATCAGTGTCAGTGGCCAGTTAAAATGAAAACAAATGCCCACATGTGTATTATTGCCTCCAGTGCTATCTTTTTGTATAACCTCTTCCAACAAGTGTTTCGTGGTAGTCTTAACTGCGATGAAGCTGTGACTGGCAGAGATAACCCCGGAGGTCTCAAAATCAAGACAGCAGGCATGTATTCTCTACTGTAGAAAGACAATTAGACAAATGGACAGGCATGCATGCACTGCCCTCATCAGTTTCTGTTGTTTCATCGTCCTCTCATGAGGAACTGTGACTTGTAGCCTTGGGGCACAGGGACAGTTAGGATATAACAATAAGTGTCAGTCTCTCCCTCTCTCGTCTTCACCCTGTGTCATTCCCTTGGTATTTTTTAACATGGCCTCAGGTGATGCAGTTGAGTGGCCCATTAGCAACTCACTTTATTCAGCGAAGTCACAGCTTAACTTGCATCAGTAACTCCTAATGCCTGGGGCAGGTGCCACTGGTCTGCTTCTTCAAGAGCCAGATACTGCAGGGAATTCTGATTGGTTGGTGCATTATTCAGCAGTTATCATTGCCATTAGCTCAGAGAGACTGTCAAGACTGATTTGATGTGTCTTGAGAATGAGACACAAAACAACCCAATGCATAGTCTGATTTACAGTGACCTGGGTGTTTGGCAGAATTCCAGTCAGTGTCGGAGTTGGAATTTCCTTGATGAAATGTCTAACTTCTGACCTCAAAGTGTTCCTGGTGCACAATATCCAAATGTACATTGTATATAAATACTATTGTCGTCAAATACACTCTACCCCCTTTCCCATGGGTGCTGCCATTGTCGTGTGATCCAGACAACTGTTCCTCCATGAAGTTGGGGTAGATGGAATTTGACTCAAGACTTCTATCGGCATTCCATTGTACTTTTTCTAGTAGGTGGGCATACATTTTTGAGTTTTGATTATTCTGGAACGCAGCACTTGTCAGCTCAATTAAAACTGGGTTTAATTGAGCTTTGGCATTACTGTTTATAGCGACTTTAAAATATCTCAGTTCATACCTTATTTTTACCTTTTTGTTTCTTCCACCACGGAGGTTACGTGTTTGCCATTTGTTTGTTAGTTGGTTTGTCAGCAGGATTACACAAAAAATACTGAAGAGATTTCCAGAAAACCTGGAGGATGGGCCTTGACCCAGAATAGACACCATTCACTTCTAGCATGTATCGGGTTAAAGAGACGGATCCAGGATTTTCTTTTCTCACTTTCTTCATCATTGCATTTTTAGGGGGGTATTTTCATTAAATCTAATTATGATGAGTTAAGGTATTCAGCAATATCAGAAAGTGCAAATACTGTCAAAATCACATAATTACAACCTGTTCTCTCCTCTTTGGTTCTTGTATCTGTTCCAGGTAAAGGAAAATTCTGCGTACTTTCTGTTTTAATTAGTAACACTTGATCTTGCCTCAAAAGACAGTGTTTAAACTCCATGCCAAGCCATCTGAATTAAAATCCATCGCTCCATCGATCCCATTTAAACTGTGTGGAATGTGATTTTCCACATGTGAATTGGTGATCCCATTTTATCTCTTATGGATTTGCTTGAGCATTCCCTCCTTTAATGCAAAGCCACTGAGGAAATAATCGGCCTGAGCGATGGGAGGAGCTGTTTAGGTTACCCCTGAGAGTCACCTGAGGGTAGGCACGTGTAGACATCAATATGTGGGGGAAGGGGAATGAAAGGAAGTGATTATGTTCGGAGTCTAATGGATCTTGAAGGGATTGTAATCAAAGGCCGATCCCCTATTCATCAGTGTAACTCCACTCTCTCAGGAGCAATTTGGAAAGGGGATGGTTTTCCCCACATTCATGCAAATGAGAGTTTGAACTGCTCTGGATTGTGTTTTGGGGTTTTATCATTTCGAGTTCATATTGCCTGATGGCTGACATACATCTAAAGAAGTGGCTGGGCTTGCTGAAGTAATTCAAATGAGAGGACAGCGTGAGTGTCTTATGATCTCGCTGTGATTAAATGCCGCAGCGAATCGTGTGGTTACATAACCTCAAAAGCATCTTAGCGGTCTTTCACTGGGAGGCAGATGGCGTTTAGGAGGTCGTGGCAATGTAATATGGGGACATGATTTGAAAAGCATGTTTGAAATACTAGGAACAAAAATTAAATGAATATGCAATAAATATCATGGAGCTAAGGCCTGGGAGAAACCAGGATGAAAGGAAAAAAAATATTAGTGAAGAGATTCTACTAAAGTTCATACTGAGGTAATTACCTCTTTGGTATTGCTGATTATATAAGCTATTTGATTGCTGCATTGCAAATTCATGAGAATGTATTTAAAGGGATTTTTTCATCATTGTATCGCGGTTTTCTCAGTATCTTTCCAGTCATCACTTGCATCATGTTGAGTCAACAATTATTTGGGACTGAACATGGTGCTGCATTTGTATGTGGTAGTTGGGTTAGATGGTGGGCGTAGAAAGCTTTGACGCTCTTTGACACAATAGATGGGGGCTCACATCCTGTGTCCCGCCTGTGGTGAGCTTTAGGCAACAAAAGCACTTTGGTTAACATTAGAGCATATCGTCGTTTCAGTTAAAAGCTAAGGAACCCGTTGTGTCTCGTGCTTTGATTCTCTGTAGAGTTTCTGTATTCAACCAAGACAGGGATCTTTGTCCTTCAGTCTAAACATTACTTTGAAAGAGTTTAACATTGGGCAACCCAAGGTGCTCAGTTGGTAGAGCGTGCTCCCCATATCGGAAGGCGTGTTGAAAAATTGTTGGAGGAAATATAAATAAAGCCAAAAAAAAAGACCAAACAAATATTTCATAAGATGAGTTTTAATGTTGCTCAAGTAACTGCAAGCAATTATTGTACTGCAAGATCAGGTATTTAACATTGGTGCTCTGCCTGATGCGTTAACTAACATTTCTTCATCATCAGCCTGCACAGATCACTCAAACCCTAATAGAACCTGTAAATGTATTTTGCATGCCCAGGTGGTTTTTACTATGCCTTTTTACACCAGGTGCCAGCTGTTCATCAATACACTTGTCCAACAGGCATGTTTTATTGAAGTCTGAGGACAATGGCTTTTGTTGGTGGAGCTCAATAACACAGAAAGGCAGTGATAATGGGATTTATAGGACAGTTAAGTCAAAAAATACAATAAAAATAAATTGAGCTCTTATATAAAATGCTGTGCGGATTTCTTTTTTTAAACCAGGGAGTATTTTGAGTTGAAAATACTGCATCTGCTATAGTATTTTCCTCCCTATAGGGCTAAAATAAAGGGGGTGTGTGGGGGTGCTCCTCCGCTGCCTGACAATGAGCCAAGAAGCACTTTGAAATGAGAAATGAGAGACAAAGAAAGAAGAAGCCTTCTGGTAAAAAAAGACACTCAAGAAGTCTGTGAAGATTGTTCCTACGCTTAACACATATTTAATAAGTCTAATTAGAAAAACAAATCACTTGGCATCCTACTCTGAGTTGTCTGTCCAAGTTGCCAGTTGGACATAGCAGCAATGTTGTTGTAACACGTTGTTCGTGCAGCCTATTACATCAGATTATTTACTCTAATTATTAATACGTTTCCAAAGTCTCCATCTGATAAAGGTTTCCACTTAGGATGATTCTCTTTCTCTACTCAAGCCGCTGCTCCCCTCGCTCTTCCCAGCAGAATTAAGGGAATTGAGATGTCATCTATGATGGCGGACCCAATCAATTTCCAAGGGTCATCGGAGGACAGCAGAGCAAAGGGAACACAGAATGAAATGAGATGCACCTTCAGTAAGCGGTAACAAGGTCCGATGTCTTCAGAAGTCGCAGGAGCATGCACGCACAGGTGAACGGTTTGCGCACACGGTTTGATTTTATTAAACATAAGCAACACAACTGGGCTCATGCCACTCTGCCAGAAAACAACTCAGGACTCGAGGCTCGGGGAGCATGCTGCTGGCGTACATAATCACCAGGAGAGAGACTCCAGCCTCGCTGCAGGGGAGATAAATAGACAAGATTACTAATTACCAATTTACCTGCAGCTGTGACTGCAGCACTGTGCCTACACTAATGTCCCCTGCCCAGAAAGACACAACAACCACACCCTGCTGCCACACCATTATCTGTCAATGAGTAAAAACCATTAGATGCAGGCAGTCAATTTAGTGTCTGTGTGCTGGAGAAGCAAGGGAGAGACAAAGGTTGCCAAACATAAGGACTGGACACTTGGTGAGTACTATTCTTTTGTACTATTATGAGAACAAAGTGAGATGGAAAAAAAATCATCTTTTAAGTTACTGAAAATAAATTTGTGCAGATGGTCATCCTGACATTGAGAATGCACTTAAGTGCTGAGTGAAGCACCTACCATGGTGTTGGGATAAATGATGGGAATCAATACTTAGATACTTTCCCAGCGTAACCTCTTTCACCATTTTACCATCTGTGATCAGCTGAATAAAGTGTGTCGAAAATGTCCAAATTGTAGATGGATGGATTTTGCATGGCCAGTTGTTCTTCTGACTTTAGTGTGTTTGTGAGTTTTTTAGTGCTAATGTGGGATCAACACAGAGCCCACGTGTCAAATGATGTTTTATATTACAAAGTGATTTTGTTCTGAACTTGCTGCTGTACATTGCCTAAAACCACAAAAATATTGCCTTACCTGAGTTATTACGAAGATAAACGCAAATAAATAACTTTTCATGGACAGCAACTAACCCTTATAACCAAGGACTGTCATGGTTTGGGTGTCTAGTTGAGTTGTTTCCTGTTTTATTTTGTAGATTGTGGGTCTGTGTTTTCATATTGTATTTTCGGGCATAAAAGCACCGGTGGTTGGTTTTGATTGACATTTGCTAATGCGATGGTAACAGAGGGCTGACCACACAGAGCTTACAATGCATAGGGTAATGAAAGCTCAAGGCTCACCATCAACATTCAGTGTTGAGACAATATGTCCTCGCAAATGGACTTTCCTTTCTTTGTTCTGGTAGTTCCCACCTGTTAAAGTTCAGGATAGACAGTCGCAGACAGAACAAACTTTTCCTTGACTTTCTGGATTACCAGCGCGACAGGTGACAAGAGCCTACCGGTCTAAGGGGCCGTCCAGACAGGCGAAAACTATCTTTTTTTTCTCTGTCTTCCTCGGCATCGTTTCAAGAATATTTGCGTCCACACGGATCAACTGAAAACGACCGAAAACGCTGTAGTTCATATTCCAGGCCTCTACGTGGCGCTTGACATTCACCAAAAATGGAGAAGAAGACACGGAGCATGCGCAGTAAGCTTGCACGCTGTAAACAAACAGACAGTAGACGGAGAAACCGAACACAACAAGAAGAAGATGAAAATGGCTAGTGCAAGGAAACGAGAATCGTTTGTGTGGACCGTTAATGAGGTCGAACTGCTGCTGCCACTCACACTCAACTAAAAGGCATGTAAGTTGCAAGAAAGGCTCAATATCTTTTGCGGCACGAACACAAGCATGTAGTCCGCCATTGTTGTTGTTGTTATGTGACGTCGCGGGGTTCAGAGGTCAGAGGCAAGAGGTCGAGGGGTGGGGCGATGACGTCATCGTTTTGGAAAGTATGCGGATTCGCTGTCCACATGAAAACGGGAGGGCTGCGTTTTCGGATTTCTCCACCCTGAGACCCGTTTTCAAAAAAGTGCGTTTTCAGGCGCTGCGTTTTCAGGATCCGTATGGATGATCGGCCAAAACAATGCAATACGTGTGCGTTTTCGCAAAAGAGCGTTGTCGTCTGGATGGGGCCTAATATGTGACTGATGGCTTGAAAAAGAGCAACGGTGACGCCACTAGCACCTTACTGAAAAACCTTTCAGTAAGTTTAGAGCGGCTGCACAAAAAAAGAGTGCTCTGAAATGAAAAAAAAAAAAGCTGGGTGCAGCACTATTCCTCCAGGCTTGCTCCTCATTGTAAAAAATGAAGAAAGACACTGATGCTCAGAAATAAATGTTATGTGGACATGGGCCCTAAATCCTTGTGTGTCACGTTTTAGTTAGCACTTCCTGTCTTTGTCCTCATCCGCCCCTTCTTCTTTGTACTCCTGTATGTCATAGTTAATATGTTCCTGTGTATTTAAACCTGTATTTTTTCTCACTTTTTGTGGGAGTTGGTATAACAATCAGCCGAAGAAGAAAAAGAAGAGGAACATCAACAAGAACACTCTTTCTTGGTTCGACTGCGTCTCCTGGGTTTTCTGTGCCTGTTCTCCAGTCCTCTCTGTGCTGCTGCCTGTGTTCTCAGTGCTTCAGTGGTTTAGCACTTAGTTTGATTTTTATTCTTCATTAGTTTTGATATTTGCCACTGCCAGCTTCTTCTGCTTTTGTTGCTTGCCAGTTTTGTTCTTTGGATTACAGTTTACTTTATTAAAGCTTTCCCTTTGCTTTTCTACATGCCTGACTTGGTATTTTGTGTTTATGTGCTTTTTTTGATACACATATGTACCACTCTACCAAACTCATAACAAATTGCATGTAAGCAAAAATGGACAAGGACATTATGACTTGATTCAAAGTTTCTAGTTTTCCATCTTGAGGAAGCGTTCACTTAAATTTGTCCTCTCTCAAGCGAATTTTTTTTTAATTATTCCGACACCAGAGAAATGCACTATAATATCTGCAAGCCATACTGTGGTACACTATGCCTGTGGGAGGTGACAGTAATTTCTACTGCCTGCATCTTTTGATTGCATTCTGATATTGTAAAAGTTCCCAGAATACCTTACAAACCTCACAAGTTTCGTGCGCTTATGATGCCTTAGAACGTCAGCACATAAAGCGAACACCTCTGAAGATGCAATATGCTGTATACACTAGCACACACAAGGGGAGGCCACAGATGTTGAAGTGAGGAGGGGCATCTTCCTTTGACTGTAGAGCCTGGGTTTAATCTAAGTGATGAGAAGCATTCCATCTGCTGAAGTGTCCTTTAGCAAAACACGGAATCTCTACCAGCCTCAGGAGTGCACTTCTCTAGCTGACCGCGCAATCTGACTTGCCTGCGGCCAAGGGTAAGCAAAAAGAGAATTTCCATACTGGGATCAATAGAGTATAGCAAAATTATTACACACAGAGACCTTTGCCCTGCTTCTTGTTTCCATAGGGATGAGCAAAAGATCTAGTCTGACAGCGTTTTCTGTTCAAATCATCATTCTGTTGTGAAGGAAACCTCTCAGTGCATTATATACCATACATAAGGGTATTGGACCACACTGTAACTAATGTACTGGATTTGGCCTGGAAGATGAATATTTCGCCAAAAACAAGCTATAAAAAGCTACACAGACAAATTGTAAAGGTGCACTCATTGCCTGCAGCTGGGAAAATTAAGATGACCCATGTTTAAGGGCTAAATGAATCCTATTATCTTAAACCTGCGATAATTGATTTTAGCCACTCAGGGGGAGAGGAAAGAAGCTGTTAACACAACTTTTACCTCATAAAGCTGTTAATTCTTACAGATGTAGAATAAGTTGTGTTTCTGGCCACCTGTTGAATGTCCAATGTTTTATGTCTTGTTAGCAGGGGCGGTTCTAGGGGGGGGGGTCAACAGGGGCCAGTGCCCCTGTAACTTTGAGTCTGGACCCCCCTGTGGCCCCCCTGACAGGGAGTCTGCATTAATAACACAATGACAGATTTCTTGCAATTATTTTGTTCTGAAGGGAAAGGCAGAAATAAAGTGTCTCAGCAGTTTACTACCCAATCAAAATTGCTGAAATTGTAAACACTGCTTTGTCTGAAAGAGGGATTTGTCCTTTTTTCCGGGTTGTATGTGCCCCCTTACAAAAAAGCCGGCCCCAACCTGGCCCCCCTATTAAAACTGGTCTAGAACCCCCACTGCTTGTTAGCACTGCTTTTGGTCTACAACAGTTTCTGTAAAATATAACATACCCCACTATGTTCAACAACTAGCTGCTAACTGTGTCTGTCTGACATGAAGTGCTGAGCAAGGCTAGTGTTTTTATATAGCACCATTCAGACAGGCAATGCAGTGTGCTTTACAGGGGCACATGAATACATTAGAAATAAGATACTGAGAACATTTTCAAATTGCATTTAAAAGACAGTAAAAAACTAGAATGGCACTCAGTAGAGCTAATACTTTCGCCAGGGCCCTAGGGTCCCTTTTTATTCAGTCGAGCCTAATCCAATACAAAACTTCAAATTGTACTCACTCAAAGTGAGAGTTTTTTTTTTTTTTTTTATCAAGATCTATGCATTATCCCCTGAGTAATTAAGCATGCTTGATGTATACAACTGTAACTAAATTACTCAATAAATAAACAATTAACAATTGATAAACAATAACAATTCCTTACATCCACGGATCAGTTCATAACTTTTCTTTGATTATTTTGTTTTGGGGGTAGAGATGGAGGTGAATAAGATGTGAAGAAGATCTCTGGGTTTTTATTAAATCAACTTAAAGTTGGAATATCAAAAACAATGAAGAACACAATGAAGTTAGATTTACGTTATCTATTAACTTCACATAGATTAACTACGTGAACAAAATCTCTTTAGACCTGTCTTAATATTAACTAATTGCAGCAAAAAATCTTAAAGGTGCAATGTGTAAGAATTTATGTTGTTTGGTTCAGGGGGTAGACCCAGTGTCTTGTTATTGGAAGGTCACTGGTTCAATTCCCCCGATCTGCATGTTGAAATGTCCTTGGGAAAACCCCAAACTGCTCTTGATGTGCTGGTGGACACCTTGCATGGCAGCTGCCGCCATGAGTGTATGAATGTATGTATGAATTATTGTAAGTCGCTTTGGACAAAGGCATCTGCTAAAATTCCCTAAATGTAAATGTAAAATATAGTTAGAAAACACAAAAGAAATGAACCAAAACTATCGACAGAATGTGACTAAAACAGTTTTGGTGTTAGGACGTGCATGTATTGTGTGCCAGAGGTCTACAGCATGCTAAAAGGCTAGCCCCCGCTCACCCTGGTCCAAAGCTCCTGTGCTTGCTGTGTAAACACCAACACCTGGTCCCTGAGCTCCCAGTCGCGGATGCCAGCTGCACAGCTATCTGTGCTCACTAGCCATCAGCATCTACAGTTAGAAACACTTAGCAGTTACTCAGGTGAAATGCTGCCCCCCCCATCATAAGTTTGAATTTGATAGATGGCCAATTCTTACATATTGCAGATGTAAATGTCAGATGTGAATCGGAGTTGCCAAAATGCTTTATTCACAAGCAGCCGTGAATGTGCCTTGTGGATTGCAGACAGCTGATGAGTAGGTAGTCTTGTTTGACAGGAAAATGCATGTGGTCTGTGAGGTAGGGTTTTTTGACGCAACGTGAGTTTGTGATGCAGTGGTGACAGCGGGTTAGGGGGGTTGCGGTTCCGGAAGACGGTACCACGACTGTAGACTTTGAACGCTTGTGTCTGGGTTTTCTGTTTCAGCTGAATACATTTCAATGTATCCTCGACACAAGAACTTAAAATGGAGACACATCCTCACAGACAAGTTGATTGTTCATTGTTCTAATGTTCATTGTTTCACACCAGATACTTAGAATGTAATAATCTTGAAGTAACACAAATGCATAATTTCTTTATAATGTCTTTGCTCTTAATGTATCTTATTTAAGTGGAAACAGACAACTTCCTCCGATTATGTGCTGGTGTCATTGCCGCAAAGACAACCAGATCACTTTATATTTTCACCTGAGCAGCAACTACCAACAGCACAGGACATAAAGCGAATTTGTCCCTTCATTAAGGTTATAACAGAGATGTAAAAGCAGAAAGATATGGAGCAGGCTGCCTGCCTCACTAAATTCCCCATCAGCCTTCTTTTTCCGGTGGCAGACAGGATTGCATAAAACAAGCTTTATAGGGAACCAATCTAAACATTGAGGGCGCCATTACTCTATAGCCATTATGCAACCAACATTTTCTTTATAATGAGAATTAAAACAAAAATCCTGTTTATTGCTATATTGAATGACAGAAAATGTAGAAGAACAAATTTGACATGTTTTAGCTAATCTGTTGGGTTATTTTTTTCCTTCAGAACAGGAAATTTTTCAAATGTTTCAGTTATATTTCAGTTTACATTCTCTTCACAAACTGCATGCATTTATGCGCACACAACAGTTGAACTGAGCTTGACTTAACAAACACTTGACTTTACAATTTACATTCACTCGCTTCCAATTAACTAAACAAGCTGCTTCCCTAAAAATATCAGCTCAGACATATGGCTACTCTGCAGCTAAACAGCAGAGCAGGTAAAATATGCATTTGTTTTCAGGAACACACGGGTAAAACAACAGCAAAGGCAATAATTAAACTCAAACTCAGCTGCCTACAACTAGTCTGCATTATTGCTCTTTTACCTGCCTCTAGATAGATAAGATACTGTAAGGGAAGTGAATACTCTGAATTTGTGTCTTTAGCTCATCCTTTTTGTCCTTTCAAAGTTGCATGTCTCAGGAGTGGATACTTTGGAATATCCTCTATGTTTTCAAGTACATAATGCACCAAGATTCCGTTCCTGGAAGTTTTATTGGAATTAGCCTGTTACCCCAATCAAAAATCAATAGTTATTTTGGGAACATTCTCCATTGCAAAAATAGCCAAGAGGCATGCAACGCCGAACAGCTTGCTGAACCAAATGCCTCCGATCGATCGGTTAGTGAATTATGCATGGCATCCTCGTACAGTACAACCCCGTTAAACCCCTTGTGACTCTGACGCCTTCCTTGATGTGACGTGTCATTATACAAGCACAGATTTGTGTGAGATTCAATATTTTTGTCCATGAACACAGTTTTATTGTTATAAGCTTTAACTCTCTAGAGGTTTAAATGTCAAGATTTTTTCCTTGAGAAAGAAGGAAATGGTAAAGAAACACTGACCAGTAGACAACCGCCCAGACATTTATACACACAAACACAAACACACACACACACGCACATACGCACACACACACACACACACACACACACACACACACACACACACACACACACACACACACCTATGCGCACATGCATATATTACACAATGGTCTTTCAAGATGGTCTGGTCTTAAACTGTCAAGGGAGAACAAAAATGCATGAATGTGGCATGGGCTTGTTATCGCAACAATCTCTCAACAGCCTTCATTTCAAACGACGACACATGGTGATGCTTTTTATAATTAAAACTCAAGTGGCTCTATTTCATTTATTTATTCAGGCACGGCTGTTTCCTCCCTGCCACTTTCATGCTTGTTCAAATTGATTTAACTTTTGAAATTGTCACTACAAAATAGGTTAGCTGCCGCAATTACAAAAGTTCTAATTAAAAGCAGAATGCAAATATATTCATAATTGTGTTGCTGTCTTATCTGTTTCATGGCTGGTGTTACTTTAAAGCAGGCAGGGGGAAAATTACCCTGTGAATTTTGAAAAAGATGAGAGGGAGAGAGGGGACGGCTGGGCAAAAGAGGGGGGAAAAGAGAAGGAGGAAGAACTACAGTGTGATCTAATTAGCTGTCTCTGACAGATGACACTGTATCCTGACATGTTCCCTGTCACAGCATCAATTAACTGACTGGAACAATCTTTACCATGGCTTCAGCACCCCCATCACACACACTCTCTCACTCTTTCATGCACATGCACGCACGCACACTTATGCACACACACACACACACACACACACACACGCATGCACACGCTCACACACACACACACACACACACACACACACACACACACACACACACACACCAAGGCACAAGATGAGGGCAGTCACTCTGTGACATACCAGTTTAACAGTGCTCAGTTTGGCAGCACTATATGCCACCTTATTGATGATGATTCACTTACTCACACCCCCTGAAATTTTTATCGAATGAAACAGATGCCTGTAAGAAACAGAAGTACTGATTACTGCTGTGTTGGACAAGAGGGCTGAAATGTAAAAATGAAATACTGCCAATTCTAAGTGAATTCTTCAAGGCTAGCAAAGAAGGGTATGTAAGGGACATGGGTGGGAGGCCTGAGAGTAACAGAATAGGATTAAGATCAGAGTTTTCATGGGGAGCTTCTGGTCTATTATTATTATTATCATATTATTGTATTGTTCCTGCATTTAGATACATCATTTTTATTCATTATATATGATTAGATACAATTTCTGTGACTGCTTATTTCATCACCCAATGTCTCCAGTACTACATGCACAACTGTACAAACCATGAAAATGAGTCTAAAGTGGAATGGATGTTGATATAATTGCTTAATAAAATATATGTTGAGTACCTGACTGGCTATTTATTCTATTTTGTTTAAAGAATGTTAAGAGGTCTGTTTGAGTAAATACAGATACAAATAACAAAATCAATCAACTCCTTTCCCAAACATTAAATACATCAGATAAAAAAAAACAAACATCTGTGGAGCCATATTTATCTTTTTAATTGTATTCTAAAATTTTCATTAAATTCAAGTTAATAGAGTTCAACTGTTTCACTCTGAAGTGTCGGCACTGCATTCACCTGAATACAATTTTCACGGACAATCATTATGATCTAATACTTAATTATTCTTGTTGTTTTTTATGATTTCACTGTAGTCTGCTGTACCACAGCCTCAACCTTTATCATTCAATTTCCCTTTCTTTCATTCATGCCCTACATCTTCTCACCTCCCCCTCCTTGTAACAGCATACAGAGGTTCAGTGACTCATTTCACTGATTACAGTCATAAATCCTAAACAATGTTGCCCTAGAAACCTGATTCCCACCCCTCACTCCTCCCCGTCAACCCTAAAACACATGTAAGGTAATAAACTAACATGCTAATATAATCAGGTAAGGAATGTTCGGAGCAGTCAGGCATGCAAAGCTGATAATCTGTTGTACTAGTTTAAACACTGTCTTCTTAAACTTCTTTTGTAGTGTTTCGCTGAAACTGAATTGAATGATCAAATGCCACATCTTACAGATCATAATTTAACAGGTCCACTAAAGATTACTTACATGAAATTTTCAGTAGATTTCAGCTATGGTCTTCAAATTAAAGGTTACGTAAAACATGTTGAATATTCCTAAGAATAGTTGCTTTGTGACTTAGCTAACTAAACATTTAGCTTGGTTAGCCCTAGAGGTTAACACATATGCAGCTAGCTACAAAAGCTAAACCAGGATGCTAACTGTGTTTTTGTTCATGTACTCAGGTTGGTGTTGGAAAAATGTTAGTATTTATGTATAAATGCAATAAATTTAGGCATAACATTTCAGAAGAAAATATTCCTTTTCTTGCTGTTGTTGTAGGCCAATGTCATGTTTACCATGTCTTCCATTTCCTTGCATTGCCAAAACTATCTGCACAGCACTGTCTTAGCACTGGAGAAGGTCTAGCTAATGTAGGGGGCAAAAGGTTTTGGCTTGTATGCATTTCTTGAAACCAATCACAGTTGTCTTGGCAGTGCTAGACCGAGGATGCAGCGATGGTACATGTCTCCCCACTAGCACATTGTTTTGCACCTAAGGAGGTGAATCCAGGGTTTAAAATTGGAAAACTCCTGCAGAGTAATAGGTCAGAGCTGCTAGCTTGCAGAAATTTGTCCTGTTAGCGACCAGGTTAATTAGTTAGGTCAGTGTTAGGGTAACCTGCTATTTTAGGCACGTAGGTTGTTAGCTTGGCGGTTGTTGTTTAACGTAGCAGATAGTGGCGCCCACTGATAGGCTTTTACCAACAGACTACATCTGTCCAGTCAGACTTCTAACATCCGAAACAGTGGTGGTGGATGCATACTCCAATTTCTTGTTTAAAGGGAATATATACAAGAGACACGAGGGCTAGAAGAGTTGATAATACATTTTGTAGGAGTTTCCAGGTTCACAAATCATTTAAATGTTTCCTTCACAGATGACACACATAAGTTTTGGAGATGGTGGCCCAAAAGAATGGAAGTTACATCAGAAACCTGTAGTATGGGAAGCGGTAACCTATTGGGGAGATATCCATGACAAATTGCCGTTTGGTTGACATCTTGCCAATGTTTTCCCTATTAACAAATGATGCGACTGGGGTTATTCAACACATTCACACGTAAGGTCTTTTTCAAAAGCACAAAAGCATCGCAGTGGAGGCAGATTCACATTGTCAAGTGTCCTTTTGACACTGGCACTAGAGCAGGCCTTTCATGTTTTCAAAATCTCAAGATTTTCTACTATACACCTAGAAGGGGAAGGTGAAGCAAGAACTATACATTAGGGTGCAATCTGCAACCTCACCGCTAGATGCAACTAAATCCTACACGGTAGACTTTAAAGAGAGAAATCGGAATTCTTCTGATGTCTGTTGCACCTCACCAAGACAGAATTGCTTGTGCCTGCTCTGCCAATGCTTCCTCCAAGAGAAAGAGTCCCACCCACTGTGAGAAGTAATCCGCAATCCTTTCTGCTGGTACTGTCAAGAAAAGGAAGCATCAATTCTACCATGATTGCGATGCACTAGCTGGCTGTAGCTTCACTGAAGGCTCGCAGTTTTAGGGTTCACTCACAGTTATGGACATTGTCATAAGGCTCAGCCTCTTTTTGTCGGTCTGAAACTGTGTCTCCCAGTGTCACATCCAGCAAGTCTTGATGTAAGAGCTGTGGCAACCTGGGTTGTAAAGCTTCAGGCATAAAAAATTACAAGGTCGTAATTCCAGAATTTCTGGAGAATGAATACACAGTGATGAATTTTCTACTGGTATGTCTATCTTCTCTCCTGCTGTCTAAAACAGTGCATTGCATTTTTGCTTATCTTTTCTGGCTTACCGCTTTTGTGGAATACCATCTTGCAGAATCCAGATATTCCAATACAGCATACTGTGTACTGTAGCAATTTCCCTGGTGAATACATTCCACATTCCTGTACAAAACTCTTTTATTTTCATTTTCATCTAATTAACATATTATACATACTTCACATATTATATTGTCAGTCTTCTACTTTCTATTCATACCTCTGTGCTTGCAATGATTGCTCTTTTTTTTTTTTTTTTTTTTAAATAGTTGTTTTATTTATCCTACCTACTATGTTTACTGTAATGCACACCAAAATCACCAAGGCAAATTTCTTGCGTTTGAAATCTTCTTGCCAATATACCTGTTTCGGTCTCTGTGTTATATCTCCTGATAACTCTGCTTTATCTTCAAGGGCTTGGTTGAGAGCCTGGCTCTCACAGCTCTGCTGCAGGGCCTTCCATATGGACTTGAACAAAGATTTAAAGCTCTTGTTTGAAATATTATGTTGGGAGTGAAAATCTGCAGCCTAAGAGACCACCTTATTGTTTGGATGCTGGATTTCTGATGGTTTAAACAGCCAATGGAGGGATAAGTGATCCATTGCCACTATAAAGCACCTGCCATGCAGCAGGTTGACCATTTTCGAAGGACCCAGACTGCAGCAAAACATTATAGTTCTGAGCAGAATGGTTTCCTATTGCACAGTTTAGACTCAAGAAAAAGATTTGAGGGTTTGCTGTGTATACATCCTTGCCTACTGAACCATAACCCCAAGACTAACTTCACAAGCATCAGTGTGGACCACAAGGATAAGCTTAGTATGAACAGGGAGTAAAGTCTAGTAAAGATTTCTTCTTTTTATGGGATCTAAAAAAAATGTTGGCCAGTAGTGCATAAATCTGCATAGGGAATGATGTTTTTCCTTTTTTTCTCCTTTTTTTTGCAAGCTGATTATGAAAACACGATGCTGTTTTTTCCATGGGGGATTGCAGCCGTATCTGCTACAGATGTTTCCATCAACTGTGGTAAATGACACTCCCGTATATTCAGTGGATGATTTGTAAAATTGTAACAAGTCTGATGAGGGGTGAGGTGAGGGTGAACTGAGAAATAAGTACATTTGGTACAAGGGCAGGAAAATAACTAGCTTTCAGACACTTTTAGACACTATTGGACCATTGATTCTAATAGGTTGAACCCTATATTTTAGGCCTTTGATGGGATGTCAGGATGATATTTTAAATTGTTAAAACGAAGGGTGCTGGTCATTGTTGAATGTTGGGAAAGATTGTGGTCTGCTTGCCTTCGTGATGGAGAGTGATTAATATTGAGTACTAGATAGCATAGTCTCTTCATTGCTTTGAGTTGCCTAACCATAACCTTAAAAATATAAACATGCTTCAATTTCCTTTTGCAGAGTCAGTATAAACATTTTGTGTTGACAGTGTAGATGATATTATCACATTCACTTGTTCTAGAAGTCAGATTCTTTTAGAAATTGCATATTGTATTGGCATGATCTTATACTGCACTGCTGTTCGATCTAAATCAATTTTATAATCTGAATAACATACGGTTAAGTCCTTTTGTTGATCACTCTGTCTGACCCACCACCTCCCTGTGCAGACTGTGTGGGTCTACAGTGACATCACGCAATTTCCTCCTTCGAGGCACAATTCTTAGACACTTCATAATTTCAATGTAAAATGTTTTTGGGCATTTGCTGAGACGACAGACACTATAATTTTTCTTGAGAAAAAAGTCTCCAAATGGCTGGGTTCAAACAGTTTCTGTTCAGAATCTGTTTCTCTGTTGGGCTGAAAAGAGCTGAATACCACATATACCTATAAGGTAGCTGCAGGTCTTTCTTCAATCAGGGCATTCAATACTCACCCACCAGACAGTATTTATACTTCAGCCATTCCAATTTGAGAAAAAAATATCGAGGATGACTGACGACTTCAGGGCTCACTGAAAAAAAAGAAGGTATTTTAAAGCAAGCTAGAATCACTGGGATGCTAGATTTTTATTAAAAGATATTTCCCTTTAGGGTGGTGATGGTTTAGACACTGAAAGGCAAACGAAACCACTTGTCCAAACAGATGCTGTGGGAGTCCAATTTAGAGTTTATTAAGCTGCAAACCTGACATTATGCATACAATATAAAATTATTTTCTGTGCTGCGGCTGAGTACTTGTTTTCTTGACTTACTGAATTTAACATTCATAAAATTTGAAACTTAAGATTTAATTTGTCCCTAATGACATGTACCTCCAGCATAAGTAGTGCATAAATGATAGCATATTTAAGTCTTACAAGATAAATGGAAAGATATTGACAAATGAAAGGGGAAGAAACAGAGAGAGAAGGATTGAGATGGATGGCACATTTTTTTCAAGGAGCTCATTAATTTGGACTGATGAAGTCTAACTGCAGGCTGCTGTAAGAGGGGAAAAAACGAAATATTCCTTACAATCTGAGAAACACTCAGAATTTTCTACCCTTGCTTGCAAATATCTGACGGAGAGTGCACGTAGAGGCACGCTTTTGTCTTCCTTTGTTGTAACTGTTTTCAAAACCTCTTTCTGTGACTCACCTTATCCCCATTCCATCCTTTTATTTCATGTCTCTTACCTTTCAATCACTTTGTCCCTTAATCTGTCTCTTCCTTCACATCTGTCTTCCTCTTCCTCCTCCTTCCTCCTCTCAGTAATGACTCACTGAACGTGCCCTGACTGTGGAGTGCCCCCCATCTGTAAACGTGGCATTTTCTGGGCAAGAGGCAAAAAGATGGCTGCCATGAGAGAGAGGGGACTATAGGTAGGTTGTAGAGTCCACTTTCCAATCAGAGAAAAGAGATCTGGAGATCAGACGAAACTGACAACGACTCCTAAGACTGCCTCAATGAGAGATGAAAAACATCCACTGCAGACATTAAGTTCTCCTCCCCCCCTCTTGTTGCTCATTCCTATTCCCTCCTCTTGCTCAATTTAGGGTAAATATTCTAAAACTGAAAGAAAGGGGAGAAGAATAAAATACATTCTTAATGCCAAAAATAATTGCTCTTGCTCTGACGTGGAAAATAATTGATGTTGGTTGGTTGATTTAATGAAAATGAAAATGGTGTCAACCTTTATTTTACCCATTCATCCACCCTCGCGGTCTCTGATTATTTTTTCCAATTACTGTCATGTAGAATCATTGGTGACAGCTTCCCTCTCAGTCTACCTTAGTTATCACTGACCGACTATTGTACAGTCCAGCCTCATTACAGGCTGTCACATTAAACAGCCCCAGAGACGTGGGTAGTTCAACTTTCAAAAACTATCCGAGTGAAAAACATTATCCTTTGTGGAGATGTGTTTTTGATGTTCTACGTGAAGACCAAATGATGCATTCCATTGTTTGGTTGTGCCTAGTCTTGCACAGTGGTCATTTAGATTTTTCCTTCTCTTGTCTTTTTCCACACATTCACTGCTCTTCTTCTTCTCACTACTTGTAACTGCTTCACTGACTTGTTTGTTGCACCCTATGTACTCCAGCGCGTGTCTCATTATTTCACTACACCACTCAAAATTGATGTTTTAAGGTCATCCAGCATGGGATGAAAATGGCTGCAGACTGGAGTTGATTACTCTGGCGCTTCACTGCTTTCAAGCTGCAAATAGTGTATTTGTTAAGTTCATGATAAATGACATTTTCTTCGATTTTGCCGTCCACTTTCATGCCCACCATCAATCCCATTTATCTTTACCTCCCTATTCATCTCCTGCCCTTACAAATGTCAAATTGTTGGAAAAATTCAAGGAAACGTTTCAATTACTGGCCATAGTCGTTAGAACAATGAAAATGGCACAGTCAAAAGTGTCTGTTTGAATCAGGGGGAAGACTGGGAGGACGCAACCAAGGCTCAGCCTCCACACGGGCCGTGATATAGGTCATAAGATCACACTGGTCAATGTCTGCCAGAGGTTTTGTAATTCTTAGAAGTGCTTTTTCAACGAATTACTATACAGAAATAAATCCCAAAACAAACTAACACTGCAGCCACAATGTTATACTCTTATGCTAATCACTAAATACATGCAGTATTTGGTATTGATTGTGCTGTGCTTAGATGTTTGGTGTAGCAATGGTGCCGAGGAAAGACATGTAAAGTGCAGTTCTGGTGCCAAAAATACCTACTGTGGTGTTACTAATATTGCATTGTTAGTTTAACTCACACAAACTCTTCTCATAGACAACATGTTGCCTTTGATCTCCTTTGCTTTATTTTCTTATGCATGAAGTTTTAAAATACTCCTACTAAAAGTAAGTGTAGTGGAACTGGGGCTGACGACCCATGCTGCTACTCCAAACATTTGGAGTGAACTGATCTAAATGTGTGACTAAGCAATTTCTCTTTTTACACTAACTCAAAAAGATAGACAAATGTTGTACAACAATTGTGTCCCTGTTGTAGCCTAACTGCATGGATCTGGAATGTCAGTGTCATTGAAGGAATATTCAGACACATTAAACAGTGGCTCTAAAATTTTGACCTGATTATAGCAATGGAAAACTAGAACTGCAAGCAGTTATGAACGGGGGCCAAGCCCCCCGCGCGATTCGGACACCGCGCACAGCAGAGCCCACAGAAGTTGGCCCCAAAGGATGACGGGCTTGGGGCAAAAGTGAGGACACAGGCCAACGTCTGAGCCGTGGTATTCGCTGTAATGGGAAGTGCACCGGAAGTGCAAAAGGCTGAATGTGTGCCGATTTGGATTTGTTGTAATAAGCCACGCCTACATTGACTAGTCATGACCACCTTCAAGATATGGCATCAGGATTGGCCCTACATCATACTGACCAAATTTCGTAAAAATCGGTGTAGCCGTTCAAGAGATATACATTTCCTATATTTTTAGCGCCCCCTAGTGAGCAAAATTCGCCAAATTCGGCTCATCCCTTCCCAGTCTCATGGCAACCAAGGATCTCAAATTTGGTGTTAATAGCATTTAGTTTGACCGAGATATCAAACAGTTTACATTTTTATAGCTAGCTACAGAAATGTGTTCGTGAATAATTTGCGCATTTTTTGAGCAAGCAAAATTCTTTTGATAACTTTAGATCAGATCCAGCTGAAGAGTGTACGTGCCAAGTTTCACGCAGATCTGACAAAATCCCAAGGAGTTCGAAAAAGTAGGTTTTCCAGTTTTTGCGATTTTGCGAAAAAACTTGGCCGATCGCAAAGTGATTCAGCTCCATTCAGGGAATCTGAGGATACAAGGTTTTTGAATGTACGACATACGGTTTGGGAGTTATAGGCAAAAACGTGTTGGCCTAGGTTATAGCGCCCCCTGCAGGCGGATATATGTCGTTTTTTTGTGTCTGAGATATTCACAGGAGTCTGGACCAACCCTCCAAATTGCACCGCCCTCCCTTGCACGGTTTAGCCTGCAGCACCACTTTTAGCCAGAGAAAAATAAAAATAAAAATCTTTACAATTACAATAGGGTTCCTAGCACCACTGGTCCTAGGAAAGTGTATGCTTGTATACGCGTTCCCTCGGCCCCTCGGGCTTGGCCCCCTAAAAAAGGAACACCATATTTATTACAATTCATTCTAAGGGGAACACTGAAGAGGTCATATTATGCTTTGGGGTTTCTTTGCCTTTCCTTTATTGTGTTATGCAGCATTTTTGTTCATGTTAAAAGTCTGCAAAGTAAAGAATCCACACCAAAGGGAGTTTCTCTCACACAGAAAACACTGCGCCTGTACCGCCTTGAATGCCTGGTTTGGAGTCGAGCCTTTACATCTTATGCGTTTCACTATGTAACAGGTGTTACATAATTATATGAAACCAACAACTTGCATAATATGACCTCTTTAATGTGTCTACACATGTCAACTACATGGTGGTGCAAGCGGAAAAGTCAAAGGATGACTTAAGTCAGCAGGCAGCAATCATCCTCTGAGGACCAAGATAGTCTGATTTGGTTGCCGACATCTAAAGACGTGGACCAACTGATCCGATTCCAGTAGAAGTAATTTGCTTTTACATGCAAATGTAGGGATCTGTGTGTTAACTTGGATGGAGTTGGGATAATATTGGGATATTGTTGTGTTCTTGTCTTTATACCTCATAGACAGAAACACCTTTCCTATGAGTGAAATCAGCCTGCTCTCTCCTCCCACCTCATTAGTTGAATTAGAAAACTGTCTACTGGATGAGATGAGATGATGACTGTTGTTGAAGCCCGTCCAAACGTCCGCTGCTGATACTGTATTTTTCTTACTCAGTGTTTTCAACCTCTTCTAACCCTCACCCAGATTGTGCTGTGCTGTCAGGATTGCACTTGTGTCTCTGTTTTCCAAGACTGCATAAACAAGCTGCCTACATTCATGTGCTCATGTGCACGAGTTGGCATTTGCACCTGGAATATACATTTTTCTAAAAATTCCCAGCATGCTGGTGAAACCTTTAGATTAGGGGTTTTCAATTCAAATTCAAAGAGATCCAGTTACAGAACATTTCTTCAAGCAACTTCAATCAAAGTCTAACGTGCATTATGATTCAGTGCCATATGCGGTATACTGAAGTAGTAGTTGAATCTGGATGTAGTCAAAAACTGACTAGGAGAATAAAGTCCAATTCTATAATGTTTCAAGAATATTGTCACTTTTCACATTGAAATGGAGGGATTCAAAGTAAGTACACTAATGTTAAATAAATGTTATTAAATGTTAAATAAGTGCTAGGTTTAAAAAAAAAAGAAAAAAGTACACACCAGAACTTGTGGGTAAAGTTCTTCATTTTACCTTCATTTTTAAAAGTGGACCTTAATGCTCCTGTTTGTAAGATGGTAAAACTGACGCTTTGGGTTTCCCAACTCGTCAGATACTGATGGTTTCAGATGGTGGCCGACCCGACCTACAATCCTAAAGCGTCAGTATCTGACGAGTTGGGAAACCCAAAGCGTCAGTTTTACCATCTTACAAACAGGAGCTTTAAGTTAACCTTTTTCTTCATTTTTGTCTCAACACACAACACACTGAAGTTTCAACACCTAATTTTCTCTCTCTTTCACTCTTATGTGACACTTCCCCAGCTTTTTTTTGTTCAGTGACAGAAGTTAGCTCAGTTTCCTGTGACCTTAATTAGGATTTGAGTGTGTATGTTTGTTCATGTTTGTTTGGCTTCATCGCATAGTGGTGCTTCACATTGCCGGTTTTGATATTTAAGAGGATCTCGGAACGTATGAGTGTCGTGGTTCTGCAGAGTTTTTGTTGTTTTGTGTTTTTCCCCTGTCTGTCTTCCCTTGTCCCTTCTCCCTCACCTGATCCTTTCCCCGTATGTGTGTTTGTGTGTGTGTCTGTGGGCATGGCAGTGGTGTCTGCAGCAGCAGAGAGGTGCACCTGCCGATCATCAACTCATCTACCTCTGCTATTCAACCCTGCTCTCATCTCCACTCCAGTGCCAGATTGTTTCGTTGCATATGGTGATTATATCAGTGTCACTTGCTATTGTGTTTAGCTCGACTTCAGTATTTTCTAGTATTGAAATTTCTCTTGTGTCTATGCTCAGTGTTTTTTTTCCCTGTCTGGATTATTTCTCATGTTCGTGTTTTGTTTGCCTCCAGTGCAGAACCTCCAGCGCCTCACCGCTCTGCTTCCTGCTCCACCGGCTCACCTGAGTTCCCTCCCCCCTGCCTGCTTGCCTCCCTGCCGGCCAGCCCCCCTCGTCCGCTATTCCCTCAAAATCTCTGTCCTGAAATAAATTCCTTTAAACCTGACTTCCAGCCTCTGAATCTCTGCATTTGAGGCTAAAGAAAACCCCCACTGTAACACACAGGGGTTTTGAACTGCCTGTGGGAAGAATGAATCTGTAAGGCTGTTCATTCTTGACTAAAAGCTCTGTTTTTGTTAGCCATTTTTCTCTTAAAAAGCACGCCATTGGGACTCAAGTCGCCCTGTTTGTTCTAATGCAGAGATTTAATTGGCTGAGTTGTATCATATAAGATGATTTACAACGCTTGCAATTGCTCTTTAAGTTTAAAAAAATGCTGTAAAGGCTAGTTGCACCAGGTAAATTAGAAACACTTAATAATTCCCAATAATTTGACAGTTATATGTCTGGGTCCAGATAGGATAGCCCCTGTGCCCAACCTGGATCTTGGTCTGGATATTAGTGACCTCTGATTTAGATCCACTTGCAGAATTCATTGAAGCAACATTATTTGGTGATTGGTATTTTGTGGGATTTGGCGCCCACCACAGCTTCTCAGTGCAACACCACTGTTGTAAATACATTACATACATATGCGTGCTAACTGCAAATAAAACTCATTGCAGCGTAACAGTGTTGTGTCATGAAAAGTTGAATCTTGAGGTGAACATGTGTGTGACGCACCATTCACCCTATGACAAGACACTGTTCCATCTAAATGATTCTGAAGCTGTTATTCTTACGGTGAAAAAAGTTACACAATGTTGCTTTAAGTCAAACTGTGGAATGTTTTTCTATTCCTTTCTGCCGATATCTTCGATAGAATAAAAAAAATTCACAAACAAGCAGCAATTCACATCACTTAGAATTTAGACAGGTAATGCTGTCTTTGAGCTAATCGTTTTTCTGTTTATTCCAGATTAGTGCATTCATACTCACACCACCACCACGCTGGTAGAGTCTCATTAGCTTTTCTCGATAAATGAGTTGAAATTGTTTCCTAAGGGCTGTATGAATGGGAGGAATTTCTGTAATTTCTTATTGCTTGAGATGTTATGGGTTACAAGTATGATTTATAATATGCCTTTTATTTTCATAATTTCACCTCCACTCCTTGAATGCAGGCACATGTATTAATGACCAACGCTTCCTTTAGAAGCGCGCTTAGTGGCAAGCTATTTGTGAGGCAGTTCAACTTGGCATGTACGTCCCTGGGTGTCAACAGCCATTATGAGTATCTTAACCTTGGTCACTCTCCGTATTCCTTCCCTATGTCTTTCTTCACTCATCAGGGTTGCACTGCATCTCTTTTCGCCCGTGTATCCCTGTCACATGGTTATTATTTGACCTTGTTACCCTGTGTGAATAAACAGGAAGTGAATGGGTACATTCAGTGTCATTTTCAGTGTTGTCTGTTTAAAGCACAATGCTGTTGATTTGCTGTGGAGATAGTAAGGTTATACACTATAATTATTGAGAAGATGATGCTTGGTTCCAACAGTAATTCCATTTGAATGTTATACAGTTGCTGACAAAAGAGCACACAATAAGTGAAAGACATTACACTCACATCATGGAAAGGTGTGTATTTCAGCTATCTATCTCATACTGTTAACTGATATTTCTATCCCTGCGGACTCATTGTTGTCTGAATAGGATGCAGCTTTAAGACAGAATACTTCACCAGATGCCCTTCTTTCTGGTCACCAGAAATAACTTGTCAAATAAAAACAACATAAAAGGCATAAGAGAATGATGTTTGTTAATTGGTATTCGTGGTTGACAAAGCCTCTAAATTATACAATATGAAAGTAAAAAGTAAAAAAGTCAAACCTCAGATTTGTGAAGGCCAGTTACGTTTAATTTGTCCAGAAAATTTGAGCAGCTGAACAAAGGTATTATTTCCTATGGTTAAATGCCATGCCTTACAGCCACTTTGTGCGTCATGGTGCTTTGAGCTTGATTTTAAACAGCTCCGTTTTTTACGGGGATCTTAAGGCTATGTCCCTTTCACTGTCAAGGACTACTCCTGCTGGCTTTTTGAAGCCTTTCATAAATGGCAACAGAACACTGCCACAGCAAGGTTAATAAAGCTGTATCCAGTTGAACTTATTAGCTTTATTAACTAGCTTCAGTGTTCAGGGTCTACTGGTTTTTATACACAGTTGTCTTAGTTTAGCTTCCCTGGCCAGTTGGCCAATGTTGTTTTATGCATTTGAGCCTGAACAAACATCAAGAGAGCTGATGATCAGCTGCTTAGAGCCAGCTAGAGAGTCTGGGTTACAGCCTGATCCTCTAACCCAGAGAATAAAAACCTGGAGTCCCTTTAGAATCTGCTCTGATCTGGAACTGTTTACCAATCGGAGGAAAGCTCAGAGATTACTTTTAAACCTTTAGGATTAAAAAGTGGATTTATCTTCACTCCTGTTTATTAACCTGATCGCAGCAGCAATCGGTGGAGAAGATCTCTGTTCCTCAAGTGTTTATGTTCTGTAATGTTGATTGCAGACTGGAGCTGGAGGGGAAAGGTACTTTACTTCATGAAAAACATTTCATAGAGGGGAAAAAAAGAGAGAGAGAAGCAGTGTGGTGAGTACTGAATTCACTGAGGGTTGTTCTGAATTCAACCACACACACACACACACACACACACACACACACACACACACACACACACCCTTTGCACATTTTTAGCAGATTTTGCAGTGAAAAACCCCCCAGCATATACTCATAATATATTATACTTATATACTAATTTTGGCATAATAATGGTGTTATAAATGGGTTTCCTGGAATTTGTAATGCAGGTTAGCTGATTTGATTGAAATTGTCTCTGTGAATGTATTTGTGTTGTCTCTATGTATATGTTTCCTCTGTGATAGAGTGTTGGCCTGTACAGGGTGTATCCCACCTCTTACCAATTGCAGCAGGGATATGCTTCAACCACCCATGACCCTGAACAGGATACGATTTAGAGAATGAATGGATGGACAGTTTGAAAGGTTATTGCAGGGGAAACAATCCTCCACAGAAACTGAATTTATATCCTGTTTTTTTCCTGGCATGAAGTTGAGACAAAGACACACTGCCCAGAGTTATTACTTTATCTTAAACCAACCCAGACTGCACAGCTGAGCCGAGACAACGTAGGGTGATGTCTGGAAATATTGTCCACTGAAATCACAAGACGTCGTGTCAGCCTGCTTATCTCTCTCGCCCACTTTTCGCCATAACCCCAACCGGAACTTCATCCTTCATACATTTTCTGTTACCACTAAAACTTCAACAACTTGTGTTTGGGTTACTCATTACAAATTCATCCTCAATGTTGGGTAACCTACTTTCTTCAGCATGAAATACAGAAGTCACTGACATCTATAGCAACTGGGATGGGTGATACAAATCAGGGTAAACAACTTAACAGGCCAATCTAAGGGGTGTCTGAGACCCACCGACACAAGTCACACAGCTTCTAGAGTATAACCATTTGATCACATTGTGTCGCCACAACAAACATGGAGTCTTGGGTCAGATGTTTCACTCAGTGTAAACATCCTACAGCTGTAATGATGAGTCAGTACAAAGCTTGTCATACTGTCAGATAGTGTGCAGTAAGATGTTTGTTTTTTGTTTTTTTTCAATCTTGAAGCTTCTTTAGGGGAAAAATGTTGAACAAGAATTTGACCTGTTGATAGTCTCTACTTAAAGGAACTAAGGGCAGGATTTGTGAAAAAATAAACATTCATTATAAGTATTTTAATGCTAATGGGTGATGAAGCGTTCAAAACCAAAAAGAATGAGCCCACACACATATCTCCCCATTGCCTTGAACAGGCTGTGTGCTGCACGATGTACTGCTATTCGGGGTCCGAATTTCCCGCGCAGCCCTGCGGACGTGACGTTATTTGACGCTGAATGCGCGTCCTCGACGGCTTGGAGACCGGAAGAAGACAAGCGCGGTGGACCGGAAATACTGTTTGTGTTGTTATGGACTCTGCTACGGCCGGAAAACGACCCACCACCAAACAAAGTCCACTAAAAAGTAATACGAAGAAGAAAACGAAGGTTTTTATCAGTAGCAAGTCGTGAGTCTAAAAGAAGTTATGACTAAAGCCGGGCTGGCACGCGAATATACATTGGATATGCCTTCGACTCATGGAGGCAGCTTCAGCTTGAACTGGGACTGAAAACGGATGCTGACATGGCTAATTTCCTCGTAACCAGGTAAGAATACATTACAGGTCATTTTTAGAGCTTGATTTGAAAATCTTATGAGATCACCGAGGACTCGGAGTGAGCTAAAGTGCAAAGTAGCGTCAGCTTCTAACGTAGCGTTAGCGGCTAACGTAGCGCTAGCCGCTAACGTAGCGCTAGCCGCTAACATGTAACTTAGTCCACTGCTTGTAACCCTGAGAAGTTACAGACTGCCATTTTCCAGGGTCCTTCAGTCTGAAACCGAATAGTTAGAAATATGCCCTTTTAGATATGGGACCGAAAGCCCAACTTGTATCTGGGAGGTGACGTTAGCAGCTGGCTGTAGCAACAGGCTAACGGTTTGTTTGGGTCTATGTAGTCATATTAGCCGCTAGCTATACACAGCGAGCCGGCTTCCCGGCTGCTCCGTGAGTGTAGGGGATACGGCTATCAAGTCAATTTTATTTATATAGCCCAAAATCACAATCACATTGCCTCAGTGGGCTTTACAATCTGTACAGTGAAATATATCATACACACAGCACCAGCTCCCGTCTCGTTCCTGTCCCTGGTAAATACAGTATTTGGGGTGTACAGTAACGGTATTTACAGGCTATGGCTTGGGGGCTATTGTGTTGACGAGTTGATGATACTGTTGTGATGTAGCTAGCTGAAGAAAAGGCAGTTTAGAGCTAACCGTGAAGTGCACAATGTAAAAGAGCTCAGGTGGTGCTATATAATAATTGATATTGTGCGTGTCTACAGGTCTGATAAAGTTATTATTATTGTTATTATTATTACGACCTTGCTTGTGAAGCACATCTGTGTGGTTGAGTCCTTTGGGGTGGGTGGGCTAAAAGAGTGGTCTCAACTCATCAATAGAGCTTTTAGCCTTTATTTTCCTCGTGTTGTACCTTACACACAAGATTGTTCCAGACATTATACATTACGTTGTAAGTAAAGCAGGAGAAATTGTTTGTAAAAGTGAAACACACAATAGTACTGACTGAGGCAAGTATTTTGATATTATTATTGTTACAGGCAAACATGCATGGCCATAGTTGTTCTGACCAAAGAGAAAAGACACCAAGGTAGCAAAGTCACAGCCAGCTTGCTGACTGAGACTCTAACTTTTTAAAATATTGCTGTTTTCCAGCTATCAGAAGAAGCAGACTCCTGAAGCTGCTACTCGGGGAAGTAAGGAGATGAGAGCATCAACACCCAGCAAGCGAACAGCTGCTAAACTCTCTCATCGATTATCACCAATTGAACCAGTGTCTGAGGGGTTAGTATGTTTTCACTTTCTAAGTTTTGGTCATTAGGAATTTCAATCTTTTCAGAATATAGACAAAACATTGTAAAATGTTATAATATAACATAATAATTACCAGTTTTGATTATGGAGCATTGGTATGTATTCTAACGCTACTGTTCTCTTCTCTCCACAAAGGCCTCAGCTACATGATCCAGAGACGTGAGCAAGAAAAGAGAGAAGACAAGACCGTCTTGTTTACCACACATTTATTTTATTATAAACATGTAAAAAAAATACAAAATAAAACTTTGTACATACTGCAAATTTGAAAAATACTGTAAACTTTGAAAATAAATATAAAAATATATAATGTACATAAATAGTTTTTATTTTTGGATGAAAGTGGAATCTTTGGCTAAGAAATTGTTTTTTTTTTTAGGTATTGTGGTCACAGGGACACAAAACAGGAGAAAATATCAGTCAGGCACCCTAAACGGAGCTTCTTTGTAACCTGTGTAGTTTGCAAAGGGGTCAGGGAAGTTTAACCAGATACGAAGAACACAGCAGCTTGGTATCGGCCTTCAGTTCCCTCTTCTCTGATGCCCATCCTGCCAGATCGTAAATCGCCGGTAGGAAGCAAACCGAAACTCTCGGTTATCGCTGCCCACATCTTGGCTGTCCTCGAGAGCAAAGATGTTGTTCCACGTCATCCTAACCAGACGCAGTGTACCCTCATCCAGGCAGTACATCTCCATGTGTGCCACTCCTTCCAGAGTCAATTCCAAATCCTGAAACAAAAAACATTGAGAACAATACTAATAAGAATAACTTTAGTAATCCTCAAAGTGATGTTTTGATTTTATTTGATGTTATTTTTATTCTGATTCAACTTAGTATAATACCAGTCATGACATAATGACATTTGTGTTTTCCTTGTATTTACTTTGTTATGGCGCAGTACTATTTATACCATTTATATTGTCTTATAATGGAAATGATTTCACAAATGATCTCACTGGCACTGGCACATAACACGTGGCTTGAGATATTGAATCATACTATTGCTGTTACATGATAATGACTGCACACTAATGTCAGCTTGTTAGCAAGCTTTATCCAATGTTATAACTATTAGCTATGTTGGTAATTACCACAGTCAGAAATTTGCTGCAGCCACAAGCCAAATGCTCGTCAAACACCATAACATTGTTAGCAGTCACATTAGCTTCAATCACAAAGCAATGGTTATCGCTAGCTTGTTATTCACCGTGGCTGGTGAAATTTGAACTTTAGTAACCATTTGGCCAGTATAAGGTAAGCGTACTTTACATTACAACTGTCGTTTTGCTGAATTGATGCGCTAATGTTGTCAAAGAAACATACTAAAGCTGCACTTAGATAAACACTTAGTTTACTAACTTCGTCTCTTGAAATCATGCTGTTCGCTGATGTAGGCTACCAAGGTAGTTCCGCGAGGAAGTCTTGCAGTAAATGGTCGCGTGAACAGTGAGCAAACAATTAACCGTGTCACAGCATCAGCTGCACTGCTGTGAAGAGTTCATGCACGCTCCCGCGCCGGCTTGGCTGATGGCTGCAGTTACCCAAACGGCCGTCGTGTCGCTATTGAGTCTTATTTCGTGATCCTGCCCTAAGTTCCTTTAAATTAATTGTTTAATGGTAAAATAGCATCATAAATATGACATACAGCATAGAGCCAAGAACACACTGAAAGTTATATGTTTTAGAGACTAATACATGTTGGCACAGGAAAGGGTTGTTACTGTGGGTCTTGCTGTTATACATATAGAGAGTTAAGCAGTTAAAACCATGACAGCTGAGACACAAAACTAGATAGCTACTTATGAACTGACTAAAAGATTATTAATATTCTTTAAATATTAACCAGATAACTCCTTGTAATATGGAGGATATAGGCAGTTCTGCTCATACACTTAAGCAGGCAGGTATAAGGTAGGAATTGGGAGCCTAAACCACTACAACAATGTGAAACTTTTGCATACTAATATCAGCTGGGTGTGTTTTATGACGGCCTTGGACCATTGAGGGAGCATGAGTTGGAAAGCTGCAGTGAAAAATGGTGTTGGTGTGAAGATATAATAATCAGTTTCAAGTGTGAGGTTATGAAGGTTTCTTGTACACAATGTAGAAATATGATTGGACACAACAAGTCAGCTGGTTGAATAAACAGCTGATGAACCAGTGGCAGTAAAGCATGGGCTTCCTGAACAATGCAATACCTAATGGAATAGCTAATGTTTTGTATTAGATCAATTAAAGTTGTTTTTTTCGTTTCTTTCACGTTAACGTGAGAAAATTCACAGTAAAGATGGATCCAGTGAGTTTGTCTTTAAGTCTTATTTTTCTTCTAACAAGCTATCGAAACAGAAATTGAGTTATAACTTAAAAATAATAATGCATGATGCTTTGTATTGACTGCTCTAAACAGCGGTTTCTGTGGACAGCATTGGATGGGGGATACGTTTTTTTAAGTCTCAGTAAGAGCGATTGACACACAATGGTGAAGTTGGTCATATACACACACAAGAGCAAGGTCGGAGCAAGGCTGGGGCAACTACAGGGCAACTAATCAGCTCAGAGGTAATAACCTCAGCCAAGGAGGTTATGTTTTTTATTGTTGACTATTTGTTTGTTGGTTGGTTTGTCAGCAGAACTGCACAAAACTACACGATGGATGGATCTCGGCCCAGAACTGAATCCATTTACTTTTGTTGCTGATCAAAATAAATGGATGGATCCAGGGATTTTTTTTTTGTACGCATCCCAAGATACAGTGTTTTATGCCATTTCGTTAATTTCAAAGAGTAATGCATGGATCTAGATGAAAAAAAATCTGACATATTTAGGTGGTTGGTATTGATGAGTAAGTACAATTCGATTTGGATCCTAGATCTGGTGAAATTATGGTTAAGCAGCTATGGGTGGCTTAAAACTTAGTGTAGAAGTAAAACAGACCTACAGTATCAGGTCTAAGTAAGTAAAAGATATTGGACAAGGCTTGATTAAATTAAAGGGGACTGTTGGGCTTTGGTGAAGGTATGCGCCCCGCTGAGTACCACTCTGGTTTGAGATGAGACAGTGGCAAAAAAAACAAAAGGGAAGGGTAAAATGTTAAAAAGTGCCACCGAAACAGAAAGGTAGTACGAGGATCAAGACGCAGGGAAGCACAAGATTTTAAAAATGAATGGACAGACAGCAGTTTAATAGATATATTGATGCAAAACAAGAAGTAGAAAAAGAGATAACAAGTGAATCAAGAAGAGGATTGAATTCATCCTTGGAAATTACACATTTTGGTATGTGGAGATGAGAATCTGCACCATCGTTATGGGAATCTGCACCAGCGTTATGGGATCCAAAAACAAGAAAAAAAGGAGCCCTATTTAAAAATACCAGAATAGTACTTGACACAAACAGTGAGGCAGAAAAAATGTTTTCATCTTAATGGGAGACAAGGAGAATAAAAGAAGTTGTGGAACGTGTGCATTGACTCTTAGGTTAAGTAGAGAATTACTCTTCGCTATGAAATGTGAATACACACACACACACACATGCACACACACGCACGCACACACACACACACACACACACACACACACACACACACACAGGTGGCCTTAAAGACAGCCAACTGAAAAGTACAATACATTGGCCTCTTATCAAATATGCCTCCAGTCCAACTATTACAAATGAAAATGACACATTTCCTGCTGATCAAATCATTCCATTCTGTTGCAAAGCCCACTGGTTACATCAGCATCTCTTTTCACACACAGTGGGGTACACTGAACCGAGAACCTGTCTTGCATAATGTTAGATTTTTAGTCAGGATATTATAAATGAGGGAATTATTCATCGAGTCTGACATTCTTGCAATTAGTATGAACTGTATTAACAATATTACCAGTGTGTGATGAATACGCTATTTACATACAGTATGAGTATGTGCAGTAACAATACTCTGAGCAGGTATAGCAGATCTCAGTACAAGTAAGACATTATAGACTGAATCAACACCTGGAGGTATGATATGAATAAGGTGCATACACTGTAATTATATGTGCAGGACAGACTATGATTATGAATCAAACTGCAGTAAAAGTGGGATGGGCAGGAAAAGTATCCTATAGCATTATTATTACTTAGACTGCAAGCAAATTTTATTAGAAGCCTTTACTTTGAGCGGCTGGCCATGCACATGCAGCTTTTCATTCCACATATGTGTGTATATGTGGGGTATATACAAAAGTATATAAGAAAATATTTCATGTGGGATGTATGTCTCTATTTAGATAAGATATTCTTTATTTGCCTGAATGTCAAACTTCATTTCCAATTTACTATGTAGAACACATATCTGGCATGAAGAACTTGCACAGTTGATGAATGACTCCTCATCTTTGGACATTTGAACTGGCTGTTCAGGACGAAAATGAGAACATTATGTTACATTATGTTATTATATATAGTAGTCAAAGAAAGACTGGTTTTCGTATAACTCTCCACTACACAAGGTTATGTAGTGTGTCGGAGAAGAGATGCTGATGTCACCAGTGGGCTTTGACACAGAACAGAACAATTTGATGGGCAGTTTATCCATTATCATTTCTTTACCCATGAATTCCACTGGTTGCATTGTGCGTTGCAGAACCGCTGTTGGAATTTAATTGGCCTGGATGTTTTTTAATCTAATGTAGAATTCTGCTTTTATATTGGTACGGCATGCATATGATGTGTGTGCAGTTATTTCAAGCCTGTAGATATTGACCTTATTTAGAATCCGTGTTACGCTGTACCTTGGTCCGACCAACATGCAAGCATACTGTACAGTGGACACACAGGAATGTCAGGCGTGTGGGCAAAAGCAATGGGGCACTCCTCTGCCATGCTAATGGGCTGCTTTGAGGCATAGAAAGCTGCTTTCTCAGCTCACTGTGGCAACTGTGGGGAGGAAACTTTGACTCATCTCAGAAAAAAACATGTTTGCCATTTTTCCTTTTCTTCTTTGAGGTTGAGCATGTATTTTATGTCATTATGACTCTACTGAGGATTTAAAAACAAAAGAATAGAAATATCAATAGGTAAGTGCCATTAAATGCTTACATTTTTGTTCACGTGTTAGGCTAAAACAACATTCTCACACTCACTGTGTGGTAATGTTAAGTTTAGCCATAAAACATGCCAGACCTGTTAAGCATGACAGACCTACAGGCCTCTGTCTGATGAAACCAAGAGCAAGATGCTTAAATAAAAGATAAACATATAGGCCATACAATCTTCTTATCCTTCTTCTTGTACACGCTAGATTTACAGAGTGTCATACAAATCCTATAACACTATGATTCATAACAATGCACATAGTATCATAAATCAGTAAAATCTGGCAATAAGGTATTAGAGCCCAGGATGTATAGAGATTTGAACTGGGGTGCAGAACTATATACTGTAATAACTCTGGCTGCTTTCTTAACGAGTTACATGTCCGCTCCCTGTGCTAGCTAATTGTAGGTATGAGCAATAGCTCTTATAAAATTGCCCAGAACTTTACAATAAATAAGACACATTGGTGGTATTTTATTTTCTTATAAATGAAAACAGTAGACCTGTGTCACTTCTGTTCTCGCAAGAATTCAGGGCTTTATCTAAAGAAGTTGGCACAGAGACTCTCTGACACTCCCTCCGCTCATTCCTGCAAAATGTAGCCATTAATAAGGAAAAGAGAACACATTTATTCAGCTTGGTTGCACCTCTGTCCACAGTCTAGCCTTTCCCTTCCTTTCTCTCTCTCTTCTCCCTTTTTGCTCTCTCTGTCTGTATATGTGTCTGCCAATAATACACCAAATCATTTTGTTATGGAGAAAATAGGGAAGCATTATGTGAAGTTTTATTATGTCTTATAGCTGGGTAATAGGTATTATACACTTGTTAATTGGGTAGCTTGGGCATATCAAATGCTGCTGGTGCATTTGACTACCCAGGGGAAGCACAATAAAAATAATTTAATCAAGTTATGATAGTCATCACATTTTTTTCTTGTTACTTAGCCCAACTCTATTGAAGGTGCCTTCCAACATGCTGTCAAACCACAAGTCACACATTTTGTGAAACTAGAAAACAAGACATGGCGAGACAGCTGGTCTATGACCATCGGTAGATAGCTTAGCCACAGTGACAGAATTCTTGTCATCCGAGACTGACTCAAGAAATGTAGTCTGTTGGTGTTGGTGATTTTCTCTTTTTGACATTTGATCTGGAAAATATTTATATAATGATTTTTACAATTTGCCCTTCTGCTTTAATACATTAGTGGAAGAAGATATGTTTGGACCTTTATTCATGAGATAATGAATTTGATATAACATCCATATGTAAGATGCATATTTGATGTCTTGGTATACGTCTTTGTATTTCTATTATTTGTGTAATGTTTTGTGTATTTTTTTTCCTTAGTGTTTTGCTGATTATCAAGTTGGTTTTGGGGCGTATTGCTCAGGGCAATGAACCTGCCATCATAGAGCTTAACAGTCTATTGGTGTGCATGGTGTATAAATATGGGCTCCGTTTTTCTCAGACTGACCTGATGAAGATCCAAGTGGGATCAAAACGATGTCTTTATTAAAGTGTTTTGCTGTAGAAAGTGTTACCTTCTCTTCATATAACATTGGCCAACAATTTAAGTTGGTTTTCTACTCCTTTCCGCTATCTGTGCCTCTGTCTCTTCAACAGCCTCCAGCAATGCAACCTACATACTGAAAATCGTAAGTGTACCTAACACTAACCTGGTCACTGACAGTACACATCCCCAAACATAATTTTGCAATTTTTTCATCTAGTGATTGGAAGGTCATCAGTTCGAATCCCGGCTCCCCCTAGTTGCATGTCGAAGTGTCCTTGAGCAAGATCCTGCTCCTGATGAGCAGTTGGTGCCTTGCATGGCAGCCTCTGTCATGAATGGGTGAATGTGGCATGTGTTGCACAGCGCTTTGAGCTGTCGTTAGACTGGAAAAGCGCTATAAAAATGCAGACCATTTATGCAGCCCAAGATTACTCTGATAATGTTTGAAGAAATACGATTTTAGTATACCATAGTGATAGTGTGCAGCCATCCGTGCAGTGGTCCGGCTATGTGAGATTACTGTCACTCAACCCTCCAACTCTTAACAAAACCCATGTTGTTCCTGACTATAGGCTTGACTGACTAGAAGGTGAGAAAAAACTTGACAGTACAATGTATATTTCATAGCAAAAACCACAATCATGACTAAAAATACCCCAAAAATTGGGGGGAATTGCCCTGACATTTTCGAGCCAGCTGGTTGCCTTACGCTGCTAGCAGTTCTCCTAAAGTAACAACATAGAAACGATAGATTTCATCAGCATTTCCTCAGACCGGCTGACTGGCAACAGACAAAAACATTTTACGTTCTAAAGATAGGTTGGCCGATTGTACTTGTAAAGCAAAGGAGATATTTCATGTGTCAGTCAGTTTTACATTTACTGTCCTTTGAATTAACCCCAAGAGAAACATGGCTCCAAGTAAAATCCAAACATCACTCTATCAAATGAAAACTGACCTCTTCCCTGAGGCACCTACCATACCTGTCCTGTAAAACCAGAGTGAGAGAAAAAAAGGCAACTTTGTCAAACTTGCATCACTTTTGAAAGGAAGATCACAGTAAATATAGATTTTATTTTTATTACAGTGTGATTGGATGGTTCCATCTTTGTAAATAATGAGCATATTATTGGGGAAATGTGTTTTCTTCTTTTCAAAACTAGGAGCACTGACAGTGATGCTTGTTTGCACAAGTAATCGTTTTGTACTGCCCCATTACAGACCACACTGCGATGAGCCTTTTTTCTCATTTTCTGACTCCTTCACATAGTTCTGAGGCACAGTGTGCCCTCGAACAATATGTCCTTTAGAAGTAATAGAGGTCTGTGTTTTTTTTTCAGGAACTAGCAGACAATAAACCAGACCTTGCTGAGTTGAACAGTTTGTAATTCTTTCCCATACACAAAGTAAAATACCCCTATATTTAATTTGGAACCTCACTTCTATTCTATGTGTGTAGTTTGTCTGACATCGCAGACTCTTTGGTCTAACCACTAGTAATAAGTTAGATCTAATGAGTGAGTTAATTGTCGTGCCCATGTTGAGGCTGGTGGTTTTATTGAATCAGCATGGGTTAATGAGCTTGGCATTACACAGGGTGGATGTTTAGCTCTCTTGCTAATACTGCAGTGGTAATAGTGTTGCACTGTTCCGTAGTGTCAATTAGAGTTCAACCTTCAATTAAAAAGTTTAACCATTGCTTGTCAGACTGATGGGGATACATGCATAAGCTTCATCCATTCACTCACTCAATCATTCAACATCCGTGTTCCTACGCACAAGCATAGCTGTCCCTGCCCTGCACCGTATTACACGGCTGTCTAACGGCAATGTAAAGCACCAAAAATGTCAAATGTATCCAGTAGTATCGTCATTTGTCGCATTTTAAAACATGATGTGCTGTGGGCAAAACAAGCCTGTGTTTCTTGTTTTTTCTTTAAGAGGCAGCTGCTAAAACTGTATGTTTTGTTTGAAGCTTGATTTATGTTTCAGGGCTGAAGCTAAGTCAGACCTCTGTGTGAATGCATGCCCTACGTTTTAACATGATGCTCCACAGAAATGCAACTGCACTTCGGCAGAGCGAGGCAGACCACAGCTACTGCGATTGGTCTGCTTGGTACTGTAGCAGTTTCTGGCTTCTTCTCTGCTGCTTAGCAGTGGCTGTGGTAGTGGCTCTTAGCTGTGGTGCTAATACAGGGGTTTTTGACATGTAGTTTCTCCAGTAAAAACACCACCCTCTTTGGCTGTAGCAATACCTCCTGCTGCTCTTCTAGAATTAAACTCCTCCTCGAGAGCACTCTCTTCACTGAGTGTCTCTGGGCTAAAGACCGCTAACAGGCATGATGTCCAATTCTGCTGTGCCTGACCAGTGGACAGTCCACTGGTCTACTCTGCGAGTAGAGTACAGCTGGCAATCACCGCCACCAGCAAAGCAGACATGCCAACGCATACGTATAAATGCTCACAACGTCGTAGCCACTTGTGTAGGCATAGGTGCAACCATGAATCTGCTTTAAGTTTGCTGTCTGATCATTCAAAGCCAAAAGTCTGTGCAGCTGTTACCTTTTAGGTAACCTCGCTTTATGTTTGATTTCATGTACTTAAAAAAAATAAAACTCTTTCATTGCAGTGTACAAGTTGTATGAAATTGATCAGTTACATGCACCCCTGTATCATCTCCATTTAATGTTTTGTAATCAAACATTAAGGTTGACAAAGAGCAGTGAAGGGGATATTAATCTGTCATTTGGGTTTTTATTAGCTTGCAGAGTTAGTGACTATAGGTCGTACAATATGTTAGTCAATGTTGGTAAATTCTATACATTTAAAATGAAGATGTGCATCCTCTAAACAATGTATGCTGCAACATGTGCAAGAAATTGCAAAGGTTTTTTTTTTTTTATTTTGGTATCACAAAAGTACTTTCAAGAAGTATATTAATCTTAGTAGGTAATGCTTTAACATAAAGACTTACTGTTGGAGCCATAATCATGCTGCGATAATGTGAATGATGTAATTGTCTCAAATCATCAATCAGTCAGTAATGAAGTAATAAGTGTGTCAATTAAGTCGTCTGAGCGGACGCACCTCAGCAGCTTAAAGCATTGGCTTAGCTTCTACACTTTTTAAATATCGTCAACCTTGTAAAGTAACACATAACACTGACACACAGAGTGCAGAGACACCGCCAAAATTGTGTTCATTTTGTGTTCATCATTTTGCGTCTGTGTGCTTTTCATTTCCCTTCTCTGAGTCAGAATAAGTCTAACGAATTTTCAGCAGATGGGCTGAAAGCTCGACAATTCAATGGCATTAAGTCAGGAGCTGATGGTGGGTGGAGGTCAGCAGGCATGAAAACAAATATGTCTGGGCAGAAGACCAAGAAAAAGAAAAAAAGGACCAGCTTAACAATCTTCGTAATTCATAATTTTCCTGTTCAGTTAGAGGTTTAGAAGAAGGAATTAGTGATGTGGGGCGGAGGAAAAAAAGACGTGTCTCAAGATGTGAGGGAGTGGCAGGAGACCTGGATCTACTGCTGTGTCATTACTGATGAAGGTCTTTACGCAGGGCAGTGTGCAGCTGTGCTCAAAAAACACCTTCAAGAAAAAACTTGATGCGGGGGTTTCTCTGTAATGCTTGTGTTCATGCGACTACATGTGGGGGTTGAAGTTTCAGGGTCAAGACAGCACAAACATCAAAAAAGAAAAAAAAGGGGGTGGGGGGGTGGGGATGGAGGGACATATACGGAAGCTGCATGCTGATATGATTTTCTTGTTTTTCTTTTCACTGCAGCTTCCCTGAAAACTTACACATGTTTAAGTGTTATGCACCTCCTTTGCAATGTATTTTAAAATATTTTAATATTTAATTTACAATTTCACATTTGGTTTCTGGAATCCACTCTTCAACAAAACTATTAGTAGTTTGCACGTGACTCTTCTCTTATAAAAGCACATTTTATGCTGCATATATCATGTTAAATTGGATTTTTATTTAGCCCTCACTACACTCAGTCATGCTTTCCATGGGGTCTGTAGAAAAAAATAGTCATAGATATTGATGTAAAGATATACCATCCAAATGTCCTGTTACTGTTTTCATGAATGAAGCTCCTATTAGTACTGCTGCATATGTATTCATCACAGCCATCCCAAAATAACCCAGGCCTAATTACTATGCCACCAGTGAGGGATGTTTGTTATGAAGAGATCCTTTTCTACAAGCGATAATCCTGTTGTACCACCGAAACTACAATGTTTGGACAAAGCAGCAGGGACAATAAAACGAGGGTTTCACATGATGACAGCTCTGAAAAAGATTTTTTTTCTTTTCTCGATGATTGGCACACTTATCTGCATATAAAAAAGATCAGTGCTTATAATTATACATATCATTTTGAGACAATTAGTGATAATCTTGGCTAGTTGAAAGTTGCAATTTTATGTTGTTTTTCTTGATTTTAAGAAGGCTGTGCTTTGTGACAAATAGTGGCTCTAATTGATGTTCTCGCTCAAACGACAATGTGAAAATGATGTGATGTAAGAAAGGGGTCACTTGCAGTGCTGAAAATACAGACAATTATCACCTGAGACCAAAACTCCCCTTTAGTTTTACTGTGCTGTAGAGTGAGTTTCAGCGGAACAGTGAACGCTCACTGTACACTATCTGCTCAGCACCAAACAGCAGACGGACACAGTTAGCCACTAGCTGGTCCACAGAGTGGAGCATGTTGCAGCTAATGAGCCAGGCATTTCCTTCAGGAGCTGGTAGAGATCAAGACCGAGCTAAAACGGAGCGAATGTTGGTCCATCCTTGCCGCATCGGTTAGCAACAGTTTAAACGGAAAAGGTGAAAATATATCAGTGATATCTTCTCAAGTTCCTCTTCTTCAGCTGCTCCCAAGTGGGTTATTGCATGTTTGAATATCCCATTCACTCCACATACTGACAACAGTGCTATGGTCCGTTAAGAAAAGCAATATTTGTTAGCTGAGATCTTAGAACTAACATCTGAAACAGCAGTCATCGGTGTGGTTTGTGCAGAAATTAAGGTAATGTTAATCCACAGCTAACCAGGCTGAAGCTTTTAAATGTAAATCATCACATAACTGTAATGTCACTTGGTGACATATATTATCTCTAGCTTGAAAGCCATTTGCCAAGCCAGTGAAACAGAAAGAAGCTGATATCTAACTACAAGAAGGAACATGCCTTTCAACTCAAATGTACGGCTTACTAGAGAGAAAGACATCAGATATGGCACAAGCCTTAAAAATTCCACCGATAACCTTCACACTGCAATGCCCCTGAATAAATGTCAAATACTATCTGCTGTTTGCTCAGTGGAACCATTGCATCCAATCTGCCCAAATGAAAGTGAAGAGCAGTGAGAAATAAGTCCTGAAATCACAATGTGAGAGTGTAGACAAGACAAAACATTGCTTTATGTATTTATTTTGCATTGCGTCCCTTAATTGCAGAGGTGTACACACTGCATATGTAGCGCACTGCAGCATTCTTTTTTGTTAATTCGAGAAAAAAATAAATGCCGCCTTGTTTCATGTGTGTTATCCATCTTAGTCTGTGCATGTAATAGAAAGAAAGAGAGACAAATGACAGCTGTGTTATTACACATGTCTGTGTGATGAGTGTTGGGTTTCAAGGACACATACGCTGACGTCAGATATGTAAAATATTACATTAGTTAGGACAAGCTGAAATTGTCCTTTTTCTTCAGGGAAGACTCAAGCAGCTCATAATGAAGTGAAGGCAATATCTGTGTCTGCTTTTATCAGGGTTATCAGTGTGTTTGAGGGAATGTGTGCAGGACAAGAGATGAAACCATGAAGGTCTGCCCTTTGGGGAGTGGGCTTGCAGCACTGATCGTACGGTCCTTGAAGCAGCATTTTACAGTATATTGAGATGATGCAAACATTTTCTTTTCCTTCCTCTGTATTTTGATGCAGGAGTAAGTAAGCGAATGCTGCAAAAGCATCCAACTATGGAGCCTGAGCCTTTATTTATTTTTTTCAAACCAGGACATATGCTTACTTGTAACATATAAATAATATTTTGTTATTAAAAGCTTGCTCTTTGTTTTGAATGTTTTGTCTTTTTGCTTTGAGTGCAGTCCTTTTGTACTTTAACAAACTGATGTCAAATCGCTGTAATTATGTTTCTTCTTTTCTTGCTCTTCCCATGCATTGCTCTGCAAATATCGAAAGATCTAAACCTTAAGGTACTGGAACCACATGTGCTTTTGTTATTCAAGTTTCTGGATTTAGATGAAAGATGAACTGTATGCTTAAATAACATCTAAATAACCTTAATATTGCTATGATGATTGTTATTTTAATAAAAAAAAAGACCTTCTCCCTCTTGATGTGCATGTGTTGGGAGATTTTCTTAGCTGATTGCAAAGCACTTCTCTCTTGTCTTATTGAGTGCAACTAATTAAGGATTCTCACACTGAACAGAGTACTTGACATTTGAAAGAATATGCTGTATACTTTTATAGGAGCATATGAAAGAATTTCAATTTAAAACATTAAAAAAATGAACAAAAATTGTAAACAGAATATGAAGAAACGTTAGTGTTAAAATTATTGAAAGATGTCTATGTTCTGTGATGCAGAGATGACTACTTACATTGGCATGCTAACCAGCTAGCCCAACACAGCCCGTCTTTTAATACAACTTTGTAACACAACAGGTGTGTCTTTGCGGCAGTCACTATGTTTTGATGTTAGCATGATAAATGAACAACCTAAACTCTGAATTCAGGTGTCTGTCTTTTACTGATCTAAGATGAGCTTAATTGCCTCCTTGTTTGTGAAACAGAATTCATTTAAACTTGACTTGAACTTAACTCACCAACACAGCTTTTGTTTGTCTTTAAACTACCCTCAATTTTATGCAAAGCCCACCTCTCAATCCTCTGCAACTGTATTCCTCTAGTATTGCTGTCTTCCCATCGCTGGAGTTATAGTCCTGGTCAGAGTCAGTGTAAATCACCTCTGTATTGTATCCCCTGTTTTCTAATGAAACACCATTGGTCTTGGAGGCTGCGTTAATCATCAGTTTGGTGTCTAGCCAGGTTTACTCTTGGCCCTCTCGCACTGTTATGACTCCCCCCAAGATATGAGGTCCTGGTTCAGTCATACTCCATGGCTGACTGAGCCATGAGCTAATTAGCTAAGGGTAGCTAAAGCAAGGATAGCAATGAGAGGCAGTTGTCAGATAGTCATAGTCACTGCCTCCTACATTCAAATTTTGACCATATTTTAAAAATTTTAATTACAATAATTCCATTACATATATCTTTCATGCTACAAGCATGCAGACTTATATAGTTAAGTGGATACAATGCCTTAGTGCAGTAAAACCATTTATATTTTACAGTTTTCCTCATTAAATAGTATAACCTTTGATTCAAAGTTGGGACCCACAAACAGCTATCTGCTTACAGTCAGCCGCAAGGCGTTCACTTAATTGGAGGTGAGGAAAAATCGAGGTAGGTAACTTTATAAAATATTTTTTTATGATGCCTTTGGTTTAGACTTTTACAAATTATTAAAGCAAACAAGGAAAACCCACCATAGCAGGAAAATCCTACTCTAAATACTGTCGGTGATATATCTTCCAACACATCAAAGTGAATCAGTTTTTATAGTTATTTTAGGCAGATCAACCATGGTTTAATTTAATCAGTTTCACACTGGCTCCCTGGTAGTGCCTCTTTCAGAGTCATGTCATTGAAGCTAATTGATGCCACACAAAGAGACCATTACATGCCGAACTTTGGATTTAAATTTGCTTCATTTCGCTACCACTAACATTTAGCTCAGATTGAACTTCTTTTAATGAATATATTTAAGCACCAATAGTTTCCAGATGTTTTTTTGCCCTCAAAAATCTGGATTGCAACCTCTTATCCATAAGTCTGTGTCCACATTACATGTGTCTGTGTGGAGCAGCTAAGTCAAACTAAGGACCAATACGTTTTATTTCAGTCCACCTGAGCCATTTGACGATAAATGCATGTATCAGGATCACAATAAGGTCTCAGTCAAGTGAAATGTGAAACATGAATTCACACAGTTAGATCAGGGTCTGTATACTTTGTACTACTCATTTAACTGCTGACCGACAGCCAGTAACTGCCGCTACTGCTCACTCATTCTTTGGGTCAGGGGCTGTGTGCTTAGTGTTACCACGCAAGCGGCTAAATAGATGCTTACTGTGAGTGTAGCACATTACTGCCATAGCTAACTATATCCGACTACCTAATGTCTCACTCACATATTGGAAAACATCTGACATTATCATAACGAAGGTAAACTTGAAAAATAGAAATTCCACCAAAATTAGAGAAAAAAGTATGTCTCATTCAACCAGTGTCAAAGGCCATTTTGTCACATGACCTGGAAGCTATTCAAAAAGCCATATCCCTATGCAAGTGAATGGGATGGATCAGAAGTAAAAAACCTTTCTTAGTGTCAAATTTTCAAATGCCAAAATGTACACACAACTGTTTTTATCAGTATGTTGATCAGCATTTGACCCCTTGACTCAAGTTCAATACCACAATGTATTTGGTTACAAGTTGAAAGAGACAAACCTTTTTTTATTGATTTTGGTTGAATTACTATTTTTCACGAATATCTTAGCTATTACCCTCAGTCACTGACTGAAGTCAGTTTACTGCCTCTAACCCTAAGTCAAACTATGTGTAACTAAATAGGTACCAGTGGACATCAAACGGCCCAAAAAATGAATAAAACTTAATTTACAGTATCATAACCTTTCACCTTTCACCAAACTAATTACTTCATAGCTTAACTCATCATTGTCTTTGCATCTTCTTCCTGATGCCTTACTCTATCACAAGTACACATTTTTTTTTTAAAGATTTTTTCTGGCATAGACACCTTTATTAAGCAGTAGACAGATAGGAAATATGGGAGAGAGAGGGGGATGTGACATGCAGCAAAGGACCTCCGGCCGGAATCGAACCAGGGTCGGCTGTGTATGTGGCATGCGCTCTAACCACTCAACCACCTGCGTGCCCCACAAGTACACATATAGTTACATTTCACTGCAGCAATGTGGAGACATCTCACCTCAAAATCCACTCCAGTGAAGTGATTTCAAAACTTTTGAAAAAGTGTCAATACAAATTGGCACCAATCGAGTTCAAATGGCCTGAAAAGTGCTCCTAAAAAAATTCTGGAGGAACATTTTGGGAAGTTGAACATTTGACGCAATTTCACGATTTCAACTCTGATTCAACCTGTGCACTTGGCATAGGGACACGTCTTTTTCAATAGCTCCCAGGTCATTTGACCCATTGATTCAAACTTTTTAGAGGAACATTTTTGGCATTTGAACATTTGAAACAAATTCAGCTTTTTCCTCAAAATTCACACATAGTTGGATCTAGGGTAGGCTAGGGTATGAGGCAGAAAAATGCATATTTTTCCTTAACATTTATTGATTAGCGTCATTATATTGAAAGCTTCTTTACACGAGAACCAAAGCCCATTTGCTTGGACTTTAATCTGTTGTTTTGACCAAGTTAATTTCTTAAATGCCAAAAGATCTAATCTATTGGGATGATAGGTGTGCCAAAACTCTCGTTGCGGGCTTCTTGAAGTTAAAGTGGCTTTGATTCACAAACACCAAACAGTATTAACAGCCTGAACCTCAGCACACGAATACCAATGAGACAACTCTAAACTACTGCTTTTGTTTTTTCTCAAAAAGATGATCTTGAAAACATCTTGAAATTCTCGGAAGTATTCAACACACTGGGTCTACCAAGGAAAAACAGATAAACCAATAGAGCCACTGTGCCATATGGGGACACCAAAAACCTAAAAGAATGATCTTTTTAATGAAAAATACTGTAGACTGGATTGTGGAAGTAATTATGCTTGCTAACAAATCACAAGCCATGAGCAGCCTTGATTTCCCCTCTAGTAGCATTCCCTCCAGCCTGGCTCCAGCAAACGACATGCAGTGGCAGGTACTTGTTTAGAGACCGTCGTCTCCATTGCATATTACAGTTTTATCTGAGTTTAATTTTTGTCACTAGTAAAGGATCAAAAAAAGGTTTTAAATATGCTGCTATCCCATCTCCTGCTTTTGAAATCTGACCCAACTCAAAAAGTCAATGACAATGATGACAAAAGCCCTCTCCTACCTTTGCGTTTATATACAGTAGGAGGGTCAAACAAAGCGTTTGGTAGCAACCTGTGAAACATACATCTCTTCATAGTTCAACAGTGAAGTAAGCAGTGACAAAGACATCAGTGCTTTCCAAACTGCAAGAAAGAAATGGAAACACCAATGCCTTTTCAACATGTACTGTATATCATTGACTGCTGAAGCACTGAACTTCACTAAAATTAACACTGTGTTGTAATGTTTTGTGTGTAAAGTGTTTATTAATCCAGCACCACTGTTGCTCCAAACCTGGATCAAAACACTGGTAACTGGTATAAAAATAAAATTCAGTTTTAAAAATGTGTTCCTTTGCTGATGATGAAAGCAAAAGTATCTACAGAGACCAAACAAGCCTTTTTTGCGCACAAACAGCTGCTTACCTTTCAACACAGCTCTGGGCTCCATTAAGGAGCAACTACTGTTATGTTGTTCAGCCCTGTTAGCTATAGTTGCCATTTGAAGTGCCACTCAGTGCCCTGGAGTTCAATGGGCCTCTACTAGTCAGTTTTCTTCACGAGGTACCAGCAGGGTTTCACCACCTGCTGTGTTTAAGAGTAGCCATGGTGATATTTCAGACTTAGCTGGCTGGAGGTAATTTGCGGCCATTTGCCTAATGTGTTTGTTAGTACTGCAAGAAGGGGAAAGGCAGAAAAAAGATGGATGTGTTACTCTCCATCTGAATTTTCTACATTTTATTCATGGTAGTAAGTCACCCATTACACTGCTGTGTTCCATTTCTTTCAGTGATGTTGACAAACGTCGACTCAATAGTGTTTATACCATGCACACATACAAATTTCATCCATTTTTCTCACCGAGGGTCTCAAATGAAGAGTGGATTTACAACCCTTCTGACTCCTTCCAGCAGGCTTCTCTTGATCCCTTTCTTTCAGATCTCTTCAGTCACTTCTCTCTTTCAGTCACTCACACACACATTCTGAATGAATTCTGGACAATGCCTGTGTGCTGGATCTCTATGCTTAATCGATATGTAGCTGGAGTATAATTAAAAGTTGTGATGAATAAGCAGAGTGTTCCTTGTGTGAAAGCTACTCCAACATTTTATCTGCTATGACTATAAAAACTGTAAAACCTCTTCACCTAAGGGGCCCAATGTTTGCGCTGGCAATGGCAAAGGGTCATAGTGCAAGCTTATTTAAGTGTGAGCTCTGCATGTTTGGTGAGAGTGGTTTGGGAAAAAAGAACTATGAGTAGGTGGGGGCTGGCATCAATCATGCACATCAAATGGAGCTGCATTCATTCTCCTAAAAAGCGATGCTCTACTTTGTTGGTGCTCTGTTGGTGCAAGCAGTATCATAAAATCACCAAGTGGATGCAGGCTCAAGAAAAATCTGCTTTCAGCCAATGAAATTGATACTTCCCCGGTGCAAGGTCACTGCAGTTGATTTGCACCAGCATGAAAATGGGCCCCAAGATATTTTATGGGACAGTGTTCAGCACACAATCTACCCAGAAAAGCCTCAAGATGTCACTGCATTTGAATTACTTTTCCTTCCGCCTTGACACTGAATCCTTCCTATACTTTAATATACAAAGTAGAAATTTGAGAAAATACAAAAAATGCTTCTACCCTGTTAAGTCCCTATTTAGCCACACTTGTGGCCATAAAGAACCAATATTGGTTGGTTGTTTGGTTCACAATTTTGGAGCAATTATTGGATTGTTTGCCATAAAATGTTGGATAATCATTCAGGTTTAATATTTTTGGCTCTGATTGAAATGTCTCAAGCTTATCAGTACATCCTGTGAATGTTTTTTGGGTCTTTCATTATCAGAAACTTTCACACAGACGACCAAGCAGGGCCTCCCTCTTTAGCCAAAGTCACCTGGTGGCCTTCTCTGCGGTGTCAGTGACTGATTGATGCTCTCTTCTTTGCTAACCCCACTGGCCTGAGGTTGATCATGGCTTTGGAGAGTGACTGTCGACATTGCTCCGGCAGCTCCTGGTACTTGGCGCGGTTATTCTCGTGCGTTTTGTCCATGCACTCTTCCCAGGGTAAAAGTGGGTTCTAACATGATCACCTGCCTTGTGGCATAAGAGAAGATAACCATGGTTTGGAAAAGTCAAAGTCTTGTTTTTTTTCTCCCACCTTGATTGCACAGATGGTAAGAGTGGAAAAAATGCTTTTATCCATTAATTTTTTATTTTTTTTACTTTCTGTGTTTTACTGTGACAAAACCCTTGCTTTTGAGCAGCTTTCCACATTGGCTTGGAAAAGCATCGCATACACATCATCTCTTCTTTATTTGCCAAGCTTCCTGTCAGCAACTGGCTGTTACCTACTGGAGCAGCCACCTGGACAGGCCCCTCAGGCTAACAGATATGTCAGCTTTCTCCTTGGCTGCAGTTGACTTCCCCTCACCTGGCCTGTGAATGTAGCCAACTGATCTTTGGCTTGAGGTAAGCAAGGAGAGATGGTATTGAAAGGAAGGAAGTGAGCGCAAAATACTGGAGGATGGGAAGGAGACGGAGGTTGTGTTGGGAGAGAAATGAAGAGAGAGACTGAGCGGCGAGTAAGGGAGGGAGGGACACCTGGGAGTGGGCCATGATCCAGCGTGGACATCTTGTCACACCTGTAGCATCGTCTGTCTGGCAAGCCTGAGTAAAGAGAGTAAGGGGGTAGCCATCTGCTCCATCATGCCCTTCTTCAGTACGCTGCCATGGGGATTTTTTTTGTCCAGCCAAATCTACAGCAAAGGCCTTGCCGATAGACCATAGCTCCCACCCTCTAGCCGCATTTCCCTCCTGAGCTGATTAATTTGTTAATTTTTTTAAATAAACATCCTCTGGCTATTGATAGCTGTTGATCCATGTCATGGGGATTAAGGATGGGTTAAAGACAGAATATTAATAATACACCACACCAAGTAATACATGCTAAAAGTGGCTGAGGGAAGCTTGTCACTGGGAAATAATCTCCCCCCGTTTCCATTTTAAGGAATATGAGGATCAGAGCTGACCACCCACTGCAGAATTTAAAGGCACTAATGTATTATTGAAAGATTTGTAATATGTTGCAGAAAGTGACAGTCTACTGCAGCATATCTGTGTGGTTTTACAGCATTTGAGGATAGAAAGACATCCTGATCAAAGCACCAAAAGTCACTGTCTGGGGTATTAGTAGCACATCACTGAATGTAGAATCCATCCAGTATTCATTGTGAATATTAATGATTCACCACATATACTGTCTAGAACGTGTCATCTGTGTTGCTACACCTATCAGACTCACAAGAAAATGTAAGATAGAACCATTAGTAATCATCAATATTTCATCATGCATCAACCCACAGAGGATGTTAAATGTGAGTATGTGTGTGTGTGGGTGTGTGTTACCAAATGTATCAGAGTGTCATCCTTCTCCTGGATTAAGAGGGCAAAACTGTCCAGGGCTTTCACAATGTTGCCATGTTGCCATTTCACATTTTTACATGACATTACAGAACATGCTGCTGCATGCGACTTGCCTGAAACACTATCTTTTCTGTGTACACAGAAAAAGAGCGGGACATACAGGAAGTGGAAGGAAACATATTATACTTGAGAATATAATCTACAAAATAAAACAGGAAATGACTAACTCCAAACAGCACCCATACAATAGAGACATATCACAAATTTAACATAACCATAACTAGGATGGGCGAATCCAACTGTCCTCTAATCAGCCTTGAAATACAATTGAGAATACAACTTTGAACACAAAATTGCTGCATCTGTTGTATAATTTGATTTAGTGACTCATGGTTCTTGGTCTCTCAATCAGATAGAGTGCATGACTGTGGCCTGTCTATTGCAAGAGGAAAAGCAGATTATGTGTCAACCATATAGTTGCATGGTTAAGCATTGCATTTGCTATTAAAATAAAGCCTTATTTACATTACGTCATTCATTGGAAGTGAATGAAGTACTGAAGTGCTTCGGTGTGTGTTCATCCTGTGTTATAGGAATTCTAACTTTCTCAATTTAAACACTTATATGATCAAATGTTTATTGGATATGCTTTTGAAATCTGATTTCGCTTGAGTGGTTAAATGTGAGTTATTGCACTTTCAAAAATCAATTCTCTTTAAAATGGCAGTTTCAGAACAATGCATTGATATATAATGTAATATGCTCCACTCAATAAAAAAAAAAAAAAAAAAAAGAAGAAAATGAAATAGAGTTCCTTTATTTCTGCAGCACCGGCACTCATTTTAGTTCAGTCTGTCGGTGTGCAATATTGTGGCTTTTGTACTTGTATCAAATTCATTGAGATCAACTCATTTGGCTAGGTTTAACTTAATCCCACTGACATTCAAACCACCGCAAACCTTAATTTTTATCATCAAAATTCTATTTTTACAATAACTCTCATATATTCATAAAACCACAGTAAATTATGTCAAAATGTTTTTACAAAGTCTTATTCATCACAATCGTTGCACCACACTTTGTGACAAATCAGCTTTATTTAAAAAAAAAGACTGAGTCCAATGGATTGGTCTCCTTTTTGAAAACATTGAACTGCTTGAGGGGAGGTAAAGTATGGAAAGAAGTGTTTTCTGGCATATACACATTTCAATCACACCTGTTTTCATTAGACAGCACATAAAACTCTAGCATGTATTTAACGACAGTTCAACAGTGTACAAAAGGTCAAGATTACGTTCACTTACACTCGATCATGTACTGTAATGAGTAGGGGAGAGAAATACAGTAGGATTCAGTATAATTTGTCATTTTCTGTTAAAATGTTCATAACTAAGCTTGCAAGTTGCCAGGCTTACAATAAGTCTTGTTTTTTTAATTGATTGATTTACTTTGTCATTTAAATTTGTATTCATTTTCTTTCAGTTAGTCATTCTACATACAATCAAATGTCTTATGTCATCAGTATTCTATGCCAACTTTTCCATGCATACCTTTCCAAAATAGTTTTTTCCCCTTCAAATTGTTATATTAAATGTTGTATGTGAGCTACAGATTATGATGATTGTGTTTTTAGGGGTATATTTTTCATGCACTAAAATTCCTGGGCAGTCTATTGAGATACCATGGCCCCTAATATAACATAAAGTCAGTGGAATGGGAAATAGCCCCTGGATAAAACACATAGGAATAGGTATGTGGCCAAGAACCCTGTGAAAAGGAACAAATTCACATTTTGGCGACTGCGTTGCCTAAATCATGTTATCAGATGTGACAGAAATGCCACAGGCAGAACTTAATAGAGGGCAACACAAGAAAGTGTGCCTCGTTCTTTTTCCTGTGTCCTCAAAAACAGACAGGAGCTGTAACTTGATCAAAATAGATTGATAATAGTGAGGAGGCTTCCCCGTCTCACTCCCAACAGGAGAACTAACAGTATAAATTGTTTTCTATATCAAACAAATCTTCTTTACCAGCCAACAATATACTGGTTGAGAGAACATTTAACCAAGCATTTATCCATAGGGAACTTAAAAGGTGTGTCATTTTTATCTATTTGCTGCCTCTCTGGAAGGTATTGGGGGGGTATGAGCCCAGGAGCTTTGTACATTATTGAAACAGATGAGATATGCTTCTTATTTATAGTCTGTGCAGCATGGTCTTCTCTATTTCTTCACTGTTCCTTCTCATCCAAAGCCTGGGTGTCTAATCTAATTAATTTATCAAAAGCAATTTATAAAATATTTGGTAATCTTTTGAAGGTTTTTAAAAAATGATGTAAAAAAATGATGTTAGCTCACAAGTAATATTATCGTTTTTATCTGCTGTAAAGCCCTTCCCAAATAAAATAGAATGTAGCATAAAGGGACTACAGCTAGCATTGTTGTGCAACCTTGTGTTGTAGAATGACACCCTGCTCTCATTTTTTTAATCCATTAATCATTACACAAAGACCGTTGAACAATTTTCTAAAAGTAAAATGCCATTTATAAAACTCCTTTCCTTTCCTGACTGTGCAAAAGAGTAAAAATACCTCTAGGACATTCTTAGAAATTATGGTTTGTGCACTATATCTATGTTTCAACAAAAGGCTCTGAATTGTTTTCAAAAATGCAGCAGCACAGTTGTTTGTAACTGCTTCTACCTGTCTTTCATGTCTTTATTCAAATGTCTATTTGATGACGCACTTTTTGCAGTAAGGTATTAATCACAGAGTATGTATACAAGAGACAGCCATTTCAGAAGCGGAGCTTGAAAATGTGAGCATAAGTAATTTGTAAACCAGCATGGGACCAACTGACATAAAAACAGGTCTATTACGAATCCCCTTTGTAAGTGCCCAACTGTCACATTTTCCGAGAAAATAACTAGTCCCACAGCTCTTAGAGGAAGCCAAACCCATAAAAACACCCATCCACAGTCAAAATAATACGTTTACATAACTCTCTCTATCAAAGCTATTATTTTCTGTGCAGTACTGCCAATATAGTCACCTCTGCTACCAAGCCTGCTGTGGTAAACATAATGAACAATAGCACAAGTGTGCTCTCACTCCACGCACCCTGTTGGTAAGGATAGGGCAAAGTCACTGGCTGAGCATAGTACTAACAGGGCAGACCTTCAAAGTGGTCTTCGAAACAATGAATGCCTGGGCCATGTTGTGAGATCACACTTCATTTGAACTGGATAAAGCTTGGACTAGTCTGCATGTTGATACATGAAGGATAACTTGTTCATAATTTTGGTATTGGATGCAAAGGAAACTATCTTATATTTATTTATTTTTTATGAATGGAATGTGCAGTTATTTCCTCACCTAGCTTTCCCATCTAACAATCTGATATATAAAGAGTACCATAAATGACTTGTAACTGCAATAAATACTGATGAATTCTGCTCTTTCACATGGACAGTAATTATGGGGTGCAAAATAAGACGGTTGCATTACGATGCAATGCAGTTGTAGTCAAATCTATGTACAACATCAACAAAAATATTAACATTTTTAGCTTCAACTGTGTTTGCGATAGACCAAATCACTGTGACGTTGCAGTAACAACAGTCACTCCGGGCAGAAAACTGGCAGTCGATTTGCTTTGAGGAGATCGGCAAACTTGTTTTTCACTGTTATTTTCAGTCGTAACTTTAACATTTAACGACATATTAAACACGGTGGTCCAACTTAACTGACATTTCTACATGTTATTTTATGTACTTAGTTGCTTTGCTAGTGTATTTATCCGAGATGCACTGGTATGTAGATATCAAGCGTCTACCTTGGGGTAAACTCAAGCTGTCATTTTCCTTAGTCTGTGGGCCAACAGGTGTATTAGGTCTTCAGGCCCCCACACATCGCCCAGACTCAAACCAACGGCCAACTGCCTTTATACGAGCACTCTGTTGCCTCTTGTCTGACCGGTTCGGCAGAAAAGTTGCATTAAACATACCACTTCGACATGCTGCCAACTCCACAGTAGCGTGTACTTTCTGCGCTTGCGCGAGATGCAATAAGCGTGCTTAACAGCGGGTGGCGCTAGTCTCGTGCCAGTACTCCTGGCTGAAAGATGTAGCAGGAGGGAAATAGTAATAAGGAGAATGATCACTTCCACCCCTCCCACACACCGCGGTGATTCGCTAGCACATCGCCAATCAGAGTGGTCATACAGCTAGCACACGACCAATCAGAGTATCCAGATTACAATACATTGTTTATGCTAGTCCTGCATTTTGGAATTAAAGTTGATTTCAGGCAGGGAGTCTTAACAGCATGGAAAGGAGCGGCTGCTGCTCTCGTAAAAGCTCAAAATTAACAAAAACACATAGGCTAATGTAACATGTGTGTCTGAATTCTCAGAACGATCACCTCTTCACCATGGAGATCAATGACGGCAGACAGTGGCTTCGCAGTATGATTTTCTGGTCTTGAACAATAAACAGTGTTGAAACTACTTAGGACAACTTGCTTTGTAATTGCATCAAAATGCTTACCATTTACTACATTTCAAGCTACGATTTGCTTTCTTGGCTCACGGTGAGATTGTAGACATGGACAGTAGAAGCCTTTGGTGAGTAGGCTGATTGGACGAGGGGGAACCATAAGCATCTGCTGAGAACACTGATAATGCAAACAAACAGAAAGTAATCAGCGGAATTTGAAGGAGAAGACAATATAGCTTCCAGTGTGAGGAACAGATATACTATAGAATCATATGCTAGAGCAATAATGTAGTTATTTTCATAACTGGGAAAAATGTAGTTCTGCAAAGTGACCTAAACACGCTGCCTTTCTTTTGCACTTAACATTCTGTCTTTTCATTTCTTTTCTTACTTGGTTTTCCCCTGACATCCTTTGCTATGCATCCATTCCCTGTCCTATCAACTAATTTTTTATGCTTTTTGTCCCTTTAGGCTCTTCCTTTATTTCACCCTCCCTCACCTTTCCTTTATCTTTATTTTCAAAGACTCTTTTGCCTCTCCCTCAGTTCTGCTCCACATTTGATTTATCTGGCTTTTTTTGGCAGTTCCCCCTCTCCACTTTCTCTTAGCCACATTCTCTTCCTCCCTCTTCATGAAAGGTTTATGGAGTAGACAGGAGAGGCACATCCTGGGTGCTACTGATGGAAGAGACTGCAGGACATTAGCTCGGCGATGTCAGAGTAATTTTTTCTCCCCTGTGATGACTGAGAACAGTGCAGGACCTGATGTTAAATCTTCTCTTCTTCCATGCATCCTTGTAGGCACTGCTTCCTCCCAGTCTCCTCCTTCTGTCAGTCCAACTACATTTCTCAACCTTTCCACATCTTTAAATTTCACCAAGTAATTACTTTCAATCTGTCTGTCTAGTGAGGTCTGACAAAAGGAGTTACCAATCACTTTTACACAAGAGGTCATGGTCTGATGAAACGAGACTGGCAACAGTATGTCCAGAGATGCCATTGTAGCATGACCAAAAATAACTCCCCATGATTCAGCATAGGGCTGGGCGATATGGACTAATAGTCATATCCCGATATATTTAGGCTGAATATCGATATACGATATATATACCGATATTTTTATGCAAAGTGAGAGCAAATGTTCAGTCAAAATCAAAGCCAAATATGACATGTGGGTGGGAATTTCGTCATTTTAGGGGCAAGTCCATTTGGCCTTCACTTTTTTTTTTTTGTCAGGGGCACAAAGGCCACTGAGTAAAATTTGTTGATTTACCTTTCAGACTGATACCATAACATCCTAATTTATAATAAGACATGGACTATGTATTAAAACATTTTTTAAATACCAATATCAAGTTAATGTTACATTACAAAACAGTTTTTTTAAGTAGGGTTAGAGTGAGGTGATTTTTGTAACACTATACTGAATATTAGTGTTATTGAATATTTCTCCCAAATAGAAATTCCCCAAAATTATGGCAACGCACATTTTTTCCCAAACAAAAAAATTGTAGAATAACCAGCAGGAGACCACTGATGTGTGGAGGGATTTTGGTGGCACTACACTCTGAATAATACTGAAGTTATTGAATATTTTTTGTAGTTTCTCTTTTCAGTGTTGCACTTTGTAGACGGTCCCTGCGCCCTCGTCTCACAGCTGGCTGACCATACAGACCAGAGTTAATGTCCAGACGCTCGTTTTGATTAACATACGGTTGTAGCTCGTTGTCTATCGTAGTACGGTAGGAAAGAGCCGTCAGTTGTGTTTTAACAAGGTTTCACTTATGAGTTATTGATCCAGGAAGTTCGAATCTGTGAATATATTTCCAACTTTACCGGACTAAATCCTACCACATACGTCAGTTACGTATCATGTCAAAACCGGCTGCGCTCGCTCGCTGTGCTGTAAGTTTCGTTCTTCTGTTTTGAGACGCTGCTGCTGTTTGAGAGGCTTTCACGTGAGATCATCGTGATGATGAGACTCCACCTGCGCGAACCGCGGACTCACTGAAGTTACTGTGAGTGACTACTGTGCACTCAGGTGGCTGTAATTAAAGGGTAAAGGCAAGCTCTCTACGCTGTCTGGTGGCCGTGCGATGATAGTTTTTCACGAGGTATCAAGGCCAAAGTGCGGGGCAACGGCGGCCACCAAAGTGTTTGTTGAAGAGTGCCGGAGTGTCTGTTCCAGCCCCTCCCCTCTCTGTGCATGAAGGAGGAGGGGCGGGGGGAGCAGTGCAGAGAGCTCTGGGTCAGCGGTTTGCCCGGAGCAAGGACCACAGCGCAAACTATATCGATGTATGCCATATGGTCTAATTCCATATCACATTTAAAAAATATATCGATATAAGTTTTATATCGATATATTGCCCAGCCCTAATTCAGCAGCAACTTTATATCCTGTCATTATTTATCATAAACAGGAAAAGGGAAAATGTGCTGTTTGAGACTGATCTCTTTTCACAGAAAATTGTTTTTAGTTTTGATATACAGCCAAAAACAGGAACATCAAATGGCTCATAAGTTTCTCTTTTGGTTCAATTGTTTTCTTTCATGAATGCTTGAAAGTGTGAGTCGTTGAGGTCTGAGAACACCTCCCATACTGTTAACCAAAAATGGGGACCAGCACCCCATCTGCTATTCAAAGGCGCCGTTCCAAAATCGTGTGTGACATGGAAGTGTTATGTCATGCAGCTTTTAGAGACAAATCTGCAGACAATCTTCTTCTAAGGAACTTTTCCAACTCCCCTTGTGACATCTGCCCATGCTCAAGACACTCTGAGCTTCTAACACTCCTTGAAAGGAGCAGCCTATCCTTGTACCTAAATAACTGAAAAGGTCGAGTGTTAGTCTCCCAAAACTACATTTGTCACCTTTTCCAAAACCATAGGGCCATATAGCCATCGTAGCATAACAGCAGCACATGTACCAGAGACTAGACAAGAATTTTGAGGTTAGGCAAGAAAAGTACTTACTTTTAGAAATAAACATCGTGGTTTCGGTTCCAATCACTACTTTACCCCTGGAACTTCTGTTTCTAAGGTACCTATGCTACTTACCTTACTTTGCGAATGTGACGTGGTGTTATGAGAGCAGCTAAGAGTGAAGAGTATATTCCTTTAAGAGAGAGAGAGCAAGGTGATGACGTGATGACATCATCGTCGTGTGCGAGCGACTGCGTTCTGGATATATGTGTGTGTGTGATCCGGAGCGGGAGACACGAGTGAGAGACCGGAGCAAGTTAGCAGACGTAAATGAGTTTGACTGTACCGGAAGAAGTGTTCGGGTTATGTGTTGTTGCAATAAACACACAGCATAAGAAGGCAAGACGTGTCCGTCCATCTTTTTACCTGCCGTGTGCAATTAATTGGGTAATTGAACCTGAAGCAAAGTGAGCCCAGCTACTCCTTCAGCCCTGGAAGACAACAGAGTGCCTTCCCCTACGCCCCCTTACTACGGTCAGGGAGCAGAGTAGGAAAGTTCAACACTGGCGACCACGAAGGGACTCTCAAGTCTAAATAAACGGCAGTGGTGAGCGTTAAACACTGAAACTGACACGATAATTATAATTGCTATCAATTAGCAAGTTTCCGAGCCAAGATGCTAAGTAAAATGGCGGCCGCTAGCCGACGTCCTGCTAACGTAAACACAAATGATGCTCCTGGGAATGTAACAAATTACTCCAACCCGTTTATGACGTTGACTGCAGTTGGAGGACAGCAAGGGGAGTGTGTGAGTGAACTGAATAAAAGACATGGAAATACAAATCCCTTTCTCTGTGAAGAGGAGCCATTTGAAATGCAGCAAGGAGGGACACAAATGCCATATGAGCCCAAGTTTTCAAGCACCAACCCCTTTGTCGATAAGAAGTACTGCTTCCATGATTGTGATATATTGAATCAAGCCCCATGCCACCATGTGTATAAACCCCAAATACAGCCCCAGCCATTAAAGCTGCAGCAGGCAGCTACATCCCCAGCTGCTGCACTCGGAAACCCTTTCTCCTCTGCCCATATGAGGAGCTTCTGCCAGAGTACACCAGTCCCATGTCACCCCCCATGCCCCACATGCCCAGGGCTGCAGGCCTTGTGCTGTAGCCTGCCATTAGACCTCGACTGTGAATACTTACCTGAGCAGAATCCCGGTCCAACTATGCAGCTGAAGAGCCCTCCCCCTAAACCTGTGAGGCCAAAATCACATACACGTTACCAGGTCACGTCAGACAGCGAGGATGACTATGATCAGAGAGAACGAGTCCCAACCTTACGTCCTGGTCAGTATGATGGCACCACCCCATGGAAAGAGTTCCTACATAGATTTGAAAGTTGTGCTAAAGCTAATTGCTGGTCAGAGAAGACAAAGGCGATACAGTTAAAGTTCTGCCTGGTGGGTGCAGCAGGAGCAATCGTGCACAGAAATCCCCGCTCTTCACAGTGGGATTACTGCCGCCTGGTGGAGGAATTGGAAACTGCATACGGCCCCTCTTCAGAGCATGCAGTTGCAGTAGCTGTTGAGCTGAGACAGCGGGTCCGCAAACCAGGTGAGGCTCTTCATGTTTTGAGAGACAACATTTATGGGAAAGTGTCTGTGGCCTACAGCAATAGGACTGAGACTGAGCAAGACGCCATAGGTGTTGAAGTTTTCACCAATGCTGTAAGAGATGCTGAAGTGGTACAGAAACTGTTAGAGAAACGGCCCCAGACCCTAGCCCAAGCCTATAACATAGCCCATCGTCATGAGACCACCAAGCGGGCAGCGTCATATGTTACGGGCCTCATGCACTCAGGGGCACACACCATGAATGAAAAGAGGACCCGCACCGCTGTCATCAGGGAAGGTGCAGCGGAGGAGCAGATAGAGACTCCTGTAGCCCTGCAAGCAGCCAGATGGGAACCTAGACCCCTTAACCCCAGTTCATATTTCCAACAAACCTCCCCTGACTTGAAAAATTAGGCATATAAGGGGAGAGGCCGTAAAAACACAAACTGGGAGGAGATTCGTTGTCACAACTGCTCAGGCTTGGGTCACATGAGGAGAAACTGCCCCTCACCAAAGAATACTAACAAGACCCAAATTCCAACAGTTTCCCCCAAAACCCAAAACCCTGCTGTGCTTCACCTTAAAGCGCCAAGTCAAGAAATGAGTATTCACATGAGAGTGCACAACCTGGATGTGCGTGCTGTGTTGGACAGTGGAGCTCAGAAAAGTGTGTTGCCGCTGTGCTATTACAACACTTTCCACCCAGCCGAGCAGCCTTCTCTCCAGCCTTCCATCACAAAGACTTTGCTTGGTATCGGGCCTGGTGACGTGCCTGTGCTTGGTGAGGCTCACATCCCTGTCCTGATCAACAGCCATGAAGTAACTGTTCATTTTCTGGTGGCCGATGTAGCTACCAACGATGCTCTGCTGGGCCACCCATTCTTGGTCCAAACCAAAGCACACCTGGACTATGAAAATCAGAGAATAATGCTCTTCGGTGAGACAATACCTTATTTCCAGGAGGAAAAAAGTTCAAGAGCAAATGCAGTGAGAGTATCCCGAACTGTGGTGCTGGAGCCTGGTCAAGAGTATCTGGTGAGAGGACACACCTGCAGGGGGGAACAAGTTAGAGGGGAAGTAATGTTGAGCCCCACCAAGGGCTTTGTTGAAAAACATAAACTGTTAGTCGCTCGTGTCCTGGTGGATGCCCAGCCCTCCAAAGCTGTGCCTCTCCGGTTTTTTAACCCTGGCAATGCTGTTATTACTATAAAGAAAGGGGCCATTGCGGGGTTTCTCCATCCTGCCAAAGCTGTGCAGTCTACGGAAGCCACGGATCAGATGGAGCAGGCTGTCAGCAGCACCCCTGCTGTTCCCCCTCACCTACAGGAGCTCTATGCCCAGAGTTCCACTGAACTGAAACCGGAAGAACAGCTTGGTGCAGCATGATATTGTAACCCGGCCTGGGGTTCCAGTCAAGCAGCCGCCGCGCCAGATGTCAGCTGAAAAACAACAAAGTGCTGACCAGCAAATTCAAGAAGGCTTGGAGGCAGGGGTGGCCCGCCGCAGCCATAGCAGTTGGGCATCCCCAATAGTGATGGTGCGTAAAAAGGACGGGACGTACCGTCTCTGCATAGACTATAGAGCCCTAAACGACGCCACCATCAAGGACGCATATCCGCTGCCTCGCATCCAAGACACACTCGACACCCTCTCCACTGCCAAGTGGTTCACCACACTGGACCTTGCCTCTGGCTACTGGCAGGTTGAGTTAACCCCCAGGGCACGGAAAGCAGCTGCTTTCTGCAGCAGGAAAGGGCTTTTCGAGTGGAATGTCATGCCGTTTGGACTATGCAATGCACCGGCGACATTCCAGCGATTGATGGACCGTGTCCTGGCTGGTATGCAGTGGGAGACCTGCCTAGTTTATCTGGACGACATCATTGTGCTAGGCAGGGATGTGCCGGAGATGCTGCAGCGTCTGGCCCAGGTTTTTGACCGTCTCCGTCAGGCCAACCTCAAATTAAAACCAGCCAAATGCTGTCTCTTCCGCCGCCAGGTGGCCTACCTGGGCCACGTCATTTCAGAGGATGGCGTGGCCACTGACCCCAGCAAGATTCAGAAGGTGAAGGAGTGGCCAGCGCCTGCATCAACCCAGGAGGTCCGTCAGTTTGTCGGTCTTGCTTCATACTATCGGCGTTTTGTGAAGGACTTTGCAGCTGTGGCTGAGCCCCTCCATGCCCTTAATAAGAAATATGCCCGGTTCCAATGGAGTGCAGAATGCCAGGCAGCGTTGATGAACTTAAACACCGGCTGACCACAGCCCCTGTCCTGGGCTACCCACTCGACCATGGTGGCATGATACTGGACACTGATGCGAGTGATGTGGGCATTGGTGCCGTGCTCTCACAAATCCAGCAAGGCAGAGAGCGCGTGCTGGCTTATGGGAGTCGCAAGCTGTCAAAGACTGAGCAGAATTACTGCACCACACGGCGTGAACTGCTGGCTGTGGTGGAGTTCACAAGACATTTTCGGCAGTATCTCCTTGGGCGGCCCTTCGTTGTGCGCACAGACCACAGCAGCCTTCGGTGGCTTACAAGGCTGAAGGAGCCTGAAGGACAGCTCGCCAGGTGGTTGGAGAGGCTTGCGGAATACGACTTTGAAATTGTCCATCGCCCCGGCCGATTGCACACAAATGCTGATAGCCTCTCTAGGAGACCATGCCGCCAGTATTGTCCCTGCAAGCTTTCGGACCCCTCCCTTCACCCAGAGAAGGTCAATCATCAGGCTGTGCAGTGTGACTTGGACTCAGATATCAGCCAGGTGATGTTGAGTCCAGTGGGGGTAGGGGGACACACAGCTCCCCCAGCAGTAACTTTGGTCGGGGGAGACGAAACTTCCCCAGGGGATGTGAACAGCTCAGGGCTCGCTGAAGGAATCTGCAGGACTAAAACAAACAACTCTGAACTGTTCAGTGGTTGATCTCCAGAAGAACTGCATCGGGCTCAGGGAACTGATCCGGATATTGCAGTTATCAGAGCATGGATGGAGGCCAGTGAAGAACGGCCACCCTGGCTGAAGGTTTCAGCATGCAGCCCGGCTACAAAGACATATTGGAGCCAGTGGAAGCGGCTGTACTTCGAAGACGGCATACTGGTCAGACGCTTCTACTGTCTGGACGACACCCAGTTCTACCCGCAGGTTGTGCTGCCTAAGGCCTTTCGGTCCGACGTCATGAGACAAATGCACGAGGGGCAAGTAGGTGGACATTTTGGGGTGGAAAGGACTGTGGCCCGCCTACAAACCCGATACTACTGGTACAGAATGAGAGAGGATGTTGCCCTCTGGTGCAGCACCTGTACCAGCTGCGCAGCCAAAGCCAGGCCCCGTAAGACACCACAAGCACCCATGGGCACTGTCAGAGTTGGAGCCCCCATGGAGCGCATCGCCTTGGACATCATGGGGCCACTGAATGAGACAGAATGCAAACAGTCGTTTGTGCTAGTGATACAGGACTATTTCACAAAGTATGTGGAAGCTTATCCCCTACCTGACCAGCAGGCTGTAACTGTGGCTAGAGTGTTGGCCTCAGAGTGGGTGTGCCGTTATGGAGCGCCACAGACGCTGCACAGTGACCAAGGCCGTAATTTCGAATCAGAGGTGTTCCAAGAAATGTGCAAGCTGTTTGGCATCGAGAAAACACACACCACACCTTTTCGACCTCAGTCTGATGGCCAAGTCGAGAGATTAGATGCCACTTTGCATAAGATACTGGCCACAACAGCCGAGCGCTGCCACTGGGACTAGGACCTCATGATCCCTTATGCTGTCATGGCCTACAGAGCAACAAAGCACAGCGCAACTGGTTTCACTCCCAACTTCATGATGTTTGGCCGGGAAGTGAGGGAACCGGTGGACCTGGTGGCCGGCCTGCCTCCAGGCACTGATGCAGCTCTATCAGCCCCTGAATTTGTCAAACAGACCAGAGAACGCCTGGAGCTGGCTCATCAAATTGCCAGGGAGGCTCTCGGTGAGTCTGTACAACGTGCAAAGAGACAATATGACAAAAACTGCTGCCGCACACAGTACCAGGTTGGCGATGCCGTGTGGTACCTAATCAAGGGTACGTGGAAAGTCAAGAACAAAGTCAAAAAGTTCCTCCCATCATATGAGGGACCTTATTTCATCCTGGGACATCTGGATGATCTGGTGTATCGCATCCAGAAAGGCCCAAAGGCCAAGGTGAAAGTGGTTCACCATGACCAGCTGAAGCCCTACCGCTGCCGCGACCCACTGGACAACACCTGGGCTCTGGAGCAGGCCCAGAGTTGGACACCTACGGAGGTGTCACCCACAGCATTGGACGTGGATCCTGCAGGCCCTACCCTGGGTCTGGCTCAACTGTTCGACAGCACCGACTCTGCAGCTGAAGAGGGTCCCAGCTGCACCTCATCAGATCCAGTCACAGCACTTCTCCCCTCCACCCTGCCTCCGGACTCTATTGTTTCCGGGGACTCTCAGGATAATGGGGGTGGGGTGGCGGAGCAACGCCAACAGAGCCGTCCTTCCCAAAAGCCACACCGCCGGCGAAGGCCACCCGTCTGGTTTGGTGAGTGGGTTGGTTGAATCCACCATTCATGGACAATGTTCATAAACAGTTTAAAAAAAAAGAGGTTCACAGATTGTAAGCACTTAAGCCAAAAGAGTTCCGAGAATGGAGTGTTTAAACATTTACATTGTGATTAAGTTGCACTTCTGGTGTTATTTTTGCCGTTAAGATGAAATGTTGAGGGGTACAGACATTCACTTTGAAATATTCTGCTAACATGGAGCTTCAGATGGGATGGTCTTGACTGTATACTAGGTGTCATTAATGTTTTCCTTTCGTTTCAGGTTTCATGCTCTTCCATAGAAAAAAAAATGTGGTACAATGTGTGCTGTTATGGAGTGGAATTATGTGAATTGCCATCCATAGTGGGGGTAGTGTTATGAGAGCAGCTAAGAGTGAAGAGTATATTCCTTTAAGAGAGAGAGAGCAAGGTGTAGTCATGTGCGAGCGACTGCGTTCTGGATATATGTGTGTGTGTGATCCGGAGTGGGAGACACGAGTGAGAGACCAGAGCAAGTTAGCAGACGTAAATGAGTTTGACTGTACCGGAAGAAGTGTTCGGGTTTTGTGTTGTTGCAATAAACACACAGCATAAGAAGGCAAGACGTGTCCGTCCATCTGTTTACCTGCCGTGTGCAATTAATTGGGTAATTGAACCTGAAGCAAAGTGAGCCCAGCTACTCCTTCAGCCCTGGAAGACAACAGAGTGCCTTCCCCTACGCCCCCTTACTACGGTCAGGGAGCAGAGTAGGAAAGTTCAACAGTGGTGTACTTCAACAAGTTAAGTCAAAAACATGCACCACTGACTTCTCACTCCACACTGGAAATGAACAGCGGTCTCCTTAACTAAAGTCCACTGCTGTTTTGTCTATCCACCATCCCCGACCTCCTCCCTTACGGACTTGTTTCTCCTTACTTCCTCCTTTACGGCTGTAACTACTACAGCAGGTAGAGGGCAGCACCTAACAGCAAATGTAAATACAGGATTTCAATAACCTGCTTGAAGTTTCAGTCATATGGTTGCTTTCCTCAAGAGGGCAGACTGGTGACAAGACACCAAATCTTTAAATTTTTAGAGTGCTCATTCCAGCATCCAACAATGTCACCGGTCATGGTCTGCATTAAATTGAGTCAGTTGAACTACTTGTTTGATGTTCTCCTTAGCAAATAAATTGTTTACTTCAATGTCTGTAAGAGGCTCCAAAGATCATCACCAGAATTTATAAATGTGATCCTGTTTGAGTTACCATCACTAACAGACTTTCATTATTATTACTATATGACTTTCTTCCCAGTTGCTTCAATTTGCATACAAATAACACAACTTTAGACTTTCTAATTGCATGGAATGGTCTGTGGTTGGGGTAGATGGACAGATTACACAAATACAGGACTTTCACCCTGGAGAGTGGTGTTTGTGTCCTGTGTGAAACCAGGCAGCTGAATCTCAGGAGGAAGAGCGAATTGTCCACTAATTGGAAGGTCGGTGGTTTGAACCCTTGGATCTGCCAGCTGCATGTCGAAGTATACTCTGCCGAGACACTTAACCCCAAATTGCTTGTGCTGAGCAGATCGTAAGCTTGGATTGAATCTTCTGCCGTCAGTGTGTGTGAATGGATAAATATATACTGAAATAATATTTTCTTAACCTAACAAAGCATGTTTTTTTTTTTTGCTTAATCTAACCAAGTTTTGCTGCCAAAACATCACTAAACTGCAAGTCTTACCTGTTTGTTTTCTTACCATGGCTAAGGTCATCTATAAGTCTGCTCCCCACGGAAAAAAAAAATAAATATTGGCATATCATCTGTACACAGAATTCGACTTCAGAGTATGCAATGCACACAGTTAAATAAACTTGTGTGAATTTTGCAAAGATTGATTATACTGGGTTTCTATGACTGATTTTTTCACAGTGACCCAGGTCTGATTCCATCTTCCCAGTCTTCAACTGCACAGGGGAGAACCTAGAAATTCCTCAGAAAACCTTCTATTCTAAGTCAAGCAACAGCACAGAGGATTGCACTGGAAATTCAGCTCAGCCTTTTGAGTTAGTGCCGAAGGCTAGGTCTTCTGCTGACACTGGCACAAAAATAGCAACAGAAGAAAAACCTCAAACACACTCACTAATGAGGAGGACACCAGAACAGCAAAAAAAGAATAATGAAAGGACACTTGTTAAGCATATGCTGTTACAAACTGGCTCAATGCACCTGACCGGGGGGGGGGGGCAGGCACAGTTAAATTGCCAATAACATGTTTGTATTAGAAATAAACTATTCAACATAAGATGAAGATGGGGTGTGGAGGTGTTAGCTGCACCAGTAGTGTGTGAAATGGATAAGTAAGGAATATGTGTTGGTGTGGAGCCCATATAGAGAGTGAGAATTAGAGGAGGGTTGACTTAGTTACTTGTTGAACTTTATGGAAGCCTAACCCTAGGTTATGTGTACATCACAAGTGTGAAACCAGTGGATGGTTTTGACAAAGCGACCCCTGCATTTACACATTTGTATGCTTGACACCACTTGGTATTCTGAAGGAGACCTCAGGACACTTTCCGGACGTTTTTGTGGGGACAAAAGAGGGATGTTTTGGGAAAATTGAACCTAAAGAAACATAAAGTTGCTACATAGAGAAATTTAAGGTTTAACATATCTTTAGTTTGCAGAAATGTACTTTGGCAACAGTTATTCTAACAATTGTGATGCTCCCGGATATTGTGTATACGCTAGTGGGATTATGTATCCCTTTAAGGGTCCCTAAGGCAGAGCTGGAGGACATGTTAGAGAACGACATCTGAGCTACCTTTCTTAAACCGCTGCCCTTCAAAAAGGACAGATCTTGATATGCTGCAGAAAATGAATGAATGGAAGGAAGGAATGAAGTTTCTAGGCAGGTTCAAGGGCCATGAATTAATTTATATGTATGTACCCTATAGGGTCTATGAGCTGGTCCTTAACATTGATTCTATAGAAAGTTGGGCGAAGTGTATCCACTTCATAAAAGTGAAGGTATGGACGCAGCTCTCCCACGCTGTGAAGGTATTGACGTCAAGAGTGACATCTCAGCTGTCACTCATTATGTCATACCTGTTTTTATAGCATCAAAACTTATCCGCAATATAAACACTTAGGAGCATAGGAGCTTCCTAAAATTGTAAAAAAAAATATACTGCAGCCAGCCACCAGGAGGTGATGGAGATGTCTTGAATTAGCATATCCCAGACCAAAACATGCAAATTTCACTGCTGCATTGTCCTGTAGCATAAGCAGACCCTGAAGAATGAATTAAATGAAAAACCAATACAATCTTTTTTTTCTTTTATTTCAATCATCCATATGACGAATATGTTATAAATACACCCATTTTACACATTTGATAACTCACTTGTAACCAGTGTTGGGGAGTAACGAATTACATGTAACAACGTTACGTAATTTGATTACAAAATGTACGTAATTGTAATCCGTTACATTACTGGGAGAAAATATGTAATTAAATTACAGTTGCTTTTGGAAATTGCAATGATTACAACTTAAGTTACATTTGAAAAATAACCGCAAAAGCTCAGATTTATGAAATACTTTTTCGTCTGGATTCATGTTTGTTTTTAGGTTTTTTCCATATCAATATCCTCCTTCCAAAACTGACTTGTGATTGGCTCTGTCTGGTCATGTGCCATTCGACTCAACCGACAAACCGTACGGCGGCAGTCAGACTCAGCAGCAACAGTGTCGGCGGCGCACAAGATGTTCCTGTGCTGGAAACACAGAAAACACTTCATACAGACAGAAGCCAGGCTTCCCTGTATTACAGAAGTGGCTCTCTGTTAACCGGCTAGATCACCATGGTAACTTATGCTTAGCTCATAACCTGGTCCCGACCAGGTTCTGGTCAGAGTTTAATCATAAAATCGGCTATAAAAGCGCCGCTGTTTCACTATTTAACTCATTTACAACTGGCGTCACCTTTACTTTGAAAGTCCAGTGGAGCTGGATCAGAACATTTGTACGGAGGGAGAGATCGCGCTGATCCGCTGCTGTTTACTTTCTCTCTGAGCGTCTCCGTCTACAGATGTTCAGCTGAGGGGATACGCTGCTCAGCTGATGATCCGACTCGCGTCAGGAGGTCATTTATTAGGCTGTAGCCTGTTTACTTTTATATACAGTCAGTCACCACTGAAAGAAGTTGTGCGCTCGCAGCAGGACAGATAATTTAACTTAATGTGGCCATGAATAAATGAATTGTTTCGCCTGTTATGTGTTGCCCAAACGCAAATCTTGAGTAGGTCTACTCTGTTTTCTCACATTTAAAAAGGTCTTTGGACAGAGACAACATGAGATTTGCTTGTAGCTACAGCACCTAAAAAACCCACTGTAACTATTTTCATACGCACACCCAGCCTCGCTTTCAATAAAACACACACTGACATTTTATAATTGCGATCAGTGAAATATATGAAAATAATATAAAACTTTTTAAAACAACAGTTGTTGTTGCTCTAAAGCTTCATATTTAAAAGCAGCTCAATGTAGAGCTGTCAGAAATTAAAATCAGCCTCCTCTTGGCATATTTGCAGCAACACTGTTGCTTCAGGCTTTGATCAGGCTTTTTGTATCGCTCATACTCTCTCCATTAAAACAACCTGCTCCTCTTGGCTGAAATCAGCCCGTTGTCGCTCCATTTAGTGAGGAAGTGAGCCTCCTTCAGTACAGGCCGAAGGTCAGACTCATAATATATGGTTCAACCTTTGAACTGAAAGGTTTATCACACTATAGGTCTTAAAATGTGAAAATTCAAAATATAGAAAAGTATAGAAAAGTAATCAAAATGTAATCAAATGTAATTAGTTACATTACTTTGAGAAAGTAATTGAAATAGTTACACTACTATTACATTTTCAACAGGGTAACTTGTAATTGTAACCAATTACATTTCCAAAGTAATCTTCCCAACACTGCTTGTAACGTTAATGATAGCACTTGTGTCTGATATTTGTTTCTTAGTTCCTGTAGTTTGTTGAAGAAGTGTACAGCTGATAATACATGACATCATGAAATCTATCTATCTATCTATCTATTTATCTATCTATCTAGTTCATACATTATTTTCTCATTTAAATGAGACAATGAAATAGTGTGAAGCACTGCAGAAAGAAAAATTCTGGTTGTAGTCATTAGAAGTACAACTAGTAATTGCTTGTTCATATCTCGTTACATGGTTTATTTTGATTTTGCCTTTTTTGTTTTTAGCCAGTGTGAACAAAAGACACAGCAAACAGCAAATGTGGATTGTGGTGAGAAGTGCCAGTTTATTTACAGTGCTATAAAAAATGTGTTCTGGTACAATGGCAACAAAAAAAAGCTTCCAAAAAACAAACAGTGTCTCATTTCTGCCGTGCACCCCAGCCAGTCGTCCATGTTGTGTCTCAGCCTTGCTTCTCTCTAGAGACGTTTATATATTTCATAGCTTAGTATCGTAGTTCAGTTTAGTTTGTAGCCGTTTTTGATAGCCTCCTTGGAGTGATCTTTTGTAGGTCTAGCTCTCTTTGTTTTGTGTTTTTTTTACCTCATTTATCGGAGTGGGTTTTATTTATTAGAAGATTTATTCTTCCTGTTCTTTGTTTTTATATCTTGTTGACTCGATAGATAAGATTTCACAGCCCGTTATTTGTCACTCTGTCTGAGAGGTTGGAGAAATCTGCCTTAATGGTCATTACTCTGCATCTGAGCCCTCTTTTAGTCCAGGTCTGACAGAACCCACAGGTTTTTCAATTCAAATGGCACAAGTGCAATTCTCTATTTGAACAATTCTCTGGATACAACCTCTCCGCAAGTTGACACTCTCCAGACTCCCCCCCGAGGGCAGAAAAACCTGGCTTTAAGTAAAGCCCTTCAATTAAGCTAATTTGTTGAAACCCAGGTACCGCACCTTCTGCTGGGCCAAAGTCCATTTCTTGGGCTGGGCAGTCAGCCCTGCCTGATGTATGCACCATAGCACCTCAGTAAGATGCCTAATGTGCTCGTCCTAGGTGGCACTGAAGATAACGATGTCGTCCAGGTATGTGCCCGTGCAGGCACCAGTCCCATCCAGCACATGGTCCATCACAGCTGGAATCTGGCTGGCACCCCTACAGGCCAAACGGCATATCTTTATACTGGGAGTTACACCCTAACCCTTACACCTGCCAGTAGCCTGTACACAGGTCCAAGGTAGAAATGAAGTGCCCCTTTCCAAGGCGCTTGATAAGGTCTTCCAGCCTAGGCATGGGATATGCATCAATGTGGGATTGAACATTTACCTGGCGGAAGTCAATGCAGAAATGCATGCTGCCATTCTTCTTTGGAACAAGGATGACAGGGCTGCTCCAGGCGCTTTCTGACCGCTCAATCATGCCAAGTCTGTGCATCACCTGCATCGCCTCCTGGAGGGCAGGCAACATTCGATCCGAAACTCGGTACATCCGCTGCCGGAGTGGTGTGGTGTCCTTCAGCAGGACATTGTGCTCAGCCATGGTGTGGCTCCGGGTGGTCGCTGAACAGGACGTCAGGGATGACAGCCCGCAACTCCTGCTGTTGTTGTGGGGTGAGATGTGTAATGTCAATCTCTCCTGCTGCATGGTTGGTAGGGAAGAACTGCTGTGGTGTGTCTTCAGGGCTGTAAACTAGCGGTTGCCACTCGCCAAATGCGACTAAAATATTCCCCTGGTGACTTAATTTTGGAGGGATACATGCCACGGGGCGGGTAAATGTTTGTCCCAATGGTTGTGCTCTTGCAAAAAATTATGCATGATATAGCAGAACATTGTAGTAGCTGTAAAGTGATAAATTATGACGGTAGCAAACGTTAGTGCTAAACCGGCTATTTGTTGTGTGTCGCACTGAAGTAGCTCCCCCGACGTCACCGCTGTAGAAAATAGCTCCCCTCAAAAGCAACGTAGCACGTGCGTCACCGCTCTTTATAAGTTTGGCGCAGTGACTGTGATTCGAGCGCAGCAATGACGACACCTCTAACTCATGAGCTGAGGGAAGTTGTACTTAAGTTGCGCATAATTTCTAAACGGCTTCCTTCAATTAGGTTTCAGTATGATAATCGAGTGGCTTAATATGAGAACAGTTGTCACGTCACAAAACGTGTAAAACCATGGGTCTATCAAATCCAGTGTAAATGTTATTATGGTACAGTCGCCACTGACAAGTCTATTACAGAGCCTGATAGTTGATTAATGAGTGTTTCCTTTGTCAAAGTTTTGCACTGTTCAAGTTTTCAATTTGCAATGTTATGAAATTTAATTAATAATATCAAAATGTATTTCTAAATAATACTTTGGCCTCTTTTCTAAGCATGTATTGGTATATAATACTGTTTTCTCCATTAAAAGTACTGAAACAGATGTATGTGCAACAAAAAGAGACAATTTATTATGTGGCCGGTAAAAAATTTACTTGGCCGGTAGATTCTTTCATCTACCGGTCCCCTTGGCAGGTGAGCCAAAAAGTTAGTTTACAGCCCTGGGTGTCTTCCTCCTCCTTCACTGCTTGTACCAGCAACTGTTGGCTCAGTGGCACTTCTCTCTCGTGCCACTATTTCAGTAGGTTAATGTGAAATACCTGCTTCTGCTTTATCCTTCTCCTCTCTGGCATTTCCAACTCGTAGGTGGTGGGCCCCAGCTTCCTGCTCATGCTGTCAGGTCCCTGCCACTTGGTCAACAGCTTGTTCTCCTCCGTAGGCAGGAGTAGAAGAACTTTCTGGCCTGGCTGGAAGGTTCACTGCCTCACTCTCAGATCATACCAGCTGGTCTGGGTCTGTCTGGTGTGCTTGCTGAAGGTTGTCTTTCACCAGGTTGGTCATCTCTTCAATCTTCTCCCTCATGGTGATAATATAGGTGAGGATGTTGGTGGTGGTAGGCTTTGGTGACTCCCGGGCATCTCTGAGGAGATCAAGAGGGCCCCTCACCTGTCTACCAAACAGGAGTTTGAATGGTTGAGGAACCTCCCGGTAGACAAACATGAGGTAGGGGAGCCAGTGGTCCCAGTCCTTGCTGTTGGCAGCCGCAAACTTCCTCAGCATGCCCTTTAGTGTCTGGTTATATTTTTCTGCCAGTCCGTCAGTCTGGGGGTAGTAAGGAGTGGTCCTAATAGCCTTAATCCCCAACAACCCATACACCTGCTTCATTGTGTTTGAAAGAAAAGCTGTTACCTGATAAGTTAGAATCTCCTGGGGAATCCCTACCCTGGAGAATAACTTTAAAATAAGGGGGCAATGGTTCTAGCTTTGACCTTTCGTAGGGGAAAAGCTTTGGGGTAGCGGGTGGCGTAATCACCGATTACCAGTATATATTGGTGGCCTGCCTCTGTGCGCTCTTGGGGGCCAACAATGTCCATCCCCATCCTAGTGAATGGCACATAAATAACTGGGAGAGGCTGTAGTGGAAAAGGCTTGACTTTGTGTTTGCTTGTGAGTTGACATGTGGGGCATGTTTCGCAGTGTCTGAGTACATCAGTTTATATGCCCGGTCAAAAGAATTTGCCAGGTATTCTCTGGAGTGTTTTTACACTACCCAAATGACCTGCCCAGGAAATGTCATGACCCAAGATCAGTATCTTTGGCCTCAGGCTACAGGGGACTACTAGCTGCTCAGTGCTGCTCCCCTCAGGTTGGAGATATAGCAGGCCCTGTTGCACAAAGTAAAATTCTCCCAAAAGAGCTTTTGCCTGGTCTGCGCTTGAACCTCTGTAGCCTTACTGAAGAGCTCTTTTGGAGACTCATCTTGCCTCTGCAGCTCTTTTAAATTATGGGGAACTTCCCATATATCTTCCTTCACAACGGTAAGGGGTTCTAGCTCTGAGTTAGCCATAACTCTAACGGTGCCCAACAGCTTTTCTCGTCTGCACTGCTGATGGGTCTTTACGGCTTTAAACTTCTCTGGAGAACTGATCTCCTCTTGGCTGTATGGCATCATCTCTAACAGCCTCTGGGTATCTGTCTTTGTCTGACAGTTGCCTGGTAGCAACCATACTCACTGGCAGAGTAGACCACACTAGTTCTGGCAGTATTAGCAAATCCTGGCCCAAAACAACTGGGTGGCTCAACCCTCTGACAATGCCAGCTTTAAGCTTGTAAGTCTGCTCTTGTAACTCATGACAGACCTCGACTGTAGGGTACTCATGAGCCAGATCCCTTGCTGGCCTGCCATTCACTGTGACCTCTATGGTCTGTACTCATGGGGGGTGTGGTTGTTGGTGGGCTGGTAGGTCTGGCGTGAGTGTTGTGCTGTGATGGTCAATATCTGATGCTTTGACCCCTACTCCCATAACCCACAGCCTTGCTCTTGATCATCGGTCTGCTGGAGCCTTGCTGGCCGTCCTTTGGTCCATGGCGAGCAGCCAGGAAAGAGACAACAAGCCCTGCTGCTTTGTGTCCGGTGTGTGGGTCGTGCTCCTTGACCCACACCTGTGCATTTGGAGACAGGGAGCGCATGAACTGCTCCAAGATGAGGGTCTCCCCAGTCTCCTCAACGGTCTTTTGGGCTGGCTTAATCCACTTGTGGTATAAGTCCTTCAGCCTGTGGTAGAATTCCATTGGGGTCTCCCCTGGTGCAGGTTTGGTTCTCTAAACCTTTGCCAGTACACCTCTGCACTTATTTTGCCAATATGGCGTCTTTCACCTTGTCGTACTCCACTGTGTCATGCGGATCCATAGCTACATATGCAGCCTGTGCCTTACCAGATATGGCACCAGAAAAATAGCCCAGTCAGCTTGGGGCCACCTATAGGCTGTAGCCAGTCGCTCAAAGGTGGTCAGGTACTGCTCCACATTGTCACCTTCCTCCAGCCTTGGCATGGCTGGACTGGTCCACGTCGCTGGAGACGGCACCACTGGTGGTACAGCAGGCATCTGCGGGTCTGCGGGTGGTGCTGCTGGCAACAACAGGGCTGCTGATGGCACTGCTGGTGCCGGTGGCGCTCCACCTCCGTCACCTCTCTGCTCCAGCTCATCCCGAAAGCTGTTGAGCTGCACTTTTCGCCACCTCTGCTCCTGCTTAAACAACTGCCGTTCCTGGGTCTGCAAGGACTTCTGTATGAGGCTATACAGAGCTGCGAGGTCTAGTGCGAGGCTCTCTTCCTCTGGCCTCTTCTTTCTCCTGCTCCTGCAGGTCATCCTTGGCCAGCCGTCGATATGACATCGCTTCGACCCGTCTTCCTGGCCTCTCTCAGGGTCCTCGAGGACGCCACGATCCTACTTTTGACACCAATTGTCCACACAGGATGGTGGTGACAAGGACGCACTGAGGTTGGGTGGTGATGGGGTGAAGACACAGCAAACAGCAAACAGCAAACGTGGATTGTGGTGAGAAGTGCCGATTTATTTACAGTGCTATAAAATACGTGTTCCAGCACAATGGCAACAAAAAAACTTACGAAAGAAAACCCAAAAATGAACCCACAGGTTTCTCAATTCAAATGGCACAAGCACAATTCTCTATATAAACAATTCTCCGGATACAACCACTGCAAGTTGACACTCTCCAGACTCCCCCAGAGGGCAGAAAAACCTTGCTTTAAATAAAGCCCTTCAATTAAGCTAATTGGTAGAAACCAACGTGACAGGGTGACTTGTTATGTATAGTGATTCAATAGATATCATGGGGCCCCTGTTCCTTGGGGAAACAAAGTGATGTGGGACCAGGAAGTGAAAGTAAGTGCTATCAGTGTAATGTTGGTGTTTGTGTGCACAATGTTTGGACTAACGGAATGGAACGGGTTAGGGAGCAGAAACATACCGCTTCGTTCGCTATGGTGTTTGCAGATGTTTGGTGAGTAACTGAATAATGTGTAAATAGCGATCGCGCATGAATGAATTGCGTCTTGGTTGCTGGCACCACATGTAATTACAAACATTAGAAGCTAAGTGTGTGTGTGTGTTAGCGTGTTTGTGTGTGTAGGAGAAAGTAGTCAATTTAAATGTCGCAGGGAATGTCAGGAGAGTTGGGGAAAAGGAGGGGCTACCTTTTCACAGCCACTTTCAAGCCACGATAAGCCTTTCGGATACAGGGATAATCTTTTTTTGATCAGACCAAAAAACAAGCGCTAACAGGAAGAACTTGCAGATAAAACCAAAGCCAATGCAACAGAATGATATTTTAACATTGGTACATGTTGTGAGAGAGGGATCAAAAGAGAGCAATCTAATCCTTTAGGCGTTTTGGGCAGCTGTTCAACTATGTTCTCTTCTTTTTCTTTTTCCCCCTCTGCCACACACATGTGCGCTGCTGGTGTGCATGTGTGTGTGAAATTAAATTAATATGAATTGATGTTACATTCAGAAAGCTGTCCTCTCTGTTCATGTTGACACGGTAGTCAAGAAGAGCACTCTTCATCAAGGCCGTGGTAGACAGAAGCAGCGGCTTGTGACTTCCTTCATGTATTTACCATTTGTGTTCCTATTTATCATCTGATTATGCCCTAAAGCTCTGTCCTGCTTTAATGAAATATGGTACAGCAGTTAGAAAGGACACCTCAAGAGTCATATGAGAACTTCTCAGAGGATTAATATATATATATATATATATATGTGTGTGTATCATATTGCACTTTTAAAGATCAGGACAGGATTTATATCAATAGGTGCGTAACAACTAAAATGGCTATAGTGAAGACTGAGCACATGACTTGTTGATGTTACAGTTGATGACACAGTACGACAGTCTGTCTTTGAATAGCAAGAGAGTATTTGTCATTTCTCGGTGAAACTGACATGTGCTTCAAGTCAAGTGGTAGAACATTTAGGGCAACAGGCAAACATTAAAAACAAGACAAACAAAGCATCCTGAAAAGAAACCAGTATCTGTCTTCCCTTTACTCTGTTTCATTTGCAACACAATGATTTATCTGTCTGATCTTTACTTGTCCTGGCAAACAGACTAAGTGATCACAAACCTACTTCTAAAACTAGGGAATCAAGGGGTTTCTAATTTGGATAAGGCACTACTTAAGCAGGCTTTGAAATGACTAATCATTTATGTTTTGACCTGACTCGATTAGTTTGGGGAGCAGACTTTTTTATGTTCTTCAAAGATTCTTCCAGAGATTCTTTCAAATTGTATCTGTCCTTTTATTCTGATGATGACGAGATGTTGCCGGAAAATTCTTCTTTTCACCCACAATTGAAACTGTTTCTGTAAACTTTTAATATCCTTTTACTGAATCCAAAATGGACTTCCTTCTTAAAGAGTCCAATTTTTCCCCTGTAATTAATGTGCTCCAGATTTTGCTGCCGTATAAGAGAATTGCCTCTCTGACACTCTAACACTTTCAAAAACTTTATTCCATATTATAATTGGGAGGTTGAAGCTGTAAAAGCTGTAAAATACAGTTGGAGCTTTACTGCTGCAGCACAAAATTTGAAAGTACAATATGTTTAAGCAAATAAGTTTGATTTCTTTGTAGCTGATGAAATGTTATTTTAGACATTAACACTGGACTTTAAAAATGTAATTAAGCCTTTGTAAGTGACAGATTTTATCAAAATAACTGTTAAAAAGCTCCATATTCCAACAGTAACCCATGTCAATATTTCCCCTGCTAGCAGTAAAAGACAAAATAAATATTTTGGTATCCCTACCCACTTTATCCAATCAGGAGAGAGAACTCCATAAAAAGGGTGGTCTTGTCTGCTCATGAATGCCAGAGAGCAGGATCCCCCTGTTTGCTGCTTCTTCTGGTGATGTCTGATGTGGTGTCCTTTATGTGGTGATGTAGAGATGAGGGAGGAGATTGCTAACTGCAAAAAGGACAGGAAGCTAAAATGACGACAACGCATACGATAAAATTACACAGGTGGCTATAAAGATTTAAATATATTTTTCTTACTGAAGGTGTGTATGTCACTGTAAATTAGAATAACAATAGATGTATTGTGTGGCAACCTCACCTTGGCAATTCCGGCTCAGTCGATTCTTAATATAAATTCCTCTTTTGCTATAAATAAAACATGTTCAGAGTACTCACTGGTGAATAGACAGACTCTGGACTTTAGCCCTAACCAATATGAAGAGGAAAAAGCACATTACCCTGTAAGATTTAAGGAGAACTCTCGAAAGGGAGTACATCAAACCACTGTGAGTCCATATATAACTGTTTCAAAACTGAGGTAAACAGGTGTATATTCTTTCAAGTGGAAGATACAGTACACACTGACAACCAAAAAGGAGAGGATTGAGAGAGAAGGTGATTACAATAAGAGCTAATGGTTGAGTCTGAAGTCATTCATATGTGGACGCATTGCATGTTGTAAGTCAGGATTTATGATCTGCAATAGTCCAGTTGCTGCAAATACAGTGAGACAACAATTTTATTGAAATAATGCTGCAACAAGGGGAAACCTTTGTGTCTCTATTGATTCACACAACCAAAAAAAAACCAAAACACTGCATGCTAGTCTGAATTAGCATCATAATTCCTTGGAGTTGTGGTGTTTAGTGTGATATATATTTACAGTCACAGAGACTTTCTTCTGGGATGTGCCACACAATATGCCAAGAGACAGGTTTTAATTATGATCTCACCAGCATGCTGCATGTGCCTTGTGTTGGCTCTGATTAGTGCTTAGGGAATCAAGGCTGTAATTGTTTGTGCTAAGCAGAGTGTGTGTCCATGTGTGTTTTTGTGCATGTGTGCGTGTGTGTCTCAGTGATGAGAGTGGTTGGTCACCCATAGGGCTTATGTTTCTACTCTGAACAGAGGAGATGTGATTTATTTGCTCAGGGCCACACTGTGCGTCCAATCAGCATCAAGCACCCTAGGGTGACACCATCATGGTCATCTCTTCTGCAGGAAATGATGCAAGCTCCACTGAATTACATAGGGTGTGAGACCAATAAAATGGGGCCTATTCTTGTCACAGCTTCAGATGAGGACCGGCTTCTGGATGCATTGCAGCAATTACTGCAGGCCCGCGCTCCACGGCTGTGGAATTGGGAAATGATCATCTGTGAAGCACAGCAGAGTACCATCGCCTCCAGCACAATAACTCAACATGTCCACTTGGCTATGTCAGCTCTGCATGGAGAGAATGGGAGGAATACAAAGAAGGAAAGAGAAGATTAGAAAGAGGTGAAGAAGAGGAAGAGTATAATACTGTAAAAAACCTTGTTTAATAACGCGTTTCATTTAAAATTACAAGTCTAGTAAAAAGCACCCAACGATTAGTATCATTACTTTGATGTCAGCCCCTTTTCAGAATGAAATGATGTGTTTCTGCAAAAACACCGCTCTGATAAATAATTATATGTGTATCATATCAATACTTCTGTGATATATGTCATGGTCCATATAGACCACATGTGTGTAAGTGTATGAGCTGCAGTTATCAGGAGGAGGTGGGGTAGGTGGTGCTGTGACAACGAGGCAAGACAGGTGGCAGAGAGAGACCACTGTTCAAGGTCACTTCAACCAACAAAAATGGGTTAGTTAAGTTCCTCTCAGGACATTTTGCAGCAACAAAACCAGGTTTTTTTAATGAGAAATTGGGATTGTGCTCTGTCATATGTCTACGTTTACCGCTTGTATTGCATTATGAATGCTAATAATGAAAAAAAGAGGAATTGGGTAGGTTTACACTTAGGTTTGTGGTGACAAAGCTGGATATTTGAAGTCAAGAACACAATATTTTCCTAACTCTAACTAAGTCATCTTTGTGCCTATGCACAAACCTAACCAGGCAAAAGCACAGCATTGACACAACATAAAACAGGAGATATAAATGAATACCACTGCTAAAAAGGGAAGCAAGAGAATATATATTTTGTACATCATATTTTCACATTGTGTTCCCCAAATCAGGTCTTGTTCCTTGTAAAACCTTACCATGAAGAAAATAATGAGAAATAAAATAATGAGAAATCAGCGCTGCACTCTGTGGTGTCAGAATTGACTGGATTCCCTTAATGGATGGACAGAAAGCACCTGAGTGGGAGTAACACACTGCACAAAATCGTTTCCTGAACCAGGATGAGGCTGAGGTGAAGAGATGATAAGGTCCTTTATTGGATTCTGCTTCGAGGAAAGACAGAACCACAAGTGATTGTTAAAGACAGTAGGATTACTGGAAAAAAAATTAGTGTTATGGTCAGTGTGTTTTTTGGTTGGACTCACTTAGAGATAGATAGACAGAGAGATAAACAGATGAAAGCTAATACACGGGGGGAAAGACTCTGCTTTTACGAGCAGGGAAAATAAAAAATAAGAAATTACTGTGACCAGAAAAGATCAGATGCATAGAGAAGATGTGGAATAAAGACGAAGCTATAATTTGTATCGCCAGGGAGACGAGATGGCCAGCCATCTGCAGCCCTTTTTTATAGGTCTTTCCAACATGATCTCATCTCCTGATGGAAAAGGTCCTGCAAAGCGAGTGTCTCTGACAGGCCGACATCCCCCTGTGCTAGGAAGGGTTAGTGGGAGCACAAAGGGGGGCGCACTTGGAGAGGGTCTTAGGTCAATGACAGTATTAGACACACTGATTGATCCCGTGGAGCAAGGTGCCATCACACCTAATTAATGAGCGAGAGAGACAGTAATGTGGGGTGGCCCTCCTCCACTGACCTGGAAAGGAAGACATGAGGGGAGAACACTGGCTGGATGTGAGACAGAAGAAAACTAATGATCTGTTTATGCATTTATATAGTATGTTGAATAAGCATGGAATTACATTATAGCAATTTAATGTGTAAGTATGTACATGAAGATGTGAGCACTGACCTGTAGAGGAAGGGCACAGGGAGCTATTATAACTATAGATACTTTCATATAAATGTGATTCACTTCCCAACATGGGCTCTATGCTATTATATGCAGGGACTTATAGGCAATACCAACCATTAATGACATTGGAAATAAATAAAATAAAGTACTCTTTCTAAGTTAAACCCAACCTTGTAAGTGCCATTCTTGTCCATTACTTTTTACTGGTGAATGTTTCACTTTCAAGCCCTCAGAACTCGAACAAAGAACAGGCTTGATCCTCATGCATGCCTCTGTGTATAATAGTGTATACATACTAAAAAATACAACAGTTTTCAGTGAGCTCCTAAGTTAACTGAAACGCTGCATTCACCAAGACTATAACACATCTCCTTTTAAGATTTCATGAGGCGGTGGGTTGCAATGTCTCCGAATTGTTTCACTTTTCAAGTCTGCTCCGCATCTAGTAAGCGAGAGTGTCTGGGCTGAGTGTGTTTGCTTGACAGGGGCAATCTGGCTGCGTGTGGGCACTGATGGCATTTATGTGTACATTTTCAGGATGTGTTAGGGAAACCTAGCAGAAGGATGCTCTGGTACAGACAGAAATGGAGCTTTCTCAAGGCTTCAGATGAGACGGTTAAATGACTGGACAGGAGAGAGCGAATGAGGGAACTGCGGCGACATTACACCGAGATCTTTCTTAGTTTCTCACTGATGAAACGTATTGTACAGGAAAAAAACTGAGTTCTGAGTTCAACAGTGCCAAAAACAAGACACTCATGATTTAAACCAACTTGTTCGGAAGAGAAAACAAAGGAATTGATGAAGTTGCAACTCAAGCTGTCAGTTGAAAAAGTGTCCATGATATGATTTGCAGGAAAACTGTGTGGTTCAACTTCAGAGGAATTCTGTTCATAGTTGATGCTTTTACTGAACATGATTCTTATCCAGCATCTATATTCATTGGAAGTGCAGCATCTGTCTTCTCTTTCTAAGTAGTTTGGTTAAGTAACCGGGTGATGCATCCGACTTTGACACTTGACACCTGGGTTCTTGTTCTGTCTCGCATCAACAATTAATGTCGCCGTGCTACATTAATATTTAACCACGACAACCAGAAGCCCATCCAAATGGTTTTAGTAGCCTCAGTTTAACCATACCGTTGCCATGAATGTACACTTCAGAAAAAATTATGTTGGTAGTGACGCATTAAACTTGAAGCTGCCTGTTGTTTTCCCAAAGGCACTCGCAAAAACTAGTTGACTCTGAATAATTGACTGCACAAAAAAGTGGTTACAAACAATGACAATTCCTTTTAAAACTCAAAGACATCAGCAAAAACAAATAAATTATGGGAATAGAGTTAAAAGTGTGATGTGTTTATCAAAAAGGGACCCGAAAGCAAGACATTCAGAGGCAGGCAGGTAAAAGAACAAAACGTGACCTTTAATAAATCAAAGCCAAAGTACACAAAATACAAAGTTCAAAATACAAGCAACAGAATAGGAAGGTGAAAAAGGCTGGCAACAAAACAGCAATGAGCCAAGAGCAAAACCCTAATCTAAGCACAAACCAGGAAAACACAAGAAGACACAGAGTTCGCAAGACTGATGTGGTGTGGGAGAAATCTGTGAACATGTTTAATTCTCTCTCACAAGAATGTTTCATTTGTGTGTTGACATGGTTACCCACTTATCCTTCACGCTCAGCATACTACAGACTCTTGATGTCTGAAGGTACAGCTACAGATGATCCTTGAAGAGATTCCATGGATGACATTGACCAAGAATTACACACACATTGTCTGGTGCTTCCCATCGAATAACATTATTGTTCAAACATTGGTATGACAAATTACAACTGCATGAAGCTGAGCAAATGTAATATTACTTGTTGCATAGTAAACAGAGCGTATGTATGTTTTTTGGTGTAACTGTTCCCTAGTGTATATGGCACACATACATGGAATGTTCTATTCATCAAATTGGAGATTGGTAAACACAAGGCTCCCTTCCACATCCTGTGGTTGAACAGGCAAACTGACAAAGAGAGATGGAAAGATATGCTTAGATACACATGGAAGGGAAGACTAATGAAAGACAGGTGAAATTATAAAAACAAGCAGAAAAAAAAGACAAATAAAGGAAGTGGGAAGTGAGGAACTAATTTTCAAAATAAAACAGGGCACAGCTAAACCTAAAACCCAAACCATGACATAAAGTGGTCAAAATTGGTATTTAACCACTGCCTCAACCTGCCCAAAAACTGCTGGATGCAGTCGACAACTGAGACACCTGATTGAACAATCAGCCTCCTGGTTGTAGATAATCAAAGGCAATTGTTAAAGCAACTTTAATTCACATGTACATAAAGATTAAAAGGCTACACGAGAACCCCAAATATGATTAAGAAAGCTGCAAATGTGTGTGGCGATCCTCGGGTATGGTAAGGGGTAAGGGATTGTCACTGGTTGTTTTGGGTTTTAGTTTGTTTCGTTTATGTTTTTTGAATCTGAAGCGAAATATCAATAAAAAAGTTGATCTCAAAAAGCAATAAAGAAAGAACAAGTGCCTGTTCAAAAACACAACCAGCAATGGTTTTTTTTCTGTGTTTTTTTTTTCTAGAAATATCCAATTTTGAACGTTCAGATCATATAAGGGGCTTTGTTCACATCTAACCCTTCATCCACACAGCTGGATTGTCTTCAGGTAATGTCACTACTTATTCGGATGTTATCATAACGGATAGCAACAACAGCCGAAGCTATACACGAGAACCAGGATTTTTCTTTTTTAATTTACCTGTATTCTCAGGTGGGATCTCGGCCTCGGTCGCTGGGCTGACTCCTGATTCATAACAGATATCTGTTACATGTGGACATAAATACCGTCAGGGCCCAACAGTGCAGGTAGTGAACAGAGAAAACAGCTGCCCATCACCCCGGAGACCAGATCCAATTCCCCTGCCTCTCAGTTTTAACTGTCAGAGATTGTTTTCTCATTTTTATCTCCCGAGTCTTCTCTTCTCTTCATGCCTGGATCATTTGTCTTAGATTGATCTTGTCTTGTGCTCCTCATTGCTCCTAAGGGGTTTTTGGGGGGAGGTGGGGTATGGGGTTGAGGGCAAACAACTCAGAATTCTCAAAATAAGAATGTGATTTATTTTCTCTGTGAGCTGAAACTTTCTCCCCTGGGCACTCAAAGCAATAACGGCCTGAATTATAAATTCCGCCCCATATTAATGCTGCAATTTTATTGTACTCTATATACCCTGTTTGTTGATGGTGGGATTTTTCTTCTAATGTAGATGCCATTTACAGTTTATTTATGACAGACAGATGGAGATCCCTCCGGTTGTTCTGCCGTCACCTGCTCTTGCTTATCAGTGCGTAAGTGATTTGTTAGGCGTCATATGATATCTAGTCTATACAGCATATACCTCTGAGAGCTGTTCGTTCATAATGCTGGGAGGAAGGTTTGAATGAAATCCCAAAGGTGATCTCAGGTGCAGAGTTTCAGGGAATCCTTACTCTTAGAAGTGTTAAATAAAGGGATGGTGATCAGATGATTAACAGCATATATAGTAGAATTCTAAAAGCAGTAGAGGGACATTTTTTTCTGTCTCTGCTGAGCAGGTGAAAAGGTGACATGCATCTGATACCCTACGAGGAGAGTCTCTCATTATTGTCTATGTTAGACCTTGCAGAAAACCTCACACAGCAATTAATCACACCAACCTTAATTATCTCATTATGAAAGACAATTTATCATCAATGCTCTTCACAGGGAAGGAGCGAAAGAAATGAATGCCTGACTCCATAGAAAAAAAAAATTAAGTGAAAGGTGGATATTTGAATAATCCCAAAAGATATAACAGAAAAATATGCTCTTTCTAGCTATCGGCTGCCTGTCTCCCTTTTCTCGCTTTCTCCCCTCGTACCTGGTTGGCCGTCTTGCTCGCTGACAGGGACTGTCGAGTGAGAGAACTCTCCCTCGGCAGACGGCGGTGACGCCTCATCAGACTTCCAGCAAGCCCTGTGGCCCCTGATGGCGCCACAGCTGGGTGGATGGACATGATCACTCACTCACAGACAGGATTAACCCCCCCAACTGCATCTGTCTTTGCTGTCCTGTTTCTAATCTCTGTCTCCTGGCCTCTGCCTGTCTTCCCGCTTCAGATTGTCTCTATCCCACAGTGCTCATGTCCATGTCACAGTGGTGTTAAGTCTAGACAAAGCGGGCAGTAGCCCGAATTCTTAAGACTGCTATTTACTGAGCAGGCTTTCACAGCATTGAGAGATTTGCCGACAACACGCAGGGCTGTGCCACAAAAGTACAACTTGGACTATTACAAGAGCGTAAAACTATGTCCGGTAATTGCAACCATTTTTAAACCGTACAGCAGCTGCTCTTACATTTTGGATAGTAAAATTATTTTTGAATCGTGGTATGCACGAGAACAAAAGAAAAAAAGAAAGAAAATTATTCATAAGCTCAAACAATTCTGCATCTCTTCTCATATCAACTTCCCTCCACAAGTTAATGATAAGGCTCCGTAATTATTACTTTGAAATGCGCCACTTGATCAAAGTTTTCAGGATTCTTTTGTCATAAAAAGAGAGCACTATCATTTAACTTTAACAGCTTTTGAAAAAAAAAAAGAAAAAAAAAAGAGGTCCCATTTATGGTCTCCGAGATGATCAGACACGGGTTATCTGCACTGTTACTGAAAATGCACTCCTTAATTTTAATGTCAATTTGTCTACTGAAAATTCAGTGATTTCTCTCGACTAAACAGAAAAATGGAAATGAAACGTCTGAAAGCTCTTTAATCTGACTTAAATATTCTTGTGACAGCAGCCCTTTCCTTTCTTGAATGTCCCCTAATCATATTTTTGATACATTGTGGCTGTGTTGATCTCTAATGTTTTATACAATAATTTATAAAAAAAAAAAAAAATCCCATTCGAATTTTATGCAAAGAAGGCAAAACCTTACGCTTTATGAAAAGAGATGCTCTGGAAAACTGGATATCCCGTCAGCACCATCGCAAGCTGAAAGGTCATCATTAAAAACCCAAATCAAAGGTGATTATGCTTTAGAAAATAAAATGAAGTTTCTTTTATTTGGTTTGTGAAAAATATGCCAGATAAAAAAATAAAATCATATGAATCATTGGTCTGACTAAATGTAAAGTGAGGTAGAAAAAATAACCACGAAAACACATTATGAATACATTAGATAAATAAATGCATGGACACACAGAGAGAATCCCTAAAATGGTTCCAATGCGATATGCGGCGCTAACTTCAAAGCTCGTTCATTTCATCGCCACGGTCGTTTAACTTCCCGTGGCGCGAGGCTCACACCGCCGCAATGACATGCATTTCAACCGCCGCCATAACACACATGCACTGCCCACTCCCGCAGCACTATTCACACCAGCTAAGGCTTTTAGGGTCCCACCGGACGCACAGAACAGTGTCATGCTGTGCTGCTTTGATAGAGACAGCTTAGTTTTATCATAAGCAAAATGGGTTGGGAGGAATGGGGGTGGGGGGGTAAAAAAAAAACTGACAAAACACTACATCAAAGTGTGGGAGCAGAACAGATACTCCCGTGTGTCCCAGTCATTTGCTGTCTCACACATGCATGCATGGTGCACTCCACAAGCACGTCTCACATGCGGGGTTTGTTGCTGCACATTTTGTTATGAATATTCCAAGGTGATCTGACTCCTCATTACGGCTCCGCAGAGTTGCCTTTGTTTGCAACTGGGTCATCAGGAAAATCGTGTGCTGCTTCTCTTGCTCTTTTGGTGTTGTCAATGACCAACGCAGAACACTTTGCCACCCACAAATACTGCATCACGAGTGAATTGTTGGTACTGTACGGTTCTGCGAAATGTTTCGAGTGTCTACATTTCATACCCATCATCTCTATTGATGAGCTTATTTTCTCATTTGAACAGTGGCTAGACAGTTTTCAAGACAGCTGCCAAGTAGTAGAACACTGCTCAAGGCCTACTTGAGACCTTTGTTTGGAGCTATTTCCCACGGAACAAAAGGGGTTATATTTAGGCCAGACATTTTGTAGTCATCTTTCTGGTGACGAAAGTGGGTTATTCAACCCAAACCATGATCTTTTCCTCACCACAGCCAAGTGTTTTTGGAGCCTATAACTACCCATACATAAGTTTAATTCAAAATATGGAGATTGGATATCTGTGGCCTGCAGACACATACATTGCTAACATTAATTCTGCCAAATGGGTTGAGCGGGCTTCATCGAAAAGCAGTTTTTAGATTTCAAACACAGTATTCATTTGTTAGAAATTAATTATTTGAGTCTCGTTCACAATCCGCAAGAATGCTGACGCCTCGGGATGGCAACTGACCCAACCTACAACCCCAGAGCTTTAGTAAATGACGAGTCCGGACACTCAAAATTCAACTTGCTTACAAATTGGACCTTAAAAACAAAGATTAAATAACTTTGACTAGTTTGTTTGCTTTAGCAACCTGCTGTGAGCCTTATTCGAGCTCTTCTATGGCCGATACAAATGAGACGTCGGCTGTTTCTTTATCAAGCTGTTTTTTTTTTTCCTGAGCAACGTGTCTCTGTGTGAGCAGGCACTTAATTGCCCCATAGGAGGGATTATAATCATTATTTTATTGATTAAAAATAATGGCTGTTTTCCAACATAGATCATTAGAGCTCTAAAGAAAAACAAATTTTTTGTTATATGTGAAAAGATGGAATGCTGAAAAGTAAAATAAAACGCACTAACACAACTTAAGGGTCTAATTATCTTTAATTTAAATCCAAAGTCTAAATGGCAAACATTTATACCCCTCTGCAAATGCTTCTCTCTGGGGAGGCATGACCTGTCTGGCTCTCTCCAGCGGTCTCCACTTGTCAGATGTTCCATCCATGATACAGGAGCTAATTGGGCATGAAGGTGGCAAACCAAGAAGCATCCTGTACAAGCCCTCTGCAACACACACCTGTCATAACTGAGCTGAACTCAATATTGCAGGTTAAGTTCCCAAGGCTGTGTGCAGGAGAACTTGCCCAACTGGTAAAATAATTATAGTAAAAAAGTAATAAGTGATCTACAAAAAGGAATGTGGATGTTGTATCTAAACATTGAAAGATTTCATATTTTGAATACAGGATGGACGCCCCTGACGAGCACTCCCTTTATTTTTAACCAAATATCAGGAATGTAGAGAACGGCACTGCGATGAATTAAGTTTAATATGAGCCCATGAAGCTCAACAGTGCCTGACCTGACCTCTCTCAGTGATGTCCCAACATACTCGACTGAAGTCTTCCTTCAATAGACTGAGAGTCAAAACAAAGGTTATTTAATCAAACAAGCAGCCTTTTAATATAACTTGCTGTCATCCAGACCTCTTCCTGCAGACTTCTATTGAACCCGAGACAGACTTTGTAAACAAAACGTCTTCGGTGTGAATGTTGAGCGTGGATTACTCGAAATGCATGCCTTCCAAACAAAGCAATATTGCGACATCAAATATTCATAGTCATCTGTGATCAGCGTACACCACCATTGATCCATATGGAAAATGCAGCTGCCAGTAACACAGACCTGATCCATCAGCTGCAGCAGGAAAAAGAGCGAGGGGAACGTAGAGTGCAGGAGCAATTTGCAATCACACGGAGAAAATACATGAATTTCCTGGAGTGGAGTGTGAAGGTGAAAGATGTTGCGCCTACGTGAAATTGGAAGGAGACAGAACTCTTACATAAATATGATCCTTAGACAAGTGGCTTTCTCTATCCTGACAGCTTATTTTCTGGGCAGAAAGATGAGCAATGTTGCAATGGGTGTGACAGGAAGAGAGAAGCCAACACTAGTTTTCTGTTTTTTGGGGGGTTTTTTTTCCCTCGATGCTTTGAGGACGAGAGAGGCTTTTTTGCAGAGTGGATTCAGATGGAGGGAGAGGATATGTTTAGTGATGGAGGAGAGGTTTTCTGATTGATAGGGATTTTTAGAGGAAAAAGTATTTTGGAAAGAGGTTAAGCAAAAATGTGAATGGGGGTGCGAAGTGGGGCATCCGATGTTTGCATCAGGCCACAAGGATCCTCTCCAGTGTGTCACAATTTTCTTTCACACCAATATAAATATTTAAATGTATTTAATGTAGTTTGCAGCACCAACCTATTGGTAGGTTCACATGTGGAAATTGTAATCCACATGTGAAAACAGTCAATTACATATGAATGTATACAAATCACATCACACTGTGATTTTTGTACTTATTGATGTTATTTATGGTAATCTGTGTATTTAATCTGTTTATCCTTTCCACTTGTAATCAATTTCTCCCTCCCCCTTTCTCCAGCTTGTACAGGATAAGATGCTGATTAGTGGAGGTAATTTACAAAAACGTGAGTCTATGTATCGTTTGACTGAAATGAAGATGCACATGGGAGTGAGATTCTGCTCCAGTCCATCTTGGACTTTGTTCTTTGAATTTTTTTTCCTGTCACGAATGACTTATGAATGTATGTAATTCACATGTGATATTTTCTTTTCACTTACATGTTAATTCACATGTGAAACTATTCAGTACACATTTGACACTGATTTTGCCTGTGAGGAAACACACATTTCGCATGTGACATTTTCAATAGGTAGAGAATAATTTTGCATCCCTCACCCCAGCATATGAATGTCAATAACGCAATAAATCCCTATGCAAATACAAATGCTGTTTCTCTATTCAGATTAGGTTTTGGGGTTGCATTCAAGAAAATGTAGGGTTTTACATTCTACCTTTGACTTTGTATGAGCTCATTTTCAACAGCCTTGAAACACTGTCTAATCATCTCAATAGTTTGTCTCATCCTCACAAATGATGTATTTAGATATTTGTTGGCTATCTTTCAAAACACTTGAGGCCACCACAGCAGCATATATTGTTAATAGCAATATCAACAAATTGTTTAAAGCATAACATATACCTAGATATACATAGAAAATTCACAGAAAATGAGAAAATGGGACAGTAGGCGGCAGTAGCTCAATCTGTAGAGACTTGGCTTGGGGACCGGAGGGTGGCCGGTTCAAGTCCAGCTACTGACCACAAAATGGAAGTGGACTGGTAGCTGGAGAGGTGCCAGTTCACTTCCTTGACTACTGCCGAGGTGCCCTTGAGCAAGGCACCAAAACCCCCATATGCTCCCCGGGCGCTGTCACAGCAGCCCACTGCTCCTAGCTTGCAGTGGTACAATATATATGCAGCTAGTGATGGGTCAAATGCAGAGAATAATTTCCCCACGGGGATTAATAAAGTATGAAAAAAAAAAAAAAGTTTCAAGAGAGGAGGGTGGTTAGACCAGTTGAAGGGTAGATAGGGCAGATAGGCAAGCTCAAGCTTGTCTGCTCAGAGGCATCATTTTAATGTTCTTATGGTGTTTGAGAAAAGAGGAATTTCAGAGCTCAGGTGCAGCGCAGCTGAATGCCAAGGTGGAGCTTTAAAGGTGAGCAGAAGGATGTCAATATGGAGTTGCAGTCTGGAGAGCTGTGTAAATGTGAAAGTGAAGTGGTCGCAGGTCACTGTTCATCCTTTGCCATGTCAAAAGAGTAACACTGACAATGGGCTTCACTGATGCACATGCAATAACCCAACTGCTTATACAGAGATTAGAGAACTCTAATAGAGATTGAATATGGAACATTTGAACATTGTATTCAACAAGACTTCCATATGAACGACAAAATGTTATTCATAACTCTTTATAGACTGACATTGCAGAAGACAGTTTGTCTTGAGGAAAAGCACAGGTGTGAATGCTAACATTTTTCATGGCTGCATACCATTTATGATCCTGGTATTATGCATAGGGAATTTTATTCAAGGTAAGTGGTGGTACTTGAATGCATGTCTCCTGCATATAAGTGCCATTGACTTCAATCGTGGGTGGCAGGTTTGTCCCTCAGTCTGTGTGACCATGTTAGCTGCCATCTCCATAGTTTTCACTCAGTTGTTTGCTTTTAATCCTCAGTTTTGTGCTGTACTGTTTAGTCCGCTCTGTATCACAAAGCTCCCTATGGGCACATGGATTATTTGTATAGCCTATATTAATTATCTGTTTTATTGTTTAATATGGCAATATGAATCCTGGTCCCTGCAGCAATACTGTGTCTCTAAATGGCCCACTGGCAGATAATTGCTTTAAAGGTATTTCTGGATCAGCTTATTAGGATCTGTTTAGTAACACTATTTCATAAAAAAACAAAAGTCAGTGGCACACTTGAATGGGTTAAAATGAACAGAAATACACAGTGGAAAATGAAGTTAAACAGAATAGCAGCTTGTTTTATCTCAGTATTAAACTAGAAGAACAAAGAGTAAAGCAATTTACAATATTTAGGCTTAACAACCTATGAAGCACCTTTTGCTGTCTGTCACAGACTTTCAGTTCCAGTAACACAATTAATTTTATCCAGAATTAAGTGTTTCAAGATTTAAAAACATGGAATGTAATTTTCCGAGGGCTTTGTTTTGATAAGTCTAAACAGGGTTTCATGTACATTTTAATCTAGAAATAACTTCTCACCTACTGTTCAGCAGGTCGATCTAAATGACTTGTAATCTGCATGAAAATATATATTTTTCGTTTCATTTTATCTGGTCAGCTTGATTCAGAATTTTAGCCATCACCAGGTTATCTTTAGAGATCACCCTAAATCAATGGGCATTTTGAGAGACACCACTGGTTAGCCCTCACAGGAAAGATGCCTGCTTATATCCTCAGTTTCAAGCAGACCATGCTCCATATTTTATAGATATTGCTTTCTATCTGTATTTTAAATTAACTATTCACACTGTAACTGGCTGCTTTCTACATGTTGACCTCGTGGTTAGGGGACTAACCTTTATTGTTCTTCAACCGACTTCATCTAAAATGAATGTCAGACAGTCTTTTGGTTTAATAGACAAGGCTATTGACGTTTACTTTTCACATTAGCTTGATGTGATCTGGATGAGCAATGAGAGTCATTTTGATGCAGTACGAACCGAGCAATCATATGTTTTAATAAACAATTCTGTCATATGCATGGTTTGAGAAGAATGCTTTTGAAACTGTAGATATGCATCAAGGGAAAATATGGCTAAGCCAGCAGCCAGTGTTGCTGAAACAGGAAAAATGACCTGTTAGTAATTTTGAATGAACTGTTTGTTAGAATTCGAAAAAAAAAAGAAAAAAAAAACCATGGTGACAGAATAATTATTGTTGACAAGTCGATTGATAGAGTGTTGGGCTGCTGACAAATTACAATAACAAATTCCTGTTTCTGTCAGCCACTTTTGTGTATTACCATTTCCTTTTATATGAACAGAACGTTTTTACATAGAAATTGATGTCTGAATTGATACAATCTGTCATTTACAATATATGTCGTATTTCTTTGTCAAATTTAGAGATCTGCACAAATGGCATGAGATAACAACAAAAATATGTTTTTGTTCTATATCGGAACAGTTGATAATATGAATGGCGCTGTCAAAGCTTTAAGCAAGAGCAATGGACTTCTGTGATACCACTGCACAGTTAGACTATCGTCACACAACAGACACAGACTTTTTATCTGCAGAAAGTGTCATACCCCCAGAGTAACACAAATGTACAATTGCAGCACTTTAGCAGGTAGGGAAGATGACTGCTTCTATTCATGGCCCATCCAATCAAATTGATTCCAGATTCCAGATTGAGGATTAATTTAATTATCTTTGTTTTTTCGTTTGTATGCAGGGAGTTAAAACCATTTCACAAACTAAACAGACTAATTGATAAATGATTTAACGTAGCAATAAACTATTCATAATGAAGTCAAGAGTCTCTTTTCAGCCTGAGAAAAGAAGCTGCTCCATTGTCTGGTGGTACTTCAGTGGCTTCTGTTTCTTTTGCTGGACAGCAGCGGGGTGAACAGACTGTGGCTGGGGTGGGCGTTGTCTTGTAATACTCTTTGGGCTCTGTGCAGACACCATACCTCACCATATCCCTGATGCTTGGTAGATGGGTACCAATGATGTTCATCTGTAGTGTCTTCCTGTCCCTGGCTGTGATGTTTCCAGTCTGCTTTTCTATTGCTCTTCTGTAAAATTTGAAGAGAACTTGGAATGAGAATGTAACAGTCTTAATTTTCTTTAAGAAGTTGAGCCTTTCATTGCTTTCATTTCTTTTTCCTTTTTTTTTGCCAGAGTGGTGATGTGTGATGACCATGACAGGTGTTCTGTTATGTCGATAGGAACCTAAAAGAATTATTTTTCTTCTTCTCAGCTCCACTGATGTAGACAGGGGGATGTGACTTTGCCTCCATTTTTCTGAAATCGACATTCAGCTTCTTGATTTTGCTGACATCGAACAGTAGAACGTTCCCAATATGAACATCATTGTTGTTTGTAATGTTGCTGGCGATAGTTATGTCATCCGCATTCTTCATAATTGAGTAACTCCTTGGCTACGATTGCAGTCGTAGGTGGACACTGTGAGCAAGAGGTAGCCAAGCACACAGCCCTGGGGGCTTCTGGTGTTGAGCACACTAAAAGAGATCAGGTGTGAGTGCCAATCAGAATGGTTGGGTCTGTTTGTGTGGAAATCCAATAGCTAATTGCAGGGTGTGCTACTCAAACCTAGTCTTAAATTTTCCAATCAGCTTCATGGGTGAGATTTAACTGAATATACTGCTGATTTTATTCAAAGGCATTTTAGGACTGACTGGAGGGCAGTGGACATGGCACCCTATGTTGATACGTCTGTTCTAAATGCAAACTGAACTTTGAATATACATACATTCTTGATTTTTTTATGAGGTAGGCATATGTGCCATTTTCAGGATTGTCATACAGTGCAGAAACCATGTCAAGATACACATCAGATAATTTAATGTATGCTTAGATACATGTATAGAGGGAAACTTCGATGATCAGGCGTGTTGTTTCTAAACATGTGGCAAATCAGCACTACAGAAGTATGTACCAGACTAGAAAGTTCATGTTTGGTGCCTTGAGGATGTGAAGCTTCCAGTCTTTGTAAGTAAGATCAGGTCCTTCTTTCTTTCTTTCTTTCTTTCTTTCTTTCTTTCTTTCTTTCTTTCTTCTTCACAATTGCAGTCTGAAAAAATGACATCTTTAATTGAGCTGAATGTTAATGCATACATGCTGACAACATCATCACTCAGAATTAGTGAAATGAAATTCCCCCCTAAATGAAACACATATTAAAACATTTAGAAATGCTACTACAAAACTCCTGCAAAATAACATCAACACTGCTGTTGATGTTTTTGATGTAAAGCCCTGCCTTAATGAGGACCTGAGCACGCCCAAAGGGACAATTAGGAGTAATGAGAGTTATGCTGACATCGCTGATCTGTAGAATAATTAACACCTCTGCCCTTCGTGTTATCCCTGAGGAGAGACCTTTTTCACCACAGTGGTGTGTGAGGGCTGCTGTTAAGTTTTACACATTACATTTACACATTGTTGTCAACGTTCAACAGCAGTCACGCTACAGTCACTTGGCAAGTGTTTAGCGCAAGTAGTCTGGAAATAACACGCAGAGTGGCATGTTGAATGTTTGCGTTATATGCTTGATTCAAGATATTTTCAGTAAACAAAAGCTGCTTTAAATCTTAGTTTCATCAGATGCTGAGGAGCAGATTGAGAGAGACTTAGGCTTCATGTATTGTTGGCTTTGGTAGTTCTTCATTTATGTGAAAACTTTACTCAATTTGTAGAGTCTGATGTTGAGTGTTTTTTGAGTGTTTGGGGTTAATTTTTGTTGTTTCTAATGAAAATAACAATGTTTTTTTGTCATTTATTTTCATATAATTATTCTGTCCTGTCTGCCCTTGTCTTTTACAGCAGCAGCAAGGTATGTATGTAATTATATGTCTGCCAATATGGCACATGCTTGAGAGGGGATCCAAGTTCAGGCTCCATCTCTGTCTGGAGACTCTCCGCCTCCAGTCCAGCCAGTCAATGCAGACTCTGTTCCCCAGGCACTGTTAGTCACCTCTCAGTATGACGTAGTATTCAATGCCTGAAATGAAAAGTACTTTCAAAACCATTACATTTTAAATTTGACTGTTTGAAGGCATGAAAACCTATTTGAACAAGATGATGGATAACTCAAAATTCAAAAACACAGCATTTGCCTTTTGAAAAGCCACCTGCTTAAATCAGCCAGCACATTATGCAGCGGCAGACTCTTGAAATGCATATATAATAAATGCACGCTGTTGTATAATACCTTTACCTTTCTAACTTTTTAGAAGGTGTCAGAAACAATTAAAGGTTTCATAGACGGGACAATGTATAAATAAAAAGAGTTTGACTCAATCATGACTTATGACTCGTAGGTGTGTGTTTGTATCTGTATCGCGGAGACCCAGAGAATTATTTTTTTTTTTTAAACGTGTATTTTGAGAAATATAGTTGATTGTTGAGTCTCATTCCCAGGTTGTCAGATACCAACTCTTTAGACTAGCCACACACTGAAAATGTCTGTATTTGACAACCTTGGGAACAACACTCAACAACAACTGACAATTATTTGAAGGTGTTGTTGACTAGTTTTTTTCCTAATAGAAAAAAAAAGTCCTGCTGGGAATTTTTGAAATTCTGTTTTGATACATTTAAGTTTTTTTTAAGGTAACTGCCATCCCTCACTGTTCTAATATGTATGTTTTTGACAGCTTTTGAAAGATACCTGTGAGCAAAATATGTCCCTAAAATGTACCGTCAGAAATACTCTTTTCAATACAGAATCTGTCACAACATTATTACATCTAACATTATTTTATTTCTTGTTGGGCATTTGGGAGTAAAAAAATAGAAAATATTTCTTTGCCACTGGAGAAAAGCAGGATGAATTAGCTGTGCTTAAGAATAGAGGAAATCTCCTGCTGGAGAAATGGTGTCAGCCACAAGAATAAGCCAGAATGGTATGATAATATGCATAACAGAAAAGAACAGCCGCTGTTCCCTCAGGTATCCAATGACTCCTTGTCAATTTAGCAAATTATATTTCCATTATTTTCTTTTCATTCCACTTATTAGAATGGTTGGGAAATTAATGAGGGATATACCCGCAATACAAATTTGCCGTGAAGCGACTTTTTTTTCTACTCTGCTAATCACAATCCTCTTGAAGGATGGAGTGAGGAACTGGGGAATAAGAGAGAGAGAGAGATACAGAGAGAGGGTGTGTGTCGGGGAGGGGCATGCAAGGGGAAAAGTTGTGGGGTGAGTTAAGAGGACCCTTGGCAGCAGCTTTAAGAGTCATAGATAAAAGTGAGGAGGTAATGTGACGAGGCTGAGCAGGTGAGGAGCACTGAGATCAGCCTAGAGGAGAGATAATTACACAGAAGCACAGGGATTACCATGATTCTAGATGAAGTGGAAAAGCCATGCAAAGCATATTATTATGATGAGAGGAAGTAGAACTAGATCTGTATATAATTCATCCTCTGTGGCAGGATGAGAAGGGGAGGATTGAGGAACTTATTTATCCCTGGAGGAGTTCAAGGTATTTAGGCCTAAATAACAAGCTGGGATACATCAAAGGGTGTCAGCCTGCAAAAAAGAGCTCCAACCTTGCCAAGTAACATGATGGCCACAAGATCAGTAAACAGATCTTTTTAACATTGAGATCATTCATTCTATATATTCTATATTTTTTATATTTTGGAGGACTACAGGAGTAGTCATCATTTGTACTCTTCTGTGCCACTAGTGGTATTCAGGGTTATGCCTCCTGATCACTTTGAGCAACAAAGAATGGTGAGAGATCAATGTTTATACAGGGGTACGTACGTGATGTGTTAAAATATTCACACGGGATCCAAGCCCATGTGGTTTGTCGCATGTGGTTTGGAAATCAAGGAAGCTATGGTGATATGATGCTATGTAGCAAGCCTTTGCTCAGAGGAAGTCAACACCCGTTCATGCTTATGTCACAGGTTCAAGGAGAGGCCTGACTTTTTTTTTTTCCAACTACACAGTAGTAGTTCTGGCTCGTACAATAGAGCATAAATGTCCCTTCACGCATTTCTGCCAGCTGTGTTTTTCTCAGCACGTAATTAACCACAGTGGGTTGGCAAATTAGTCTCAGAGGAGTGTGTTCTCTTCATGCCCTGGTATGACGTAACATAGACTATATAGATTTTCAGCATGCCTGAAGTTATTGCAATGATATAGACCTAAAGATGGTAATTGCATTGTATTTAAAATCACTTAATCTCAGCAAACGCTGAAAAGTATTTAAGCAGAGCAATTTTTCTTTTGTCCCCTGATTTTCGCTGCCATCATATTGCATGTTTCTTGGACCAACACTTAATTGGGAAAATGTGTCTTAAATATATTATGCTATTCATGATCACCAGAGGATGCATTCTAATAAATCTGTCTTTGCTTTTCCATCAGGTCATTATTTATTTATTTATTTTTCAAAACAAAAAGTTGAATGCAGTGGGCAAATTTGGTTTCAGCTGATGTGTAGCATATTGTGCACTATTCAGCTCATCTCAAGGCAATCAGATGGGGTCCACAATACAACCCTCCCCCCTACCTCTTAGCCTGACCCTCTGTTCAGTGCATTCACACCTAGGGGTAGGCTGCTACTGTACATGTCCAGCCCTCCTTTTTTTTTAAGCACGCTTCAAACACTTTGTTTTCAATGTGTGATGTCCGTTTTTTTTTATAACAAGCATAACATAATTACTACAAGTTTGCTGATGTCTCACTATGTTAAATGGAATCTTAAATGGACTTGCATTTCTATAGAACTTTTCCAGTCTACAGTCACCTTCACAAACACATGGCGGAGTGAAAGGGTAGGTTCAAGGCTTGCTGATGAAAGCCTTTAAAGCATTGCAAGTGGTCAGCTTATGGAGCAGTGTTCTCCTTTGATGACTTAATTGATAGTGTGGCGCTGTAATAAATTGCAAGTGTACTTTCTTTTATATCACCATTGGATAAATGTTGAATGGTGTGATAGCACCAGGTTCAGCACTAACACAAGAGAAATCACCACAGCTGATGGCAGCATACTGGTAATGTCCAGTCGTGTCTGTTAACGTGAATGCCATTGATGACTACCAATGATGTGCGAGGGTCGTTGTTTTTTAGAGGGGGAGATTTCAACCGCTGCCCATTGTGCCCAATCTTTGATCTGAGGGGCAAGGGGCCACTTGAAAACAAGGGGTAGGCGTAAAGATAGGAAAAATGGGATTGAGTCAAAGGGTGTCAGGGCAGCAGGTTGGTGCTGGAGCCAAAGTCCACTGTAACTCTCAAGTTCCCACAATGGCAGTAAAAGAAGGGAAAGGGCATAATCGGTGGCTGTCAACAGGAGTGATTCTCCATTGCCGGTGTTGCTCAACTGAAGGTCAACCTGAGTAGTAAGGTGCTGTAGCTCCAGATTAAACAATATTTCACAAAGACAAAACATCAAGACTCAGTGGCAAGGGTAAGCACTTAAGGGTCAAATGTGGGCCAGCCTCTTCCCCTTTGCTCACCCTCACCCTTCAGAGCTAAAAATGTAGAAAAACAATTGTAAGCGGCAGGATCCATGAGACTATAGGCCACTTCCAGGTCCTGTAGTCATTTGAACTCCCTCCTCTGATCAAATTATCGTCAACTCCAATCCATGATTTATACTACCCAAAATGAGTTCCATCACATCCCACATGTTGTTGTTGTAGTACAGTCCAGTGCTTCATTGCTCATGTTACTTTAGCTGGAAATATGAGACTAAGATACAAACACAAAAACTGTACACAAGCATCAGAGTCCGCAATCCTAACATCAGATGGCTTTCATTGGTCTTGGATTTTCCTGATTACTAACCACACAGAGTCTCTGTTATGTTCTCCGAGCCTCGCACTGAAACATCACCCTGGCTTGCCAATAGAAGTGTGGCGGGAGTGCTTTCACAGTTAGCGCAGCAGATTTCATACACAGCAGTAGATGAATGGAATTTTTATTTTTTCTTGTTGAATCAAAAGTCTTCTGATCAGTGTGTAAGGCTTCATCGCAGTGTTATTGCCAGCGGTGTTGGTAACTTTGGATTTTTTAGGGTGGTTGTCTACTGTGATGTCACCTGTGGTGTCAAAAGTAAATAAAAGGGTTGTGAGTGAGAGAAAACAATCAACGCATGATGTGATTACCCTCTGTTGTTTGAAATGTGTTTCTTAAAGTTGACTGGCATTTTGCTCCAATGCCACATCATTGGCACCAATTCATACTGCAGTTCTGCATCACTTCATGCTGATCAGAAAAAGGATAAAGAGTTATGTCCATGCAGTCAGCATTGTTAGCATCAAACCCGCAGTGTTCTCTGTCTTTCAAATAGGCATACTGTGTTGTTTTAAACATTATTATTGTAATACAAAACCCCTCAAGTTAACACAAAATGCACCTACATGAAACACAGAGTGTTGGAAATGTTCTGTTAAATATGCACAGTACAAGAGAGCTGTTGAGCTTGCAAGACACAGTGAGATACTCACGAACAGCGGCTATCTGATTGTGAGAGACTAAAAAATGAATTTTCACATCGCATTGTTTTATTCATGATGGAATATACTGCTGACAGTAGCTTGTTTTATAAATGCATCCGTACTGTGATAGGTAATGACATATATTGCAAATTAGTTTCATAAGTGTACACAGAGAAGCAGGAGAGCATGGACCATTTTGAAACACCCCCTGAGGCAACTAAATCTCACCCCCCTGTTGTCACCTGGTATTTGTATTTGGATATGTTATCAAGACAATAAATTAACCGATCTTGCCTTTGCGTTCACAGCTGTTTTTTTAAAATGCAATTTAAGGTGGTGGCAATAAGCTGCGTTTAAAACTACTCTGACTAGATAAATAATATGTGCAGAACAGCCGCAAAGATGAGTGCAATGCACACCGTGGCACACAGTTATTTTATTACCGTATATCATTTATTTCTAACCTGTATTGCTTTCATTTTTGCCTCAGCTCTGTTGAATAACACATTTTTAGGTCCTTTCGTGTCACAGAATAGATTTATAATCTGTAATTAGAGGCTCCTCTCTTTCAACCTTCTTGCTTTGCTCACTCTCTAAATTTGAAAAACCATTTGACGTTAAAATAAAAATGAATGTCTTTGAGAGTGACAGTGTGCAGACACCGACACTTTGTACATTTACACCTAGGTAAGATCCAAACACAGTGCGAGCCGGGCTACTCGCAGATGTCGTCAGACAGATCTGATCCCATTCTGATCACGACTCATTTCAGTCTTGCTCCTTATCTGGGTGACGTCTATAGATACAGATCATATTTAAATACCAAGTGTAAATGGGGTTTAAACATTTCAAACAAAAGTTCTACATCAGGTAGAGAGTGTGGGTTATACTTTAATAAAAGCTCAGGGATATCAAAGTTTGTGAAATATTTTTGATGCCCTAGAAATGTCATCAAATTCCTGAGGACTCCATCCTAAACGGGGCTTGTGAGGTATAAATATGCTTTCATTTTTCATCCTCTGTCTTGCCAAGGCACGCAAACTATCCTCCATTTGCTAAGGTCTTTGCCAATAAAGACAGAAATTTGATATCTTAAGATAACAGAAATGATATTACCCAGAAGCCATAACTGAGTCCTGTCAGGGAGGAGACGGAGTGAGTGATTGCCCCCAGTTATGCAAGAGCTGATCTATCCCATTAGGGTTTGGTGTAGGCGCAAGCCCAGAGCGTGTGCCGCTGAGGCTCACTAGCGGTTATTGCCTGACACGAAAATTCTTCTTCAAGCGTAAAGTGTCAGAAAGTAGGATTGATGCCTCTGCTCATTATTGCTTCTGCATTTTGGGGATGAGAAAGGTAATATTAGGTTGGAAAAAAATATGAATCGCAAAGCCATGTGATTGATATTTCTGGGGGCTTTGTGGCAGTTGAGACCTCTCCTGATATATAAAGGAAAGGATACCAAAATAAGAAAATAAAATAGCCATTTTGGAGCGCAAAATAAAGCATAAAGAGCTTACCTCATACATTATATATGGTAATTAAGAGAGGGACAACCTTCTCAAACCCTTTTGAAACTGCTTTCAGGTACACACAGAGCTGCACACAGACCTACAGTGTATACATCCTGGCACATTGTAGTAATATAAATGCTGCCGGCTGCTGGGAGCTCTCAGGAGTGTTATGACCAATTTATCCGCTTGATGTGGTCCACACTCAGTGGCCTCCACTCAGGCCGTATTTTCTAGGGTAGATTTACAGCATTACTTCAAAAGTGTTGAGCTAAGGAGTCGGTTTCTGTTGCAGCAAACAATCGAATGTGTTGCAGAGAGGTGGTGGATGGGACAGGGCCCAGACATGACCTTTGCAAGAAAGAAAATGCTTTATTTACACCAAATCACAATATTTAAAATGAAAAATGTCGGTCATGACTTCTCAAAGTAATACACAGTGCAATGTACAAAAAACAATACTGCAGTTCGACCCGTGCAGAGTTATTGTTGCTGGCTGTCTCATCACCGTATTGACTTCCCTTCCTCGGTAAAGGCATCAACTTCTCTGCAGTGACAGCCAGAACAGAACAGCCAACTTCCACCATGATTTCTGTTTTTTCCCCATTGTGGTTCATTCTAACAGAGTGATGGCAGACATCTCCTGCAGACATATTCAACCCTTGCCAGATCAAACTGAAACAATTTGGATTGAGAGATATGATTCCCCTTAAGAGAATAAATACATGACCCTTGCACAGAGGGTCTGAGTTCTACCTGTATGTATTAGAGCATTTATCGTCGCAATCTCCAGTAAATCTACATTTAACAAATTCACGAACAGATTTGGGTGTGGATACAGAATACACAATAGATTTGGGCTTTTTAAAGCTGAGGACTTGTACTAACAGTTCCTCCAAACACTCAGGGATTAAAATGACCTTTCCAGACATCCAATATTCACAGGGGAGGACACAGCGCATACATACATTTCTGTCACATTTCTCCCCATTTGACTGAGGTAAATGTAAGTGTGACATTAATTCTGAGAAGGACCACTGTGACTTGTTAAAATACATTTCAATAGTATCTTTGGTTCAGCTTAATTGAACTTTACTGGCTTCACTGTTAACTTGTGAAACAGAATTTTCAAGCATTAAATCTTGTCCAAGCGTCACAGTGAAGCTGCATTCTAAACTTTAAAGTAGTTTAAAATTGTGTGCAGAGATATGTCTGGTAAGATACAGTTCGGGCACAAACATGATTAAATAATTTGAAAAATTGTCTGCTGAACAAATGTATTTGGAATACAACGCATTTTTAAAGGTCACATTGATACAACTGTAATGTAGACAAATCGTTAAAAAAAAAAAAAGGTGCGGAAAACATGATCTCTTATCCTTCAAAACATTATTATGATAGTGAATTGATAATTTTAAAATCTTTTTGGGTCCAAAATGGTATCTGTGTTTTGTCAGCATCAAGGGTCTTAGTAGTTGCCAGTTTGGGGGGGAAACACAAAAAATGGCAACTACATACTCCATAACTCAGCTATATAGCCAAGTTCTACAGTATGTCCTCAGCAATTGTACTAACTCATGTATGCTAGTTAGCACTAATGCTAGCAACATTAACATAAATTAATTTTAAGTTAATAAGTAAATGTCAGCCACGTCCAGCTAACTGGACAACACTTCGGGATTAGGGTAGGGTTAGATTGATTCCCCTCAAGACCTGCTTTAGTATACAAAAATGCTGCTTTTTCTCCTCCTACAAAAAATACAGTTTTAGACGAAAGAAAACCTACTCTTCCTCTCTCCCTCAGATTCTTTAATTTCATGTTAACATCCTGATATAAGAAAATCATACTGGTTGGATGTCAGGTTGTCCTGCTCACATTTTCCAATCGGCCTTAGCCAGTAATTACAGCCATATAGTTTGATTTGTGAATACATTGTGGTGATTGTGTCTTTTAAACCATAACATCATCAGCGGTCTTGACATAGCTTCAGACACCGTTGGAACCACATGCTGTTTACCAATCAAAGACAACAAAGACAGATGGGAGGTGGAGGAAGCCCCAGGGAAAAGGGCTTATGTCTCAGTTTCACTGCAACAATGGGGCATGTGTGCCTTGTATTGTCGCTATTGCTATTGTTCACTCACACACAGTGTGCATCAGCTGACCAGAGAACTACATCACATCCTGTCTCGGGGCTATTGATCTTGTGGTGCAGGGCCTCACGGTAGTTTAACGGATGACAAGGTTTCCCTGGCAATCTTCAGCTGTGAGAGGGGCCCCTGTGACCCTGGCGTCTGCCAGATGCATCATTCAAACAGGAACAGGGAAGTTGTGCTTACATGTCCACCAATCACATCCTGATATTTTGTAGTGTTTTGCTGTTTTAACCAATTAAATATCTCTGTGTCAATTCAAGGACCCCCCCCCCCCCCCCCTCTATCCTTGACTGTGTGAAAATGTACAAAGCTGTAAGTTGCATTATATGAGGGGGTGACAGTTGTGTTATTGAATTAGAGAGTAGAGCATGCAAGGCTGTTAGACATCTACAAAGGAAGATCTTTTTAAATTATCAACCCCTTTATGCTTGACCCAAAATTACATTAACACTAAACTGCCTTAGATGAATGGCTTTTATTAGAAAGTTTCAGACTGACCAAGGACTTTTGTATAGGCCAGTACAGTAGCCAGTGCCCGAGGCTGCCTGTTTGCATTTGAAAATCAAATTTTCTTTGTAAATACATCCTCCCCTTTTTCTTGTTGTGCTCTGTGCTGGTCAAGGCAGTCGAATTAGAATTCCTCAATTGAAAAAATGTATGGGCGGTTTCAAAAGGCAGCTGGGTTAAAGAGTTATAAAAGCAGCTTGGGTATTGAGCATGCTGATGAAGGAAACCTCTTTGAATGGGAGGGGCTGGGCTACTTTCTATTGTTGGCCATCTGTAAGTGTGCCTCCTACACACACACACAAACTCACACACACTTTTGGGCACGGGCCAGAGGGTGGTGTCAATAGACTAACTGGGGGATGGGCAATTTCTACCGTTGAGAGTAATTATTTTCTTAAGGGTTCTTATGTGGCCTGTTTGAAAAGAGGGGGGGTTGGTGTTGAGAGGTCATTTAAGGAAATGGAATTCCCTTCCGTTGGCTAAAGGGAAAGTTTTGCCATTGAGATTTGACAGATGCCGAGACAATCTTGTGAGCAACTGAGTTGCATAGCACCACTGTTGTGACAGAAAACAATCATCAGTTATCATAAACCAAGTCAGCAGTAATATTAGTGATATGAAATTATCCACTGCAGATAATCACATGACAAATCTAACTGGCAACAAACCTCTTTTGTGTATAGTTTGGCATTGGTTCACTTTTGCATGTTGTGTGTGAGTATGAGCAGACAAACATGGTGTAGAAATGCTTCTTTTTCATGACCATCAAGCTAGTTTGCAAAAAACTTAATTTTTTTACAAAAACAAATAAAAAATTATCAAAAATTCATTCATCTGCTTTCTCAGGATTGCATGGATAGGGTTTCATCCCACTTTTTTTGATTGATGGTGACCTGGCAACAGAACAGAACAGAACCTACCAACTGTCTTCAGATTTCAAGTTGAATAATGCCAAATCCTGATTGGTGCTCTATAGTGACATCACCTTTTTCACACTGGAGCTCCGCCCACTTCAAGCCATCAAGATGATCCCAAGGCAAAACACAAAGATATCTCTAAATCAAATAAGACACATCAGGGCAAATCAAATAATCAAATTACTGAAAACTCAGCACAAGATCACATCACCTGTAATAAAACAAGTAAAATATTAAGCTTAGTTAGAGAGGTATAGATGAAATATGTTGTTTATTAGTAAGTTTAAAGTTTGCAGATGAGCTGCACACTGGACTTTACATGTACGTGTTGTGCTAATACGCCTAGACGTGGCAGGTTGACCTCACCTCAGAGCAAATAAACAGCTCTCTGCAAGTGCTCACTGAAGTTTCACCCAGACTTAAAATGTTAGCCATTTTCCTAACATGCATACCAGTGGATTCCTACTCTATGGGTGCATTATTCAGGTCTGCAATAGCCTATTTTTGTATCATTGCAACTTTGTTTCACCACAAAACAGACCCTTTAAATGTCATGTATTAGGTCTATTTTATACTGTCAAATCAAACTATTGGTGGCTGGAGCACAATAAAGATACTATCTCAAGACAGTATAATATCAACATAAAACCTTTGTATGTTTTCATTAGGCGCCTCATTGAGCGGGTTGGCCGGCTGCTGCAACACATCGACTTTGCCGCCATATTGGAGGCGGCAGCTCAGCCTGTGAACTATGACAACTCAATGGACTGAACTTTATAAAGCCACCTTCTACAAAGTGCTATTAGTTAATGTAACTCATTTACACATTCACACACATACTAATATATTCAGGAAACAGATAGGAGCCAAAATGGATTTTTATAATGTTTTTCAGTGTTTACAGCTGCCAATGTATATAACACTGTTACTGTGGTGATACATGACAGTTAAATGTTTAATCTGTGTATAATAACCAGATCTTGACATGTAAATGTGACGTCTGTTGGAATAAAAAGCACCAACGTAGTTTTTCATAAATACAGTGTTTTTTTTATAATCTAAGTACTAATAATAACAATCATGGAGACAAACAGTTAACAAAGTCTGCAAATCAAGATAAGAAACTGCAACTGGCAGTGAGCCTGTTGTCTTTTCTTTTAGCAGTGAAGAGATATACTCTATAACAGAACATTATAAAATATTATATTGCATAACATAACATTTCATGGTAAAAAAAAAAAAAAAACTAAAGTTGCAGTAGGCTACTTTTATAAATATGCAGCATATATAGTTTTGTTATTATTATTATTATTATTATTATTATTAACCTTTTTTTTTTATTTATTATTTGGGGATTTTTTAAATTTATTTTCTGCATATTCTTGACTTTGAATGAGAGCAGCTGTAACGCAAGCAATTTCCTGTCGGGGATCAATAAAGTATTTCTGATTCTGAATCATATATTATTCAGTCAGTTGAGTTAACCAAGTTGTCAGTATGGTAGACAGATGTCACATTTACATGTCAGGATGTGGTTATTATAGACACAGATTAAACATTTAACTGTATCATCACAGTAACAGCGTTACATACATTGGCAGCTGTAAACACTATTCCTCATTGTATATAGTGGCTCATCACAACAGACATGGCAACAAGATGTGACCTGTGAACCCTAGATGATGTACACAATATCTCATTGGGCAGCAACGTTGTCCATCACACACTCTGCATTGTGATTGGTCGGTTGATTTTGAAGACTCGCTGTACAGAAAGACAGCTGGGAGCGAAAACAAAACACACACATATGGACCTGGAAAAAGAAGGTAAGCTACATTATTAATATAATTTGAGTGAATTGAACATTTAGAGGCCAAGTGTTCATGCTGGTTATGATTCCCTCGGCAAAAACGTGTCTGCATATCATAACGTTAGCGCGTTAGCTAACGTTAGCATCAAACCACCTTATGACTATGAACTTGTTAACATTAGCAACATTAGCTATAGTAGTCCGGTTATAGGGGGGAATTAAACCCGCTGGAAATCCAGCGACCTCAGCCGAAATATGTAACATAGATTAGTTTAAATGGTGTGCAGATGGCTCAGTTTTAAAGCTGATGTTATAGCTACACATTAGCCTCTTAAAATGAGCAGAGGACACCAGCTAACTCTGCCTACAGCTAACGCGGTTTGAAGCTGTAGTTTAAACTCTGCTTTTGTTTTAAACTACACGACCTAAGGTGACTTTGGTACCAAGCAGGCCATCCTAGGGTATGGCCAAGGGGGTAAAATAATGCTCTCAAATTAGGTTAAATTTTGCTGTGGGGAAAAATGGCCATTTTCAAAGGAGTCCCTCAGTATAACTGTATGAAAATAGATGCTTCGGGTACCCGCAGGTCTGCCCTTTGCAGATTTGCCCACTTCATGTTTAATGCATGCAATTTGGGGTAGAAATCATGCCTTTTGCATGCAGTTGTAACAGGGTTGTTATAGATTTATCAAGTTCGTCAAAATGTATTTTTATATTCCTTCAGTATTTATTTTATTTTGCAAGCAAGGTAGGCTATTTTGTTGTTTTCCATTCTCATTATTTTCTTGTGAAACGAGTTCATATTTTTTGTGTTTATCCATGCAAGGCTCCTTTCATTTGTTATAATTAATTACGGCAACATCATCAATTTTACTCTGTTGCCATTGACACCGCAGTGTTGGTATGTACTGTGACAGCTCCGTGATTTAATCAGATATTCAACTATGAAACTGCCTTTATATAGGTTTAAGTTCATCTTATGTTATTTGAGTTGTCCTGTCACATTTTTTTTTTACTATCACTGTGTCACCGTTTTATTGTTTATTATTTCTGTATTTTCTTTCTTTGAGTGAAACTGTGCTAGCTTGCTGAGTCCATAAGTCATGACAACCGTTGAGCCTCGAGCAGTACTGTTTGAGTTGTAAAAAGTAAATCATGTAATATGGCGACTGTTACAGTTGTTTATTTTATTCATTTTTAATGTGTAGGGCAAGGAGCTGTACAGCAGCTCACCACCAGTTACGTTATTGTGTTTTTTTAAATTATTCCACAGATGTGCTGCGCTGCTAAATAATCTGCTGTGCTGTGAACCCAAGGAAAAGTCGTTGAGTGGTCTCTTCAGTCTGCTGAGGTTGAGCTGAATAGATGAGGTAACACAGTCCAATCGCTCTTTTCACCATTTCTTAAATGAGGCATTTGATTATCTTTGCATACTGTGTACCTTAAATAGTTTGTGTGTTGCAAAAAATAGGTATGAACAGAAAGCTGTGACTATTGTTGATCCAAAGAACATCATATTATTGATCTATGGGGATCTGAGCTCTTAGTACTAGTCGTTTATAGTAAGAAATAATTTCAGTAAGCCCATTAACAACCTTGAAATAAAGACCTGTAGGGCATTTAGAGATTGTATTCTTGGTGAAGTGACTGTAGTCTCAGTAGTCAGGTTTCTGTGCACTACATGATATTAATGTAGGATTTGCTGCAAGAACTTTATAAATATAATGTAAAGTTGAAGTTTACTAAGAGCCACATTTAAAAAAAAATGAATAAAAATTGTACTTTGATGTGTTTCACAGAAAGAAATGTTCAGCAGGAACAACAAAAAAATAGATGGCCAAAAGACTGCGCTACCCACTGAAGATATCAGCCAGACCCTGGCTCACCCAAGGATGACCAAAATGGTAATGCACAGTTTTACATTTTAAAACCAGTGTTTCCCCTAGTTTGACTGTTTTGGCGTGGTGGTGGGTCGGTAGTGCTTTCAGTGTCAACCTCTCTTTTCCTTGTGTTTCATTTTGTGGTTTAGAAAATTACGTCTCCTCTACCTTTTGAATGATAATTCTTGTCTACCAACAGGGTTGCAGTCGTTTGACCTATCTTGGCTGCCAGTGCTCTGACTTAGAGCCATCAGCAGCTAGCTTTCTAGCTTGCCACTGTGGAGAGATTCAGGTTGGATGGGTTTAAAAACATAGATATTTAGGCCCAACCTTCATGGATTTCATCATCCCTTAGCCACATACTTCTTTCCTCATGTAATTCACCAGAGCAACATGTACCTCTACTCAATACAAACACAAATGCAACTAATGTGGACAGCAACCAAGCTATTTTAATTGTGGTACATTAAACAGAAGTTCAAAATAATATGATGGCAACTTGGCCAACAGACATATCTAGGTCTAATCTGGGTCTAAGTAAGTACATTGCTTATTTTGTTGTATGTTTATTTTTCATGTGTGTATTCACCCCACAGGACTTTATCATGTTTTGTTTTAAAATGCTGTATCATTAATTATTCACCCATACACACAACTATTCAGATCCGGGTCAGCAGGTGGCAGATCTGCCATGCTCCTATCAATCTGTGTTTCATTCATTCTTTTCATATTCAGTAATGAGTCCAAACTTTGAAAATTACAAAAAGAATTGCAGAAATGCAGTAATTAGTTTATATTTGATAATTTGCTATTTTGGTATGTTAAGGGAATGTATTTGTAATCTGGGCTTTCTGTCATTCTTGCAGGTACATCATGCACTATGGCACATGGGATGGATGGGCATCGGTTGAGAAGGCATTTGGTGAGGTGATCGTGGTCAAATAAGTTCTCATACACAAATACTGCTGAAAGACTAAAGTAATGAAATGCTCAGCATTGTTCTACAGCTGTGTGGAACACTGTTAGACACTTCTTTTAAGAAGTTTCACTGAGAAGAGACACATTAATAAACTGTCTTTACACTACCAGCTGAAATAGTCAGTTGTTACAGGTTGCTTAAGGCAATCTGAATTTTTTTCTGAAGAGATCACTATTGTCAGAAATGTTAAATGTTATCATGATTCTGTGCAAACTGTGCTTTATAAAGTGCTGCTGTGTTGTATACTAATGGTGGTGATTTGAATAAAGGCCTTTTTTCAATGTTTTCAAAAGTGTCGATAAATATGCTCCAGAATACCTCCAGTATTGCTCATTTTTGTTTTCAAAGGAGGTCTCAAATAAAGCTCTGCCATGTCTCAAGTAAGGCTCCTGTTGCTAGCTGTCATGTCTCACCTATTGCACCTACTGAATTTTAGGAGAAATAAACGATAAATCTCAGTTTCTTTCTCCCCCATGCTGGAAAGGAGCAAGCTTTGAGCAGTAAAATTTTCCTCCGGGTGGGTTTGTTATTGTTGTTTAAATAGCTCCAGTATTGCTCATTTTTGTCTCCAAAGGAAAGCTCAAATAAAGCTCCGTCATGTCTCAAGCAAGGCTCCTGTTGCTAGCTGTCAAGTCTCACCTATTGCTCCTAAGGAATTTTAGGAGAAACAAATGAGAAATCTCAGTTTTGTCTCCCCAGTGTTAGTAAAATTTTGGCTCCGGTATTGCTCATTTCTGTCTCCAAAGGAGGGCTCAAATAAAGCTCTGTCATGTCTCAAGCAAGGCTCCTGTTGCTAGCTGTCAAGTCTCACCTATTGCTCCTAAGGAATTTTAGGAGAAACGAATGAGAAATCTCAGTTTTGTCTCCCCAGTGCTGGTAAAGTGATGGCTCCAGTATTGCTCATTTTTGTCTCCAAAGAAAGGCTCAAATAAAGCTCTGTCATGTCTCGGGCTCCTGTTGCTAGCTGTCAGGTCTCACCTATTGCTCCTAAGGAATTTTAGGAGAAACAAATGAGAAATCTCAGTTTTGTCTCAAGGTTTGAGCAGTATAAGTCTAAAGTCTCACCTATTGCTCCTAAGGAATTTTAGGAGAAACGAATGAGAAATCTCAGTTTTGTCTCCCCAGTGCTAGAAAGGAGCAAGGTTTGAGCAGTAAAAGTCACAAGTCACACCTATTGCTCCTAAGGAATTTTAGGAGAAACAAATGAGAAATGTTTGAGACCAAAAAAGACTACAAGACTGAAATGAGAACTCTCATTGAGCTCCTTTACAGCTCCATAGCCATAAAGGAGCAAGCTTTGAGCAGTAAAATTTTCCTCTGGGCAAGGCTGCAGCAACTAATCCTGATTAACCTCAAACAATTCTACAAGCAGACAAACAACAAAGCCCTGATATGTCTGTACATTTTTTGGGGGGAGCTGATAGAGATGGCCATTCCCGCCCCGTCTGGAAGCCACTGAAACATCAAAGAAGTAAGAGTGTCTTTCAAGTCTACAGGGGAAAGGCAGTCACCTGATTGCACTGGCTCCAATGGCTCTTTTTGTGTGAGCACCTCAGACAGCGTGGTCAGTGTGGCACCAGTGCAATCTGCTGCATTGGTGCAGATTGGGCCTTATCTTTCCTTGAGAACAAGAAAACAGCCAAAATAGAGCCATTTCTCCAATCCCCAGATCGGAATCTACTGAAAATTCATGCTTAAACCAACTGACTGTGGAAAATTACTGATCTGTTGGGAACCTTAGAGAAACTGAGTTATTTGACTCCTTGGGCAAGATACTGAGCCCCAAACTGCTCCTGATGTGCTGGTCGGCACCTTGCATGGCAGCCACTGCCATCAGTATTCACCTAGTGTGAATAGGTGCTAAGTAGCTTTGGACAAAAGCGTCTGCTAAATGCCCTAAAATGTAAATGTAAATGAGTCCTGTGGAGCTCGACATGAACAGGTTTTTAATAAAGCTTTAATTCTGGCAAAGACTCCAAAACTGCTGCTGCCAAACTATACACAGAAAACCTGCCAGGTTCCATTGTATGTTTCTGCAAGCCACGAACACTTTTTCTTCATATGTAATTCTTTAAATTTTGTGTTGTGAAAACACTGTTCATGGTCAGCTTAGGTTTGGGAAAACCACTTGGTTAGGGTTAGGGAAAGATCATGTTTTGGCGTACCCCGTTCTGTTGCTACAAGCACAGCCAGTACATTTTCCGATGTGTGATCGAGAATATCCAGGGGCTTCTCACTTACAAATGTTGAAACACCATCTTAAACATCTTCAAAAATCACTCCAAAATATGTGAAATGGGTTTACCTCCGAGCTAGATGCAAATAAAAGTGCTTGTGTTTGGGAAACTGTAGTGGGATAAACATCCTCGCCGCTGCACTTGTAGCTTTGGGTGCAAGCGTCAAGGGGGGATTGGATCAAGGGGTGAGAGAGTGGGCATGTCACTGTATTCTGCACCAGCAGTACAGAAGAATTTGACATTTAAAAAGTAGAAGTAAAACTGGAAATCCACAAAAGGAGGGTAAAATGTCAGAAGATCATTTTTTGAATTGCATGAAGTGTGTCCATTGTGCGCTACTGAATGGTCCCCTACAAATATTGAAACTGTTTGGCACATTGAATCATCAACCATCCAGTAACAGTTTGTACTGCGAGGGTGCACTCATTTATGCAGTTTGGGGTTATTTTTAACATTCTGGGACATGTTTGCAAAAATGAAAAACAGAACAAAAAAATCAAGGTAGGTACCCACGTTGGCTGAGGTAATCCAAAATGTGGTGTAAGTGAATGCTCAGATTTTATTTTCTTCCCACCAATAGCTCAAGGGCATGTTGCCAATTACATCTGTGTGGAAAACTGAATCACAGATATAAAAGTGTTCAGACAGTTTTCCAACAAAGCCACAGAGTAGAAGTGCCCATGGCCTAATTCTCCACTGTACCAGTAGGAAAGACAGAGTCAAATTCTCTTCACAAACATTAATAGCGTGAATAGGTTGAGTGTAGTATGCAGTGTAGGTGATGGTTGATATGTATAAAGCCATTAGTACTGTACATGAAACATTTCTTCCAATGTATTCATTATTTTCCTTTCACAGTTCAACTGAGGGTTACAGGGGCTGTGGGGCACATGCCAAGATACATCGGAAGAAAGGTCCAGTGAATACATCAAAGTGGGAATCCCTAACATAGCTAACATACTGAAACTTTCAAGGTATGTGTCTTTTTTAATACAATTGTTGCTTTACAGGGGCATAGAAATACACTGAAATCTATAAAATGCATCTCATGCTGAAAATGCATTTACATTTAGGGCATTTAGGAGCCGACCAGCACATTAGGAGCAGATCGGGGTTCAGTATCTTGCCCAAAGACACTTTGATATTCAGACCGGGGGAATCGAAGCAGCAACCTTCCGATAACCAGATGCTGGCTCTACCCCTGAGCCACGGTCGCCCGCAATGCATGGATGTGAGCTCTGTGCTCTAAACTGTTGGTCACTGTGCACGACAGCAAAGTGTTTGTGTGCCTTTAGTTTGGTATCTGTGTATAAAAGTCATGAGTGTAATAATAGTTGTTAATATGCTGGACATGTTTCTTAATGTGAGGAGATGAGAAATCAAAACCCTGAGCCATGTGCTTTACCCACTGTGCTAATAGTAGTAGCAGTAGTACCATGTTTTTTTTCTTGCCTTGTCCTGGCTTTATTGTGATAGGGCAAGAAAGAGTGACAGGAAATGGGTAGAGAGAGTAGAAATGACATGCAGAAAAGAGCCGCATGGTGAATCCAAACCCTGGCTCACAGTGGCAAGACCACAGCCTCTATACACGGGGGCGCACACTCTACCCATTAAGCTACTGCGGCAAGTATCAGGATGTAATCCAGGTAACTCTGGATTTCTTTCTTTCTAACACACTAGTAGATCAGTGGTGGCAATTCACGGAAGAGGTTGTGAGTTGTCGTGTTTGGATAGTGTACACAGAGGTAGGATCAGTCGGAAGGACTGGTCGTGGTTTTAGTGGCGTCCACGGAAGTCGCCGCCTTGCTCCCAGTGATAACAGCTGATCACAGCTGGATCACCAAGGACAGAAAACTGCAGCTGCACTGTTGTCGCACGTCTGGCCACACCCCAATCAGTGGTGTCAAAGCTGTTAAAAGCTGATTGAAAACACCTGCATGCATTATCTGTTATTATGTTGGTACACTTGTGTACTGAATGAGTTGCATCTGGGGCTATTTCAATACCTGTTATTATACGTATTTCTCTGCAAAAATTCAGATGGCCACGTACAGCAGGAGCAAACCCAGTAGATTTCAGTGCCATTAGCCACCCTGCTCAATAATCAGCTTCATTTGCTAAGAAAACAAACTGGGGCCAGATGGCGAGGCTGATGAGCGTTCATCGATCTGGGGTCCCGCTTGCATACTTGCTTAATTCTGGAAATGGAAGGGATGGCCTTCTGAAGGGTGAGGAGGGAAACTCTGGGGCAGATGTGCCTTCCCTCCTCATATGCAAAGCACAACACTCAAAATATGAGTGGTATGAGAGCTTTGGAACAGCACTTTGGGTTTGAAACAGCCCTCCAGTATGTTCACTTCAAAACTGCCGAGGTATTTTTGTAACTGCAGCCAGTGAGAGGGCTAAGCCTGTGTGAAACAGAACTTCTCATCAAGACATAACTTGAATGTTTTACCTTCAATTTAGTGCACTTTGGTCTATTAAAATGTGCAAATAATGTTTTAATAGTCTCAAAGCCATATTTGATAAGTCACTTCTGATAATTATTGTTTGACGAGCTCTCATTTCTCAGGCAGAGGAGATTGATCCCTCATCTAATCTCAAAGTGGTTTTATCCCAGTAATATTTAACCTGCAGTGTGAGGTAACGTCCCCTCTGCCACCTTCATCTTTGCATCTTTACTTAAAACAATAAACACTGTGTAAACCCTTTACCAAGTGTTAAAGTCAAACATTCAAACAAAATGCAAGTTTGATTTAAATGGAGAGTGTTTCGTAATATAGCCCTTATCTCAGCACTGTAATAACACAGAATAGGTCTTAATATTTAAATCTTTTTTTTTTTCAAGTTTCAACAGATACTGAAGATTTCAGAATTAAAAGTGAGCAGTAATTTCATCTGGATTTGACCCGTGTGACCCTCCTACTTAGGCTGAGATATTAGTCTCACATTCCTGTGAGGTAGAACAGGCAGCTTATTAAAAACAACCCTTCATTACCATAAGACATAGCAAAGCACTTGGCTGTCTAATCTTAGGGAAGCTCCAGATGAATATCTATCCATAACCCAAAAGTTGCTCTGGACAGTGCAGCAGAATGCAGAGCTTGCCTGAGAGGAAAAAACGGCTGGTTGCTGTTGATTTTTTCGCTGCTGTTGTGGCCAAATAACTATTGTCTCTGTGAAATCTTGTTTAGTCATGCTACGATTGTCCTTTATTGGCAGAGACATGCTTGTTGAATATTGGTGGCTGCGAGTGGAGGAGGCAAAGCGGAGGGAAGTGATGGAACAGATGGTGTCAGGATCAGGGTTGCAAACATTCAGTTAAAGTTAACATAAAACAAGGGAACAGAATTGTTTTGGTGATAGAAGCGGATATAAACCTGCTCATTAAGCTAATTTTCTGAATGAAACAGACACTAAGGATCTGATTATGATCTTGGACTTAGATGGAAACCAAATGACTGGAGGCATGGGAGAACCTGAATCCACGCCAGGGCAGGACAAATGGAGGAAGGCAATGACATGCTGGGTGAATACCAATTGATCTGGATATATTGTGATGGCGAGTGCTGTCCATAAGAGCTGGCAAGCCTGGCTTCAACTCTGCTGGTAGCAGGAGACCATGAAACAGATTGAGCTGATTATGCTGATTATGTTAGCAGGAAGGGAGACAAGCAGCACTGACAGCAATGGAGGAAGGGGCCTCGCCTTCTTAATGAACAACTGACTTATTTGCTGGACATAAGCGTAGATAGAACCATTATGTTTGTGTAAGCTGCTTATTTTATGGTTTTGATGGAGGTTCCCAGCCTTACTGTAGGAGTTTGTTCTGACACAACAAGTCAGAATCTAATTATGTATCTCAATTAGGCACTTTTGTGTGCACAAATGTTTTTGCGAAATAATGGCGAGCTTACACCATATGCTCTAATGAGGCCGGATGCTTTTTTTTAAGTGAAGCGTGGAGTATCTTCTTATGCTTTTTGTGTTGTACGCTAGTACAATTAATGCTGCCTCACCCCAACTCAGTGTGACTAAACACAGAAAAGTACAAGCTTGGTGTTGAAATGGATGGATGACAGTGTGGGTGGGGTCAAATTTCCCTCATTCGTACATTGGGGAAACGTGTCCACTTAGGTCCTGTGGCAATTACATGCCTGGAACATATAGATAGGTGTGTCAGCCAGCATAATTTAGAAATGACAAGGCTGCCATACAGGCAGCTGCACTTTGAGCCTGCGTTGCTGCATTTGTAAGCGTGACACCACTGGATGTTTTTAAGGAGAGCAGGGGACATTTCCAGCCATGTTTGTGACAAGACAGTGAATGTACCGGCCAACCAAAAACAAGATATTTTTCACTGGAAGTCAAACTATCCCCAGTCTTGAATGTGGCAGCCAAAACAGGTATTTTTAGCCAAATTACGACATTTTCCTCACCCATGGTTCTTTTATGCCTAGATCTTAGTAGCGCATAAGCACAGTGTTGTGACAAGAGGAAAATAGAAAATTAAAAAAATAATAAAAACTCATCAGTGGTTTAGCAGAAATGCTCTTAGCTAACATTTATGAAATCATGTTCACTGTCTTGTGGTCATTGCAACTAATTAATTTTATTTAATACACTGCTTTAGGTGTATTTTCTTGTGGGCTTGTTATCTATAGATTCCAATATCACCAGAAACTGCAACCTGCAGTGTACCTGACAAACCAACACTGCTGAGGCAATACCACTGTGACATTAAGGTAGCATGAAAAACCCTCCTAATCTGTGTGTGTGTGTGTGCGTGTGTGTGTGCATTCATTTATAGCTGGACTGACACAAAACGAGCTAAAACGCATTACATGCTGTTACCTGGAAACAGTAAGACCAAAGTCTCAATAATTTGTGGAGAAGATTTTTTCAAAAACAATAAAAACTTAATTTGACAAGAATTAACAACAACAGTCAGAGGAATATAAATTAGTTGAGAGTTTAACTCAAGAACTGAAGGAATTGTTCATGTTCTAATATGTTTCTGGGTCCTGAAAAGGCCCAAGGTATCAATTTCGTGTTGCTTTTTGGGTACAAAAAAAAAAAAAATCTTTTAACTATGATTTTCCTTCAGTAATTCAGACAGTCAGATTCAAATTGGTTACATGAGCATTCATTTTACTGCAATGCATAAAAGGCTCCAAAAATGTTAGAATATGTGCGAAAAGAGAGAGGAAAAGGAACAAGATCCAAGCAGCCTTGGTCTGGTGGTACCCTTTGTACGATGGATTCAATCATTTACATCAGCCACGCTTTTCTGTGGCTGTTCTCACTGATGCAAGCAGCAGACCTTCATTTGAGGAGAAAAGCCAAGTTGTTCCTACTGAGAATAATTTCGGGCAGACAACCAGCTTTCCTTATCTCCTCATCACTTACGTTGGAGATTGATGGTAGATTAAGATAACAAGAAAACCTGTTAAATGTATTTCTCATCATATGCAATACATACACACCTGTCACAGCCCACCCAGGAATGAGTTTGAGAAAAAGAGAAAGCTTGTTAATTGCTTCGTTTCCTACAGGGAACTGGAAAGAGCGTCTGTTGCAGAGGCTTCCTGAATGAGAATGGTCTGGAAATTTAGCGCCATGATACTGCTTGCTGATTATGCCTTTAAGGAGAATATTGTCGAGAAGCCGAGAGAGTATAAGCAAATTCTGTGTTGCTCCATAACAATGTAAACCTTAATATCTTCGGATCGTAATCCGGCAATGTGAAATGTCTGTACTTCCAGCTTAATCAATTAGTGTCAAAAACAAGCGGATATGCAGAAACCTCTGAGTAAGCACGGCTTCAATATCCGGCCTTGTAATTGAAGCGAAAAAATAAGAAAATAAATGTGACCCACCAATAAAAACAAAGCATCCTGTTTTCACAGTACACTGTCTTTTGCTCAATCCACTTTCTCGCAGAGCGCTGAATGTAAATTGGCTCCACACGAGCTGTGAATTGCTTTTAATCCATAACTTTTAGGTGTGATTGTGTGGATTGCCGCCGGAATCAGAGGTGGGCGATAGAAAGGCTAAGGCTTCAACAGAGAATACAGGGTTTTTCCTGTTCTTCTCCAAGCATTAATGGCTGGAGCATTCCTATTACCTGCTCTGAGCCCTGAAGATGGGATTCCTGTGGTGCAGGCCGGGAGCTGCTCTGCTGCGCTGCATTGTGATGAGTTCTCCACTGATGTTTTCTTGCTCTCGCTCCTCTCAACTCTGCCAGTCCTACTTTTCTCTCCCGCCCGTCTTCAACCATGGTGTAGTCGCTTTCTCAATACGTCTATTGCTTTCATGCTTCTTTTTTTCTACCCTCTTGCTGGCTCTGTGTGTACTCCTTTTGAGTGTTTTCTCCCCGCGTGTTTGTACACATCTCTCTATTCTGCATGTGCCGTTACTATTCCTATGACCGAACTACTTATGTGGATGCGCATCGAATGATATCAGCAGCTGCAGTGAAAGTTGAAAATTTGAATCATTTTCGGGTCGGCTATGAATAAATACACCAGGTAATCAGTTGTCACTCTTTGATTTGGCCAAGTCAAAACACAAATCCACAGTTATAGAACCATACTCTAAGTAAGATTGTTCTTCCGCATGTCATAGTGATGGATCATTCTTTAAATCAGGAGCTTTACAGTCATCATGAAGCTAAAAGCAAAGGAACATCATTTATCCATACATTATATTCTGCACATGAGGAATAACAGTTCTGTCTTCAGAGAAAAGGACAGACATTCTAGTCTCTTTGGTCCTTACTGTCAGTTTCTCTCCTTATTTTCCACTTCTGTCCTCTTCCCCGTTTCCCTCTTTCTACTAATGCTTCTCTGTGTTGTCACTCCACGTCCCACTATCAAACACCGTCGTTGTCTCGTCTGCTCACGCTCTCCTGGGAACCCTGTTTGTCTCCTTATTCCCTCCTCATCCTCCTCTCCTCCTCTCTCTTTCTTCCCCAGGAGTCTCCTGTCACCTCCTTCGGCTCCCAGTAGTACGTCTTGGAACAAACAACCCACAGACAGAGCTATAATATGGACAGAGTTAAACTGAATATAGACACTGGAGGATCTGGAGAGTATTGAGTCGACCATGAAATGCCTCAGTAATATGTGCAGCGCGCGGATTCATCTCCAGTGCTCTTCTAATTAAAACTCTGAGCGTGCGCGCATGCTCGTGCATGACTTTGGGTGTGCCTCTGTTCATTTAAAATATTCTATGCGATAAGCAAAGATGTCTATATTCCCCAGACAGCGCCACGCTGCTTCCCCAGGCTATTGCCCCTCCTACTGTCACATCCATCCTGGGGGTAGTTCTGACATGGATGCCTCTTTTGCTGTGGGGTTGACGGGAACTGATATCTCCCCCATCTGAGCCCGCATGAAGTCTGGGTCTCTCATCACCGGGCTGGCTTCCTGACAGCTCATTCATTCAACCAGGCCCCACTAGGCTTTGCCCCAGTGCTCACTTCCTTAACTGGGCCTCTGTTACAAACCTCTTGGCTGTGATGACTGCAGAAAGCAAAAGGGTATAAAACCTGTATGGCGCCCTGGTCTCGAGGGCTGTTAAGGTGGTTGAAAGGGAAGGGGTGGAGGAGACGGGGCTAACAAGGAAAATGAAGTAAGGCAGAATGAAGAGAGATGTTACAGTCAATAAGTAACCTAATACAGCAGTGGTGGGCAGAGCAGGCATTCCTCTTCTCGGTCCCTTGTGGTTAGCACAGCGAGTCATTTTTCAAGTTAAAAGAAGGATTTGGGTTAGATGTGGAGGCCCATGAGAGTCAATGTGGCACTTGCACTATGCATTGGGTACCTGCTGAAAAAAGAAAAGAAGGCTAACTGTAGAGCTAATAATGTTGTATAAATACATAGATAGATAGATAGATAGATAGATAGATTTAGAGCATACAATTTATTAGCAGTTCTGTCTTATGCGTGTCTCATTAAGTCAGTCTTACACAGTGATGTCCACTTCCTATCTGTGGATATGTTGCTTCTGCGTTTGTATGTGCAAAATACTACACAATGCATTGCTTTCAACTGGTATTGTTCACTATTGGTGACGATGTCTAACCTGGCTAGAACAGGTTTTCTTTTTTGGGTATAACATTAGCATCAGCTCTGCCTTCTGACTTCTATATATCTATCATAAAAAGCACCAAAAGACACTATAATGTAGTTGACAGAAGAGAACGCCTCTAAGTCAGAATCCTGCCTTGATTCAGCGACACCATAGCACCGCAGGTCTTCGGTTGGACCATGAATAACACTCTCCGGTTGGTGAGAAGAGGAGGGGCTGGGGTGCGGCCGGATGATGGTCACCCTGCTTCTATCTCGCATCATATGTCTGTGGAGAACCTGGTGCTAAATCAATAACAGTGAGTGGTTGATGATGCAATAGTATAGTATTAAGTAGTAGAACACAAGTATCTAGTAATCATGTGAAATGACACACTGTTTAAGTGTTTACTTCTTCCGCTCACTCTCTTTTATAACTGAGCAATCTCCACTCGACGATTAAAGATGCAGGACCTTGAGTTAAGATGTTTGGTAAAATAAGTACTTCTGAGGTCAGCAATGAAACTTGAAGCTCAACATTCACATGCAGTTGAAAACTGAATTTGTGCATGGGGGAATTGTTCATTCCCTTATTCAGATATCATTTGAAATGCTAACATATCTGTTTCACTGTGTTATCAACCATTCCTTAACCGTTTAATCATCAGTATAGGCTATGCCTTTAAAGTGGTTGCCCATATATAACATTTACTTTATTCACTAATAAAGTGTTAGCAAAGAAAAACAGGAAAGATTCTTAACACAGTTGAAAAGAGTTTTTTTCCCCTCAGTTTGCTGGGAGAGAATATCAAATAACAATAAAAAACACACCTTCAATGAGAAGACTAAAGGCAGAAGACACCGTTTTAATCACTCAGACCTAGATACTGAGGAGCTCAACCAAAATAGCTCTGTGTTCCGCCCCGCTTATTCCCTCACGTCTGAGTGGGTGCACCATTGCTGAATAACCTCCTCCACACTCTGATGGTGGCCAGCTTCTACTACAGATGGAGGAAAATTGGATGGATAGAAAAAGAAATAGAAATAGGACAAGCTAGGCCTGAAGCAAATAAAACAGAAGTGGGAATCAATTTTATCATCCAATTATCATTTTGGCCTGACCCCTGTGCACTCAATATTACTAGCTTCAATAATAGATTTAAAAGTGCTTTCCCAACATCCTAATTATAATTACTACATAGAAACAGATGGCCATCTTATGAAATGACTGTTTGGGCATAGTGTTGTACCATCCTGAAATCAGCTATCCAAACACCCACATGCGCATGTCAATCAATATCAAATGTATTAACCTAACTAAAATAATATTCTACAGAACACTATTTTATTTCCTCAAAATAACAAAAACAGACTCAACATGAAGCCCGTCAGGGAAGTCGGCATGATTAATCATGCCTTGCTGAGAAATTATCTGGCTGTCACTGGCCAGGAACCATCTGAGAACTATATTCCTCAGATGGAATGCTTACTGTTGTTGGAGAAAAAAAAAATGTATGCAGACAATCCAGTGCAACACAAGTTATGCTGATAGGATCCCCACACAGCGATCTGCATTAACTTGTGTGGTAGATTAAAAATACTACCGCCATCAAGAGCTAAACGTCTACATTTTTTACTCAGTTTAATATCCAAAAGCAAGGAGTGTAGTTAGGGGGAAATGTAGGGTAGAATTCATCAAACTGTCAGAGAGTCAGACTTTAAAAAAAACAGTTCCTATGGAGAAGTGCTGGCACAGCTTTACAAGTCCTGCAGGAATTAACTGTACAGACATAACTAAAGCAGTTTGTGGCACTGATGGGCATAAGTTACATGGAATTATATCGCATATCCCTGGTTGCATCAAATCAGTGACAACACAGAGGATGTTAAGTATATTTTCCGGTTAGCTGATATAAAATCTCAGATAATAGGAGACAGGGTGCAGCTTTGCAGTTTGTGCGATTATCTCAACACCCACCTCCAATTAAAGGAACTAAGGGCAGGATTTGTGAAAAAATAAACATTCATTATAAGTATTTTAATGCTAATGGGTGATGAAGCGTTCAAAACCAAAAAGAATGAGCCCACACACATATCTCCCCATTGCCTTGAACAGGCTGTGTGCTGCACGATGTACTGCTATTCGGGGTCCGAATTTCCCGCGCAGCCCTGCGGACGTGACGTTATTTGACGCTGAATGCGCGTCCTCGACGGCTTGGAGACCGGAAGAAGACAAGCGCGGTGGACCGGAAATACTGTTTGTGTTGTTATGGACTCTGCTACGGCCGGAAAACGACCCACCACCAATCAAAGTCCACTAAAAAGTAATACGAAGAAGAAAACGAAGGTTTTTATCAGTAGCAAGTCGTGAGTCTAAAAGAAGTTATGACTAAAGCCGGGCTGGCAAGCGAATATACATTGGATATGCCTTCGACTCATGGAGGCAGCTTCAGCTTGAACTGGGACTGAAAACGGATGCTGACATGGCTAATTTCCTCGTAACCAGGTAAGAATACATTTCAGGTCATTTTTAGAGCTTGATTTGAAAATCTTATGAGATCACCGAGGACTCGGAGTGAGCTAAAGTGCAAAGTAGCGTCAGCTTCTAACGTAGCGTTAGCGGCTAACGTAGCGCTAGCCGCTAACGTAGCGCTAGCCGCTAACATGTAACTTAGTCCACTGCTTGTAACACTGAGAAGTTACAGACTGCCATTTTCCAGGGTCCTTCAGTCTGAAACCGAATAGTTAGAAATATGCCCTTTAAGATATGGGACCGAAAGCCCAACTTGTATCTGGGAGGTGATGTTAGCAGCTGGCTGTAGCAACAGGCTAACGGTTTGTTTGGGTCTATGTAGTCATATTAGCCGCTAGCTATACACAGCGAGCCGGCTTCCCGGCTGCTTCATGAGTGTAGGGGATACGGCTATCAAGTCAATTTTATTTATATAGCCCAAAATCACAATCACATTGCCTCAGTGGGCTTTACAATCTGTACAGTGAAATATATCATACACACAGCACCGGCTCCCGTCTCGTTCCTGTCCCTGGTAAATACAGTATTTGGGGTGTACAGTAACGGTATTTACAGGCTATGGCTTGGCGGCTATTGTGTTGACGAGTTGATGATACTGTTGTGATGTAGCTAGCTGAATAAAAGGCAGTTTAGAGCTAACCGTGAAGTGCACAATGTAAACGAGCTCAGGTGGTGCTATATAATAATTGATATTGTGCGTGTCTACAGGTCTGATAAAGTTATTATTATTGTTATTATTATTACGACCTTGCTTGTGAAGCACGTCTGTGTGGTTGAGTCCTTTGGGGTGGGTGGGCTAAAAGAGTGGTCTCAACTCATCAATAGAGCTTTTAGCCTTTATTTTTCTCGTGTTGTACCTTACACACAAGATTGTTCCAGACATTATACATTATGTTGTAAGTAAAGCAGGAGAAATTGTTTGTAAAAGTGAAACACACAATAGTACTGACTGAGGCAAGTATTTTGATATTATTATTGTTACAGGCAAACATGCATGGCCATAGTTGTTCTGACCAAAGAGAAAAGACACCAAGGTAGCAAAGTCACAGCCAGCTTGCTGACTGAGACTCTAACTTTTTAAAATATTGCTGTTTTCCAGCTATCAGAAGAAGCAGACTCCTGAAGCTGCTACTCGGGGAAGTAAGGAGATGAGAGCATCAACACCCAGCAAGCGAACAGCTGCTAAACTCTCTCATCGATTATCACCAATTGAACCAGTGTCTGAGGGGTTAGTATGTTTTCACTTTCTAACTTTTGGTCATTAGGAATTTCAATCTTTTCAGAATATAGACAAAACATTGTAAAATGTTATAATATAACATAATAATTACCAGTTTTGATTATGGAGCATTGGTATGTATTCTAACGCTACTGTTCTCTTCTCTCCACAAAGGCCTCAGCTACATGATCCAGAGACGTGAGCAAGAAAAGAGAGAAGACAAGACCGTCTTGTTTACCACACATTTATTTTATTGTAAACATGTAAAAAAAATACAAAATAAAACTTTGTACATACTGAAAATTTGAAAAATACTGTAAACTTTGAAAATAAATATAAAAATATATATAATGTACATAAATAGTTTTTATTTTTGGATGAAAGTGGAATCTTTGGCTAAGAAATGTTTTTTTTTTTTAGGTATTGTGGTCACAGGGACACAAAACAAGAGAAAATATCAGTCAGGCACCCTAAACGGAGCTTCTTTGTAACCTGTGTAGTTTGCAAAGGGGTCAGGGAAGTTTAACCAGATACGAAGAACACAGCAGCTCGGTATCGGCCTTCAGTTCCCTCTTCTCTGATGCCCATCCTGCCAGATCGTAAATCGCCGGTAGGAAGCAAACCGAAACTCTCGGTTATCGCTGCCCACATCTTGGCTGTCCTCGAGAGCAAAGATGTTGTTCCACGTCATCCTAACCAGACGCAGTGTACCCTCATCCAGGCAGTACATCTCCATGTGTGCCACTCCTTCCAGAGTCAATTCCAAATCCTGAAACAAAAAACATTGAGAACAATACTAATAAGAATAACTTTAGTAATCCTCAAAGTGATGTTTTGATTTTATTTGATGTTATTTTTATTTTGATTCAACTTAGTATAATACCAGTTATGACATAATGACATTTGTGTTTTCCTTGTGTTTACTTTGATATGGCGCAGTGCTATTCATACCATTTATATTGTCTTATAATGGAAATGATTTCACAAATGATCTCACTGGCACTGGCACATAACACGTGGCTTGAGATATTGAATCATACTATTGCTGTTACATGATAATGACTGCACACTAATGTCAGCTTGTTAGCAAGCTTTATCCAATGTTATAAATATTAGCTATGTTGGTAATTACCACAGTCAGAAATTAGCTGCAGCCACAAGCCAAATGCTCGTCAAACACCATAACATTGTTAGCAGTCACATTAGCTTCAATCACAAAGCAATGGTTATCGCTAGCTTGTTATTCACCGTGGCTGGTGAAATTTGAACTTTAGTAACCATTTGGCCAGTATAAGGTAAGCGTACTTTACATTACAACTGTCGTTTTGCTGAATTGATGCGCTAATGTTGTCAAAGAAACATACTAAAGCTGCACTTAGATAAACACTTAGTTTACTAACTTCGTCTCTTGAAATCATGCTGTTCGCTGATGTAGGCTACCAAGGTAGTTCCGCGGAGGTATGCGAGGAAGTCTTGCAGTAAATGGTCGCGTGAACAGTGAGCAAACAATTAACCGTGTCACAGCATCAGCTGCACTGCTGTGAAGAGTTCATGCACGCTCCCGCGCCGGCTTGGCTGATGGCTGCAGTTACCCAAACGGCCGTCGTGTCGCTATTGAGTCTTATTTCGTGATCCTGCCCTAAGTTCCTTTAAATGAGTTGGCAACGGAGCCCTAAAATAGCCGAAAAACGAATGTTATTGTCATTCTTATTTTTTATAGAAGTACAGTTACTGGATCACCTTCATCTAAGATAAGCATTTACCATATTGATATACATTTTTATATTTTATCAAGTATTTATATATATATGTATTTTAAACTTTTGTTTATCATGTCTTTTGGTGACATTAATATGCTGGCATGCAGTTATGGCTCACTGTAAGCAACGGTTGTATAAGTGACTCTGGATTTTTTTCATTGTTAATGATGCCAAATTTGCACAATACCTGTACCATATGTTGCCAATTTGGCCATGGTTTGTTGCCAGACAGTCATCGATAAACACTGAGTTTGTTCGAGAAACTGGATGGACCAGAGACTGGAAAGAAAAGATGAATCTTCACAGTTTATGTTCACTTGATAACAACATCTACATTCGGCAATTCCAAAGTTAAGATCATCTTTAATATTTAACATTTTGGTAGGTAAACCCTGAATTGCTCCTGATGTGCAGTTGGCAGCTTTTATGGCGGCCCAGGGTGTACCCTGCCCTCGCCCAGAGACAGCTGGGATTGGCTCCAGCAAAAACCCCCACGACCCCATAAAAGGGATAAAGCGGTTACAGACAATGGATGGGTGGACTCTAATTTCTTAATGTCTTCTCTATTTATACCTTATCATAATCTTTCTGTAGTGTGATATGTCTATTCTAGAAGAGCAATGCTTAACATACCTCATTTCCTCCTCAGGGATCAATTAAGTATTTCTCTTTCTTTAAGAAGTACAGAGGCTTGACTTCTTTATCACTGTGTGACAAGTGGAATGCTTTTCAATATCAAATGTTGAGATACATCATATGCTTGTCATCCATTCACTCCAATCACAAAGATAATCGTTGTACTTAGTCATGACTTAATTTTTATGACAGTAGTATGAGAGGCAGAGGTTAGAACAAATTCACACATATCTAATGATTCTCCCACTTAAAGAAAGGGTAGTTTCAGGCACCACAGGTCTAGAAAACACTGCCTGAAGTATTATATGTAGTAGCACTTCACTTCCCTGTTGCACAATGCAGACACATGCCGTTTGTTGAACAGCAGGGGTCGTTGACCTTTACCTCTTATGAGCTTTTTCTGTGAACTGTGCAGGCCTGTTTATGTGCCCTGTGTTTGCCTCTGTCGCTCCTGGACACTCCAGTGGCAGCCAACAACGACCTCTACCAGCATGTCAAAGACCTGAGCTGCTCTCAGGATAATAGACAAATTATGCAAGGAGCTGAACAAATACAATGAACAGGTTCCTTCTTAACTCCCTCTTTCTCCCTTTCTGTAGTGATGAAAATGTGATTCCAGTGCCAAAAGTTAAAATCTATAATTCTCACACATAATCTGTATCGGAGAATAACACTTTGATTCAAACAACGTAGGTTCCTTTTGTGTATAGAAGGGTGAACTCAATTCCTCAAAGATGTAATCCATCTACCCTGAGCCCCATTGAGACATTAAAGCAAGGCATGCTCACAGCGCAATCATAAAAGCCATGTGACCAACTTTCTTAGAATCCATTCCATCAGTAGAAGGAAAAAACCCACCAGGACAATTCTTCTCTTTCAAGAACTAAGAGAAAAATCCATTCACGCATTGTACATGTTGTACATGTACATTGTACATGTTGCCTCAAAACACGCCTCCTCTAAATAAAATGATGTGATTACAGGTTAATGCTAGAGTTCACAAGTGGATTTCATCCGGCTGGTCAATTCTGCTCCTCTCCTCTTTCCAGATTAGCCCTATACATCGAGCTGGTCATCATAATGGCCTTGTGAATTCATCAGGTATAGCACCTTATGTGTTCCTGGATAAACAAGACATCTGTAACAGTTTCGTTAAAAGGACCATAGACTGTGATGATCTGCGGGCAGAGTTTTTTTTTTTTTTTTGCCACAATTTGTAAAAAACACAAATAGTGACGCTATTTATAATAGAAGATGAGTGTGTTTTTTTCTCCAGATTTGCTCTGGCCATGGAGACATGACTGTGTTGATATATTTCAGACTGCTAGACTAACAGAACAATATTCTCCATACATCTCATCCCTGGCATGACTGATAATGGTGCAGCCTGTCTTCTCCATCATCAGTGTACAACCTCCGAGACATTTTTGTTCACATATTTGTCTAAACTATCAATACATATAAATGCTTACCAGAAAAATCTTGATATATCGATTAATAGGACTAACGTAACAGCTACATTCTGCAGGCCCAATAAAAATGGCAAGAAGCTGGGTAATACTTGGTATTTGTAATGGAGTTTATTTAGCTATATCTTCAAAATCATTATGTTGGAGGCCTTTTGGAATAAGGTACCCTCACCCACTTCTCTTGGTTTAATGGAGAGGGATGGTTTACATCTGCTGGGTTGGATGGTAGCTTTTCCACCACTAAAATTGATGTAATTATTTTAAGTGTGCCAGGGGAGGCACTGCACAGATGCAGGCCAACAAAATGTGGCTGAGGTTAGTAATAAAACTCCAAGTAATTGTAAGAGTTTCCGTAGAGACTGGTAGTAATCCATATGGGAACCATGCAGAGATTAAAGCTTTTGACCTCAGCGTGGACCCCTGTAGGCATTCAGGGCCAGCTGAGTTTCATTTATCTGGATAAATGACACTGTAAACAAACAGATTCAACAAAAGTGATGACTTAACCTTTTCCTCTGCTTCACTCTAAAAGCCAATTTAACAGCATTGTTTGGTGCATATTTTAAGGCTGTGCTTTATATTTTGTCTTTTTCAGCATAAAAAGATGTATTTCTGCTTTGTCATGAACATAACTTTCTAAAATTATTAATTATAATCCTGCAGTATGAAAAGTTGTTTGACCCGAGAAAATAACAGAAAGAACAAACTTTGGCACTGTGCACTGTCATGATACCTGCAGAGATGTCTGTCATTTATTTTTCTTTTCTTTTTTTTGCGGGTGTCCATAATTTAAAGATCCCCTCAAACATGTTTTAAGACATAGAAACACTGGTGTAAATAATTTGTCTCTAATATTGTTTTCCATTAAATAGTTAAATCAATTTCTCATCACTCCTTAAAATTCCATGAATATGCAAACAATTTTCATTTCCATACAGCTTCCAAGTCCATCACGTGCAATGAAGGCCTCAGTTTTCCATGAAGCACTAATATTTGCATACAAGATCAAGTTTGGCTTCAAAACTGTTTAAAGTCAGCTTACACTTACACAACTTAAACAAAGAGTTAAGGTGAGCACAGATAAATATTTCCTCTCAAGCATATAAATGTAAAAAAAAACAAAAAACATTCTCATATCAAATTCTGCACAGAAATCCGTCGGCACAGTGAAGGTCAAACATCTAAACAGAAAGCCAAACACATTTTGGACTTGGAGGGACCTCGTCTTTGACAGTTAAACCGAACTTTAGTCAAACACTAGGACTGCCTTGACTCAGGCCTGTCAAAAATGAGAAGAAAGAAAAAAAGGAGCAAGAAGAAGAACACAATCCGTGTATCATTCATTCATTCGTTTTTCAAAATAAAACCAAAAATAAGAAAACGAAAAAACAACTCTTTTTCTCAGTATTCGTTTCCAAAAGTGAAATGAAAAAAACAGATAACGACTCGTTTTTTCAGTTTTCGATTTTATGCTCAAATGAATAATGGAAAAAACGGATAACGAGCGTTTCCCGTTTCATGTGAGAGGCACCCATCTGCAGTCAAGATGGCCGCCACATATCCAGTCCATACCGGAAGTCAGTTAATCACCAAAATAAAAACTTAAAAAACACGTACGTTTGCACCATAGTTAAACCATGTATGGTTTACACATAACATAATTCTATGCATTTTGTGCAGTTACCTGTTTATTGTAACGGTATAATTGATTAGTTAATTGTCTCACCAGGACTTTACACACGTTAGTTAGAAGCCTATAATAATCACTAAGTTATAATGTTAACATTTCATGAATTTAGCTTCAATATAAACGTTATGAATGCAAATGTGAATATTATGTTTGTGTTGTGGTAGGGGCTTCACTCACACACACACACGCACACACAGACACACACATTCACACACACACACACAATATGACTAAAGAAAAACTAAGATTAAATAAACTTAATTCTCAAATTACAGAATTAACAAAACGGTCACAACAAATGTCATACTTACTATCACATTAGTATACGGTAAATATGAGTTTTTATTTATTAATAAATGTTTAATTAATTTACAATTAATATTGATTGTAAGGGCGGCTGTAGCTCAGTGGGTAGAGCTGAGGACTAGTGACCCGAAGGTTGCTGGTTCGAATCCCTGGCTCCCCAGGGCGGGACTGAGTTACAAGCCGAAGCATCCTTGAGCAAGATGCTGAACCCCAACCCCAACACTGCTCCTGATGTGCAGTTGGCACCTTCGTGGCAGCCACTGCCATCAGTAAGGGCCCTGCGATGAGCTGGCGACTTATCCAGGGAGTACCCTGGCCTTCGCCCATAGAGTCACTGGATTTGGCCCCAGTACCCCCGCTCCACCTTGAAAAAAGGTGGTATAAAAGCGGTAACATCACCCGCGACCCGCATGGATAAAGCGGAAGAAAACGGAACGGAACGGAATTGATTGTAAATATTAATATTGCAGTTATTAAACGTGAATACAATGTTTGTGTGTGTGTGGGGCTGCTCACACATATCATTCACGCTACAACTGAAAAATCACAAGGCCAGCACGTTAAATCATTGGCGGTAATACAGTGTAAGGACTATATTGCCCGGATATTATATAGGATTTTGTTTGCAGGAAGCTGTCATGCTCTCCCTGTCTTTCCCGTATGTGGCCGAGCCTGCCCACCAGAGGTTAGTGTGTGTGATGAGAAGTGTGATGCAACAGAACAGGGAGTTCCTGGGTCTGGAGATATGTTCATTTTCATGTTTAACTATTAAATGACTTTAATAATTAGACTTTCCTATTGTCAGATGGTCAGTACTCTATTAAATCCATTTTATTTCTGGAATACAGTTATGCACAACATTACACTATCATGCTGGCAACATTAATAACTTGACTTGGACTTTTTTGTGACAAACATTTATTGTGATCCAATGCCAAATATTCCAAAGTAGAAAAACAAACATCCATCTCACATCTCATCACATGTTGCTGTCCCCATGTCTTGCGCTGCACATGCACTGGAACACACAATCCTCTGGAAGTTTTTCTAACAGCATAGAGGCCGTTACTCTGGTCAACGTATGTACTTTGTAAGTGAGATTGTGATGTTGTGTCTTTTACTTGGCCATGTTTTCTTTGAAAATGTAAAAACAAATTCCTCTTGTACAAAACCACTGGGCAGTGCTGGCACCTCACATGAGTTGGTAGCACATCCCCAGTTACTTCTTCCTTTGGAGCAATGGGATCCTCTGAGGTTAGAGCTCGGGTTGACTGAGATAGATCTGAGGTCTTCGGGGATACTGTTTGTGTGTAGGAATGGTCAATTTTGACGACTGACACAGAAGGTGAGAGTGTGTATGAATGTTCCACACTCATTGATGATAAAACAGTAGGGTGGGTCTCTGGTGAGGACGGTTGAGAGGATGGAGCCGTGGTGAGTTGGGTCATATCACATTTGTGTTTGCACTGTATAAGATGGGGCATAATGGTGTCTTTCTGGATAATTATAGTTCCACAAAATGGACAGTGAAAATCGCCTCCATCTCTGCAGGGCAGATTGCATCTGCAGATGATCTTTTCTAAAAAGGGAGAGTAATTTGTCTTAAAAATCATACAGTACCTGAGAGACAAATAGTTACTTAACATCCACAGTATATACAAATGTATTTTTCCCTTACTTTAAACAGTTATGTATACTTAAAAAAGTGAAACACTCCACTGACTTCTACTAGTAGGGATCTCTTGAAAGTAACTTGCTTTCTGTGCTACAACTTATCCACAGACCTCGAAGGAGTGCAACCCAGTAACACTGGTTACAATATGCCCTTAGACATGCAAAAACACTGGTATCATTCAAAATTACATGTAAAGGCATATGATCTCAAAAAGACACTTGATGAACATATCCCTTGAAATGTATTGAAGTTGACAAACACTTTCCTAAATACTGTACCATACAGTACTGTAAAATGCATCAAAAACATTCTGACTTCATCATGAATTCATTCAGTAGTATATTTTGTGTTTTTATGGGTTTTGTTGAAGAAAAACATGAGCAGCTCTCAGGCAGATCCAGTAGGCTAAATGTTTGCATACCAAAATTGTTCTGAAAATTTTAAGTTGTAAATAAAAAAAAAAATAGCAAAGATGAACAAAATGAGAAATTATACTTGTGACGTTATGTCAAGTTAGCATACTAACCAGCTAGCAGTGGAAACTCTCCCCCTGGCCTCTGAGCTCCCAGCCAGGGCGGAGTCAGCTAAGAGGGCTGTGGCTAATGGGGATAGCTAGCTAACAGCAGCTACTGTTAGCAGCAGTAACAGTACTCTTTGGACAGGTGGCTAATTCTCACGCACTACACCTTTAATTATGATTTCTCAGGTCTGCTTCTTTGCAAAACAACAGTTCATCTGACACATACAAGTCGCTCCGGAACTGCTTGGTACTCTAACAATACTCTTGTCTTTGGCTAAGCCCGGACCATCGAGTCAAGCGGATAAACAGCCTTCACGATACATGACACTCTAATTCTTCGATGCATCGCATTTGTAATATATATATAATAGCACGAATTACATATTAGAGAACAAACCACACTCGTTGGATGATAATTACAAGACTATTTCTCTTACCATTCCCTCGCTCTCTGTTCCTGATCCACAGATCCGTGTGGACGCCGAATATGCAATACATTACACGAAGAAGAGACTTCCGCTTGGCACTTCCGGTATCTTGACTGCAGATGGGTGCCTCTCACATCCCATGAAACGGGAAACGCTCGTTATCCGTTTTTTCCATTATTCATTCGAGCATAAAATCGAAAACTGAAAAAACGAGTCGTTATCCGTTTTTTCATTTCAGTTTTGGAAACGAATACTGAGAAAAAGAGTTGTTTTTTCATTTTCTCATTTTTGGTTTTATTTTGAAAAACGAATGAACGAATGATACACGGATTCAACACAATACATCTACAAATACTGTACCATATAAGTACAGAAATATGTGTGCTTTTCTATTAGGTGTGAGAAGAGTGTTTCTCTTTGAACCATGATTTAACACCCCTGTTAAAAACATTTAAGTTCTGGATTGACTGAGATTTGATTTAACTTTTTTTATTGTGCAAATATCACTCACTTGTTTTTCACATGTTGTCACACTTGACATTGTCAACCCTTTTTACCATAAATGTTTCTTTTTTGTACTATTTATGCATGGGAAAAATGTTTTAACTGTTTTTTTTTACATTCTGTGTTAAATGTGAAAACTCAAGCCATCATGATACAGAATGTAATGAGTGAGTGAGCTGGTCAGCATCTTTCCTTGCTAATCTTGCAGATGTATACATAACTGTATCATCAGCATACATCTAGCAGCCATCCACAGGACATCTCTCAGGTAGGTCATTGATACCTATAGCCTTATAGGAATGGACCTAGAAGCAACCCTTGGGGTATCCCCACACTTTTGGTGTGGGAGATGGACTTTACCTTATTGACCCTGACACATTGTATTCTTCCCCTCAGAGTCAAACCATTGTGAGGCCTGATGAGAAAATTGGAAGTCAGGGAGTTTGATCTTAGCAAATTGTGGTTAACAGTGTCAAAAGCATTTTTTCAAGTCTAAGAATATACTCCCACAATGTGACCTTCATCCCAATGACCCTTTATTTTTTTCCAAGTAGATACCAGTTTGCAGTCTTAATCAAATGTTTGGCTCTGAATTCAAACTGTTGTTGATGCAATTTCAATGTCTTAGAGACAACTGGTAGAATTGCAATGGGTCTATAATAACATTGCAGGTCTAGCTCACCAAATGTAAAAAATAGCATTTGTTATTCATAATTATTAATAAGGATACAGAGTTGCTACTGTCTGAATTCGAATAAAATCAGACATTTTAATGCCTACTAATAAAACCTGCATCTTAAAACATGTGTCCAAAGTATAATCTCTCAATCAGCTTGCTGCTTACTTGTTCAATTATCTGAAGTTTCACTAATTTTTACTTTTTTGTGTAACCACTCATTCTTTTCAATAAAATGAATACATTTCTTATCTTCCATTTTGATCCACCACTTCAGTCTCTTATTCTATTAGATTCATGGAGTTATAATTTCAGCAACAAAACAGAGTTCAAAAGGGTAATTACAGATTATCTGATTGATCATATGAGGCGACAATGGTACATCTGTAAAATTACCTTGCACCTGGGCTGGGCTAACACAAATGATGAAATCTGTCTGACCTACATGTTGATAAATTGGCCATGTGTTGGTGCAATTCAGCTTCTTTTTTCTCTATTCTTTTTTTCCATTTATGAGACAGAATTTTCACATCTCATCTGGTCTGTGGACAAAAAGGAATATAAGTAGCGTATACCCTTTTTCTCTCCGCTCACACTCACACATCCTTTACTGGAGGCTAGTTTTAGTTCAGCGTTATTTAACATGTGCATGTGTCTTCTCTTGCTATAGGGTTAAATAATACATGTTAATATTTTCTTAATTTTCTTGCTTTCAGCGGAAACTTATGCCAGCGGTTATGTACAAGCGCATATAACACTTAGACACTGTGCTCGGGGTCATTACATGCACATTCTTATTCATGTCGTAAATTAGTGTGAATGTGCGTGTGAACACCAGCACACCAATCTGGCAGACATCTGGCACTTGAAAGACACAGAAGGTGGTCAGCTCAAAGAAAGCCAAAATGTAAAGAGACCAAGAAAGTGAGACAGAGACCGGTAGGCATGCACCCATCACCTCAGACAAAGGTTAATCTTTAGAAAACTTTCACATACCCTGCAGGGTATCGTAATCCCCTTCTCCGAGTACCAAACATGCTCAGGTATTCCTGTAAATACCTGCAGGATTTGTGATGCTGCTTTGTATCACTCAAAGAGATGTCAAGAAGGTGTAAACACTGGATGCCATGCCCAGATCATCTAAGAATATGCAATATGACTACAGAGGAAATCCTGCTGTGGTATAGGAGCATATACTGAAATGTTGAGGGGAGGGTGCCATAAGGGTGCAGTGATTGCACAGCCCAGATGGCTTCAACCAGTAAGTGCCAATTGATATAACAGTGCAACTCAATGGCTCTGCCACCAAGCCCATTTTTGATTAAACCCAAGACACTGATGGCTGGCAGCAGCAGTGCTCACTACCCAGTCTGATGTCTTGATGACAGGATCTTCAGTTCTCAGTATGAAACAATCACGCCCACGCAGGTTCTATCTGGAGCCTTGAGACGAGCGTAAAAGAGAGATTGAAAATACTGCATGAATTGTGACAGAGGGCGACAGATTTTCTGAGTAATATCCGACAGTGAAATAAAAGTACAATGCTGTTTTTTCAACCTGTGCTGAGAGGCTGAGATATACTATTGTCATCACAATAACACCTGGATTTGCACAAGAGTTTCCTGTTCACAAAAGAGACAAAATTATGTTTCTGACGAGTGGTTCCTTTTGTCGTGACAGCAGTTCGAAAAATTACTTTCATTCTAGACATGTCTGAAGTTAAAACCTTGGGTATTTTATTTTCAACATTTTTCTGTGTTCCACTCCTTGAAATAACTTATGTGAGTGTGGTGCTTTGTGCATTAATGTTTGCTTCTGGTGCCGTAATAGAAAATTGAAACATTGCCCCAGAGCATGAGGAACTCCTGTTTGAAGTTTCTGTTTCAAGGAAGAGCGTAATTGTGTGTTATACAATGAGCTCACTAAATATTTAGACAGTGATACATTAAAGCTCCATACTCATACTTTTTGATGGGAAATAAGAATAGCTACTGGGCTAAGACCACACTTTCTGCTTTAAAAGGAGGAAGTTTAACACGTCAATTTAACAGTTAAATAACCAGAGCCCTTGCTGTCTTTTTGTGCTGGCAATATACACAAATATGTAATCATTTCAGTCAATGCTGCTGAACATTGACTTGTATGTGTCTGAAACCAGAAAGGACTCTCCTCTCTGGCCACTTCATCCTGTTGTCAGGTTTTATTTTTCAGCCTGTTGCATTTCCTTATATGCAGTCCATCATTGACTTTTAAAGTGACGTGTGACATTTTGGGAAATACACTTATTCACTTTCTTTCCAGGCGTGAGTTAAGGAGATCCATACAACTTTAACAAGTCGCCCAAAGGGGCAGCTTGAGTAGCAGAGCAGCGACGGCAGCTGCACTGTTTCCTCTCTGTCTATACAGGATGCATTCAGGCGCAACATTGACTGTGGGTCACCTGTTTAAGCAGCGCTTAGAGCCAAGCACACAATCACTGTAATTACATGAGACGGATGCTGAAAACCGCAGCTAAAACTCTCTCTCTGTAGGCGCCTTGGTGTCTGTAAATGAAGCTACAGCCAGCAGGCACTTAGCTTAGCCCAGATACACTGGCAGTGTTCAAAACATAACAACAAAAAGCCTAATGGCACATCTAAAACTAACTAATGAGCACAAGATATATATTTTTATCCCAAACAAAACCAATGTGCAACAATGTGGACTTATGGGAAGCTGTCTGAGATCTCTGTGTACCTTAGGATGAGTCAGAGGCATCATGAAGTCCCTGGGGTATGCCTGTTTCTAGTTCTTAAGTTAACTTAAACTTTCTTGCAGCTCTGACTTAATATTAATAGACATTTTAGTGTGCATTCGTCTCCCCCAAACCATTGGGTCTCCCTGACAGTATTATTTATTAGTATTAAATAAAATGTCCGATTCTTTTATATTTGCCATAAATCTGTTAAAAAAAGAAACTTGTAATAATGCTAGCTGTGGTGATGATTTTAGCCTCAATGTCTGAGAGACAGCGCCAGAGAAAAAGTGAGTGGAAATGTAGCCAAAACAGCTGAGATATTGAAATTTAGCCTATGATAATCACAAACTAGTTTTGTCAAGGTTGAGCATTGATTAAAAAGAGTGTGAGTGTCTATTTGCCAACACTTGTTTCAGTCTATCTAAATCATAGTTATTATTTTACATCTGCCTGTAAGTGTGACAAGGTTTTGCCATTGTGGTCCACCTCTAGTCCAGCACGTCGCAGCCTGAACCAGAGAAGCTTTTAGGTGGGAATACATTATCAGCACACCAAATTGAATAAGTCCAGTTATTGGCCATCACGTCTTCTTTATTCACTCTGAGAGCAGTGGAAAATGTTCTAATGGGCAGTTCTAAGAGCCCGGCCCAGCTTCTCATGAAAGAACACCAAGAATAGAAGGCGCAAAGACACATGTCCCTAGAATGAAAAAAGATCTCGAAAGATGGGCAAAAGATGTCTCCTTTCAAGAATAATGTACACTAAACCTCTCTCACCTTGATTTCTATGTCAAGTTTTTAGATTTCAGTGATGTCCGTGCATGCAACAGTAACACGTGTAATGGTTTGTATTTGCATTTTTTCTGTGGCCTACATTCTTATTTGTTTATTTACCATGTTGTGTAGGTAACACAGCTGCTGCATGGATGTGCTAAAACCATTCAAAAATGCAAAAAAGTGGTCAACAGAACATGAAAAAAATAATAGTTTTGACATTATGATGTCTATGTATTGTGTTCCAGCGATATCTACAGAAGTTAGCATGCCATCTGGCGATCCCCGGCCTGGTCCATAGCTCCTGTGCTCACGCTTTGAACACAAACACAAAAGAAGGTTTTTGAACTACTCACGTTAGCTGCTGCAGCTCCTGCGCGTCGCCGTCATGGCAGACAAAAAGTGTCGATCCCTGAGTTTCGTTTTAAATACTGCCCTTTTAATTAGTCATTATTTATCTTTATTTGATCCCATCCAAAACATTGACAATTACTATGGTGTGGAACCTTAGAACAAAACAGTTGACAACAAAAACAACAATGTTTTATAGCTAGAGGTTAAAGCGCAGGATAACCATCCTGTGGAGTAAAATAATAAAGAGAAACACATACAGTTAAGTATAAAATAGAATAAGACAAATAAATACAAGAGTAATAAACAGTAATTAAAATTACAGTATAGCTAAAAGCATTTACAATCAATCAAAAAAAGTCTGAAATAAGAGCCCCTAACGGCCCAAAACTGTGGTAGTTTAGTTTAGCGTTCCCACTGGCTCATTACAAATTGATCTAACAAAAAAGCAATGTATCACAGGTTCTGCTATTTAAATGGGTCCTACAGTATTCAGGCAACCAACATAACCTTTATTTTCATTTCAGTAACAAATACTTTCTTCCTTTTTTTTCTTACGCTTAAAGTGAGAGCATTAAAACACTTTCTTCTTAGTCAACTCCTGGCATTGACGGGAGATCAATAAGACATGCTGTTCTCCTCTCACGGTGTTTGGAGATCACGTCAGGACGGAGTGATGAATGGCAGAAGAACAGGCTCAGCAGTGGGGAAGAATGAGCTGGACAGGGAACAGAGGGTCAACAAGGTTAATGATGTTGGCCGTGATTATTTGCAGGTGTGAATGATCTGAGATTAATCATTTAGTAGCAAGGCTTGAATGACAGGAGGTGAGAAATGGCAATGATCTAAAGCGTTGGAAACGCTCTTGAGCTCTAGGAAACCTTTACTGAGGTGGACCAGAGGATGAAGCAAGGGGAAGTAATGCAGCTGTCCACGCTCCGCTGTGTGTGTCAGGACAAATGCTGAAGAATTGCAGGACATGTACTCTGCAACTGTAGGGATTCTAGACCTTTGCTCACTGTGAATACTAAACTGAAATACTGAGTGTCTGTCATTACTTAATAATAGTCCTGACAGTTTTTGTCAGACACCTCAAGTATTAACAAATGATATCCAATGACTTAGGAGAGCCCTCTAGATAGTACTGATGCAGAGTAATTACATAATTACAGAAGTAATTAAGTTGTTCGTTGTACTGGCCATGTAGCATTATTTTATTTCTGTTCCCCTGCAGTTGCACATCATTAACCTACTTGAGATTCACAGTCTGGTTAATAGGCAAATAAAAAGCAAGAAATCTCTGTCAGTATTTCCTCAGATATCTCAACAACCATTCATCCAATCTACTTCACAACGTCAGGTTTGCTGAGGACCCAGAGAAATGCAGTGTCAAACTGGTGCACTTTGGACTTGCAACATGTTCAATATTAATAAACTCTGAATAAACTGTGAACACAGTTCTGTGCAGTAAGGTGGGGTGGTTTCTGGTTTCCTGAAGTAGTGCTCATGAAGACTGATTGATGGTCCATCAAGCATCAAGCAGAAGTTATGCAAGTTTGGATGATTGCTAGAGACAGGTTTTCTATTAATAAATGAGAAATGGAGGTGAGATTTTAAGGTGTAAGATTCGACCACTAAATGTGGCTTTCCATCTCACCCCTTGCAAGCATGTTACAACACGGCAGTTTTTTTAATTTGCTACATTAAAGCCCCTGTACAGACTTTTCATTTAGTGTTGATTTTGGCGGCCCCGCTGGACGAAAGCGGTGGTGTTATGCCGGAATGAAGACTGCATTTCCCATGAGCTCTAGCGCCCACTGTCGTGAAGACGTTTGTGTGGCCAGCGCATGTAGATTTGTTTTGGAAACGTCGGAAAGACAATGGGACTTCCTTTGAAAACTTTTTTTTTTTTTTTTTTTTTTAGCAGCTATCTGCAGCGTGCATATGGACGAGGTAATGTGTCTATTTGTATTTCTACTTAATATAATATGCCGCCGGTGAAACAAAGTAATGCTGCTGTTGCACTGCAATTTCCCAGCTATAAATATTACCCACGGTGCTACAGAGCTAGCGTTACAGCAAATTCACAGTGATTGTGATGGATGTTTTGTTCTAAGTAAGAAACTGAATCATTTATAATGACAGAGGATATTACCGATGCATCGTTGCAGGTCGGCTGGGCTGAAGCATACACACAGCTGAAATGGATGCGTGATCTAAGACGTTTGTTGTTGTTTTCACGAGTGTAGTATCTAGAGCTAATCTAGTGGTAACGTTAGCCAGCTTTGTTTTAACAACATAAATTCATGTATTGCTGTAAACTACGTCCCGCATTACATTTCATAAATGAAATAAAATTTACAAACCTGTCTAGGAGGAATCGGGCGAATTCTGGATCCGACCCTCCCTTCAAGTCCCGCAACTCTCTCCATCTCTGGAAGGAATCGCCAATGTTTATCCGTGTTTTAGCCCTAGCTCGATCGGATTCCCTCTGGCCTTTCGTTGGTCTTCGGTTCGAATTCTTTTTCTTTTCTTTGTCTCATTATCAGCCATGACAAAAGTTTTAGCTCGGTTAGCACTGGCTAGCGTAGCAACAAAACAGCTATGCCGTATCCTGAATGTCGTCAGTTCCGGTCTGACTGCCGTAAATCGTTTCGTCAGTGGTCCGACCCGACCAATGCCTTTCAGAGGTATAGAATTAGACTACTTAGAAATAGCGTATCTTCATGCTGATGGGCTCATTTGCTGTTGTAGGTAACAGAGACACATCAGCAGAAACCAGAGACTTTTGCATATCCAGTTAAAAACTCCGTACAGGGGCTTTAAGTGGTTGCCGGTAGCTAATGCTGCTAATACTAGCTAGCAAATATTGGTTAAGTTAACGCTGCTAATGCTAGCTACCTAACGCTAGGGAACTACATTATGCTTATAACCCATTTTTTTATGTTTTTGTCCACAAACTGGCAAATACCACACTTTTGATAGCAAGGGTAATGTAATGGCTCACAAACATTGCTAGACAGACATAAACAAAACATTTTGATTCACAATCAGAATTTCTTCAAGAAAAATACTTGTATTTTGCACCTGTCTACAAGCTCTGTAGATAACTAATAAAAATGTTATCAATATGACCTTCACATTTCTGTCAACAGTAGTATGCTAGCTAACAATACCTTCAAGCACTAGAATGTTTACTATTGCTTCACAGCACAGTCAGCTGCTTATAATGCCCCTATCTGTTGACAGTTGTGTTGAAATGTCTTGGTCCACTAGAATCATCCAAAAAACCTGTTACATTTACACCATTTTACATGCTGGATCACCTGCATGCAAATTACTGTTTAAGGGAATCGAGATACTTCACATGAATGCAAAATCCTTTTTACGCAGAGCTAAAGACATTACTTCAAGGGTGGTTGTGATATTACCTTAATTGTACAAACAGATGTATCTGCATATGTTTTTTTCTCAACAAGAAAAAAAAAAAACATGTCGGTGGCATTCGTAGGAAAAATAACCAAGCAGTGGAACGAAAGACACATTGCGCTCAGTTGCCTGAATGGACCAGAGCAGATTACCCAAGGGTCTGACAAGAGGAAATACATGTATGTTTTTAAGACACACTTGAGAGCCTCCGAAAGCAGCTGATATAGATTTATCAGCTCTATTTAAAATGCATCAGCACTTACATCTCAAGCCAGCTATATGTATGCTGCAATCAACAGCAGTATAGTTCTGGGAATACTATAGCAACAAGGAGAATGTGGGTTCAGTTCCAGAAGAAGAGACTCAAATAGAATTCACATACAGATTAAAATATTTACACTATATCGCCAAAAGTATTTGCTCACCTGCCTTGACTCGCATATGAACTTAAGTGACATCCCAGCTTTCCACAAGGTTTAGGAGTGTGTTTATGGGAATTTTCTTCCAGAAGCGCATTTGTGAGTTCACACACTGATGTTGGACAGGAAGGCCTGGCTCTCAGTCTCCGCTCTAATTCATCCCAAAGATGTTCTATCGGGTTGAGGTCAGGACTCTGTGCAGGCCAGTCAAGTTCATCCACGCCAAACTCTCTCATCCATGTCTTTATGGACCTTGCTTTGTGTACTGGTGCACGGTCATGTTGGAACAGGAAGGGGCCATTCCCAAACTGTTTTCACAAAAATGGGAGCATGGAATTGTCCAATACCTCTCTACCAAGAGTTGTTGGACAAGCTAATCTGAAGGCCACATGAAGTTTGGAGGTCCGTAGCGATTGACTTTTTCTCTCAGAAAGTTGGCGACCTTTGCACACTATGCACCTCAGCATCTGCTGACCCCGCTCCGTCATTTTACGTGGCCCACCTCTTTGGAAGCGATTGGAACGACAGCAACTCAGCCACACTTTGTTGTATTACCACTGACAGTTGACTGTGGAATATTTAGGAGCAAGGATATTTCACGACTGGACTTGTTGCACAGGTGGCATCCTATCACAGTCAGAGTGAGGAGGAAAGGTTGTGAATGTTACTTTATGTTCAACTTTAAATCATGTCCTCATCATTTAACTCTTCTGCCTGAAAAATGTCAGTTAGATTTTAATCTCCAGTGGTGGCTTTTTAACAATAAAAAACACACAGGATCCCAGGCTACTTCAACACATCATATAACCATGTCTTTTTTTTACACTGATTTACGCTCTACCTTCATCCCAACCTTTGCCGGTGCATTGCAGTCTATCTTTTTGTGTCCTCATGTAGATAGATAAACAAAATGGGGACCCACAAGGCACCTTAAAGCATTAGACAATGACAGCAAGGACATTCACAGCAGTTTGTCTCAAAGGAGCTCTTTCAAAGTTGTCTCAGGTAATCTTCCCACCTTTGGTCTGTTTCATTTACTCCAGGCCAAGTAAAATAAAAAAAATACTATGCTGCCTTTCAGTTCCGATCAGTTTAGCATTCCCACTGGCTCATTACAAATTGATCTAACAAAGTAAACATGGAGTGGTATGGATCGACTGTTAACACATTGTGGAAGTGGGAAAAAAAACACATTTCTAGACAGACATGCAGCACTAATAAACCTTAATGCAATTATTTATGTTCTCTTATGTCACAATGTCCTTACCGAGAAAGAAAATCATATGGTTGGTCTGTTTTGCTTTCACTCTGCAAACAATCCCGCTGCTTCAGACAGCCATAGATCGGTATTTCAGCCTGCACCGGAGTGTGATTGACAGCTTTCACACTGGCCTTAACGAGCTGAGCCAAACGAGCAAACATACCAGAGGTCGTTTGAACCAGAGCAAAGACCTTAAGATGTGATCATGTGAGGTGCCCTTGTTCAAAGTGTTAATACATAAGTTTGTGCATTATCAGTAGTCTTCCTCACATGAATTGAAACGTGTATGTACTGCATGTGTGAGTGTGAGTAAAGGGCAAGGAAAGGTAAAATAAAGCTGGTGGTCTATGTGGACTATTTACAAGCAAACACTCATACAGATTCACACACAACTGCATACAGATAAGAAACATAATTTTAACATGTAAATGCATTTGTCCCATGATAGCATTTTAAAACCTGTGGTGATATTTAAAGCAACATCTGGCATTTAATGTAATGCAGAGATTATTCATCATCTGTGGACATAATGTTCACAAGTGTCAGGGGGTAAGTATGGAGATCGCTTCAGCAATGGATGCATCAGGCTAAACTCAAGGGAATAACATGATTTGTCAAGTATCACAGATGTCGTCTTATTGTGCTGCATTTAAATTCTTGGAATTTAATGATCCTGACAAGGTCCATTTTCATGAGGCACGCACATTTAATCACCAATACGAAGGCATGATTTCTGTGCCGGTAGCCTGTCATTGTGGTAAAGGCACACAGCGGCGAGTCTCAAGCTAATCAATGAAGTGACCTCCCACAGAGCTGTTTATGTCTCATGCATCTGACACATAATCGATTGATAAAAGTGGAATTATGAAGTTGATCCAATCTGCTGTTTCATTCAGAGTCGCCAGCAATTCATACACAAGCTGCATGACCGAGCAGCATATACTTACACAATGATGGATAGGAAACTGACGCAGGAAATGACATAAAGGCCACATCCAGCGTTTTGTTGTATGGATAAGCAGCAGTGGTCACTGTAGATGTTTAGAACATGGTGCAGTAATATAATTGATAATACAAAATGTGATATATTTATAAATATATGCATTTACCAAATGCAGACAAAAGGCAAAATAATGGTCAAGAGAAGCCAGATCAGATTTTGTCTCCATATTGTAAAAGCAAATTATTCACAATAACATAATGCTTGCTAAATGCTTTGGACTCACATATTTGACTATTGAATTTGGCATTATGTGAAGATTGATTATTTTTTTTAAAGGATCAGTTTGCTTGTCTGTTTTCTCAGTTGTGAAATAGTTTTGGTGTCCCTACACCTGATAAGCGATGAAACTATTGTCAATCAAGTGTACCTGTCTTGGAAGTTTAAAGATGACAACACATTTTCTGATCCCTCAGAGGAAAAATTCAGGTGTTAAAGCTGCACAAGGACAGAAATAAGTACAGATGAATAGATTACTTATGAAAAATATCAGTTTGGTTTACAAAATGAGTATCAAGTATGGCTTGATAAATGCAAAGAAGAGGGAAGAGGACTGACAGCGACAAGCTTATAAAGGGTCATCAACTAGCAAGTGAGCTTGAGCAGAATTCTCCCTGAGACCTCAACTTAAAGATCCCTTTATTAGTAGTACATTTATCCATATTTGAGGATCAAAATGTATCTTGCTGCTACTGGGCGATTTAGAGATTTTTTATTTTCCAAAGCTTAAAGTCCGTGTAAACCAAAATCAGCCATTTTCTTCTAAACACATTAAACGGGTCATAAATGTGTTTACTTAAAACATGTAAAAGCCATTCGGCCATGTAGAATTTAATTTTGGAGCTAGGCTCACAAACAGTTTTTCAACATTTCTGTGTTCAGGATTTAATGGGCGGGTCAGAAATCATGCAAATCATGGCCGCGTTACGTAACGCGGCCATTTGATTTGCATAAACCCCGCCCTGCTGCGGAAGTGGTATAAATACGTTCAGCGCATCGGCTTCAGCGGTTCTCCCACTCACTCTCCAGTTTCGGATTGCATTGCTTACAATAGTTTGCAGCTAGCTAACCAGCCAACCAGTCAGCTAACCAGCCATGTCTCCTCCACATCGCTCTGCATCTTTCCTGGATGCCACAGTGTGCAGGGTGACTGCGCTGTTAGCTTATTTAAGTTTCCTTCGGATGAAACGTAAGGAAACGGGGGAGTCCATTGACGCTGGTCAACTCCGTCCCGGCTTGCATCCTCTCCTCCGCCAACGAGGAGATGTGACCGCTGCTGACCGCCGCTGACACTCTCCGTCCCGCTGACAGCGGGTCCCACCGGCATGATGTGGCCGCGCCGCAGCCGGCCCTCCGTCCTGCTAACGGCGGGTCCCACCGGCATGATGTGGCCGCGCCGCAGCCGACCCTCTCCGTCCTGCTGACGGCGGGTCCCACCGGCGGTATGTGGAGGTAGTATCAGGGCCGCATTATTGGTGAGCCGTCCCAGTGTGAACGGAAAATCCGGAGGCGCGGAGCGAGGGCGTGTCGGTCTGACAGTCTAACTGCACAGGTCCTTCACTCAACTAAATACAGAGAAATGTCCCACAAAGCAACGTTACATGACCGAACAAAAGTAACGTAGTAACTATAACTGTCTTTAGCAACTTATATGAGGAAAACAAATCCCACAGCTGTATGTGGAGAAGCGTCTGTCCTCCTGTCCGTCCCCTCCCTGTCCTCCCGACTCTTCCTCACATTTCTGCTCACAAAACAGCGTCTGTCACGCTTGTCACAAGAGTGTTTAACTCACCGAGTGTTTGACGAAAATAAATCACCGCGACCGCCAGCCCTCCTGACCGAGACTTAAGGAAACTGTCCCCCAGAAAACAGCCTCCGTCCCCACGAGTGACAGAGTCAGACAGCGTCCTGTTTACTGATGGTGATTATGTATAATTATGTAATTTAGCGCGAAAAACTTCACTCCGTCACTTTCCAGGATGTTTAGTGGGTCAGGATCTCAATCAATACACGTTATAACAGCATCTATATGATTATAAACTGTCCGCGGGTTTAGATAGACAAGGGGAACACCTGGGGAACACCTGGGGAACACCTGGGGAGACAACGACGTCATTAACATGACGTGTAGCCCCCGCCGCATGGGCGTGGTTCCAGCGCCTCTAACTGACACGCCCCCAGCGTTTCACAGCAGAAAGAAGTGCTTGTTTTTCCATGATTTAGAGACCTAATTTTATATACTTAACAATTTTTTTAATCTTTCAAATTTGGCTCAGTGGTCAATGATACATGTTTCTTTGGTGTGACAAACTCATAACACAATTTTTTTGCCGCTTTACACGGACTTTAAGAAGACTGGGTATAATGTCATAATGATGATCCATCTGGAAAACACATTGGGACTTGTGACATCATAAGCCCCAACTGATGCAATCAGCTTCCTTATCTTCTGTCGCTGTTAAGAAAGGTACAACTGAAAGATTACAACAGATAATATACCTTTATCCTTTCTTAAACACTTAATCATTACCTTCCCAGCAGTGTTGGGGAGTAACGAATTACATGTAACGACGTTATGTAATTTAATTACAAAATTTACATAATTGTAATCCGTTACATTAGTGGGAGAAAATATGTAATTTAATTACAGTTGCTTTTGGAAATTTCAATGATTACAACTTAAGTTACATTTGAAAAATTGCCGCAAAAGCTCGGATTTATCAAATAGTTTTTTGCCCCCCTAGATTCATGTTTGTTTTTAGTTTTTTTCATATCAACATCCTCCTTCCAAAACTGACTCTTGTGATTGGCTCTCTCTGGTCATGTGCCATTCGACTCAACCGACAAACTGTACGGCGGCAGTCAGACTCAGCAGCAACAGTGTCGGCGGCACACAAGATGTTCCTGGGCTGGAAATACAAAAAACACTTCATACAGACAGAAGCCAGGCTTCCCTGTATTACAAAGGTGGCTCTCTTTTAACCCAGCTAGATCACCATGGTAACTTATGCTTAGCTCATAACCTGGTCCCAACCAGGTTCTGTTCAGAGTTTCAGCTTAAAATCGGCTATAAAAGCGCAGCTGTTTCACTATTTAACTCATTTACAGCTGGCGTCACCTTTACTTTGAAAGTCCAGTGGAGCTGGATCAGAACGGAGCATTTGTACGAGGGAGAGATCGCGCTGATCCGCTGCTGTTTACTTTCTCTCTGAGCGTTGTTTCGCCTGTTATGTGTTGCCCAAACGCAAATCTTGAGTAGGTCTACTCTGTTTTCTCACATTTAAAAAGGTCTTTGTACAGAGACAACATGAGATTTGCTTGTAGCTACAGCACCTAAACCACCTAACCTATTTTCAGAGCTCACCCAGCCTCGCTTTCAATAAAACACACACTGGCATTTTATAATTGCGATCAGTGAAATATATGAAAACAATATAAAACACAGTTTGAAACAACAGTTGTTGTTGCTCTAAAGCTTCATATTTAAAAGCAGCTCAATGCAGAGCTGTCAGAAATTAAAATCAGCCTCCTCTTGTCATATTTGCAGCAACACTGTTGCTTCAGGCTGTGATCAGGCTTTTTTGTATCGCTCATACTCTCTCCATTAAAACAACCTGCTCCTTCTCTGGTCACGAAATTATCAAAAATCTCTTGTCATGGCCAAGTGAGCGCTTATTTGCAGAGAGAGGGCCCTTCTAATTTTTAAATGGATCCTGGCCTTAAAGGCAGTACTCTAAGAACAAACATATGTCATCACCCAGACACCCATTGCTTTAGCCAAAAACAATTATGAGGTAATATGTAGTCTCATTCATTTTAGTACAGACTGCATGTGCTATGAGACAGTACATCATTCAAAGGACCTGATTTATTTCCAAACACTCTGAACCAAGGTCACAAAGTGGCCCTCTGAAATGAAGGATTGGCTGGTTTGAATGTGCAAAACCAACTTTTTAGACGTTCTATAGCAGATGGTCTGAAGCGCAAAGCACTAGTGCATTTAGGGATATATTAAATAAATAAACTAACATTGAAATGAGGAGGATGATCTCAGTCCGTGGATCAGGTGGGACGGGTCATAAACATCATCCTGATCAATAACAGGTGGAATGAGAGGGTGAAATACATCCTTAATAAGCGATATATTAATGAAACGACCTGCAGTGATCCTCCAGCAGCAGAAACAATATGTGTATCTCTACATTAATATGAACATTTACGCACAACAAACAGCTGACAAACTTCACTGATTATTTAAAACTTGTTTATAACTCGACTTTTACTTTTGCTGATTAAATGTGCCCTGATAGTTGTTACACTGCATGACTGTGTCCATTAATTGTTTAAATTGACTGACATAAGCCCAGAGACCCTCTTTTTGTGATGAGCAGCTCTGGGGGATGAGTGGTCGTGAGAGGAGTGGCAATGCTGCAGCTCTTATACAATTATTTCACAACAGAAGCAAGAAAAAAATACATATAATAACAATAACCCCCAACCACAACTGAGAACTGATGTAGGATTCATAATAAGGCGGTTTTGAAATCATGTCAACATTATTGTTTCTTCGCATTCTGTTGAACATGTTAGTCTATTTTTTAAATATTTCATACTAAAATTGTGGCCTTAATCTTAAAAACTACCCTTCAATCTGGGACACATCTGTTCTGTATAATTAAGTGTAGAAAAACAATAGCTCGCAAATGTGCAAAGAGAGTGAGAGTTTGAGAATCTTAAGCACAAGACTATAAGATCCATTCAGACATAAGTATTCTTATGATGTCTTTGCCACCATGTAATTCTGGAATAGTTCTAACTAAAATCGCCGTCTGACGTTAGTAGAGATCTTACATAAATCACAGCAAAATTTTCCTTTGAGGAGGTTTTCCTAAGATGGCGAGTGTCCATTCCTAACATATGATCCCATCTAGTAGAGACAAACAATTTTCTAAAGTGTTCTTTTAAAGGCCACAGAATTAAAATGGAGAGCAACAAAAAGAGATTTTGCCGAGATGGCCTCAAAAGATTGAGTTTTAAGAAGAGAGGAATCACAAGGACGTTTAACTAAGGGCAAAAATATGTAATGCTCCTTGATAATGTTCGCTATGACTTACAATAAGGCTGATTGATAGACATTAAGAAGCCAGTTGGAAAACCTCTGTGTCTGTCCATGAAAATCTGGAGGTCAAGGAAGTGCTAAAATAAAATATTACCTTAAAACACAACACAATATAAAACATTCTAATTCACTCCAGTGGGAGTGCCAGGGTTACGGGCAGGCTCACACCCCCTCCCCCTCCTCCTCCCCACTCTAACTAATGAGAAGCTATGAATGAGGAGGTTTGGATAGTGTTTATCTATGTGGCTCTGAGGGGGCCAAGGTGCCCTCACACACAGCAGCATGTAGAGAGTGTGACTGCTGGGCATAATACTTCACACATCAGCTGCCTCTCACATATGGCTGTCCTCGCCTGGCCCTGGCTCCTGCCCCATCTGCCTTCCCCACCTCAGTCCCCAAAGTTTGTTTTTCCAACCTGTGATTGGCTGCCTCGGAGTCCTTATTGTGTTGCCATATCACCCCCAAAGCTGGCTGTTCTATCATCCCATGCCCTCTTCTTCATTGTCATGTGCACAGAACAAATCTGGCCATCTCCAGTGCAAGCCCAGTCACCTTCCTACCCCCATAACCTTTCCTCCATTCCTCCCCCTTGGATCACTGCCCTCGTCCTGCCAAGTTTGGCGTAGGGTCACATCTGGATTGGAGAATTATTACCGCCCCGTCCTGGCCCTCTCTTCCATCCATTTACAAATGGCCTGTTGATTTTTAAGCCCTCTACTGTACACTGAATGCAGCCTGTTGGCATATAGAGGATGGTTAATGTACAGGGAAGCCTGTCGAGGGCTTCAATGCCTAAATTGTTTGTTTTTTTTCCTTTGGAAACAGATGCAATTATCGCTAACCATTTCACACTTATAATTTATACCAAAGTGATGATCTGCTCGGGTGACCATGGGAATTGGCTGCTGTAACCCTCTGACCCTCAGACCCTCTGATATATTAGATTACAAGGCTGGACCAGGGTGAGGTGGTTTGGATTTTGGCCAGTTAGGCAGAGAAGGGATGGTGATAAACCTGACATATGTTTCCCTTTTTTCAAACAGCACGAGTCACTGCCATGTATTAATTTTGATCTTCACACTACTCGTGTTTTTTGAGATAATGATCGGCAAATTGAATGTTTATAGTGTAACAGAAACCGAGGACTCTTTTACCTGCAACTGAGCCATAAGTATACATTATTATATGCTCTATATTGATTGCATTGTAGGAAAAAAAGCACTACATGTAGAATGGAAACTCTCACAAGTGTCATTTGCAGCTATCTCTGCACTAAAGGGCGGTGGGGGATGTAATCAAATCACCTGCAGGCTTTTGTATTCATGTAAATATTATCTTGTATCACATTTGTTGTTGGTGTTGAATTTATGTAAACATTGTATTCTAATTTTTTTTGCCTTTATGTTCAAAGAGCCTGGGGATGGTATTATCCAGGCAATTATGTGCGTCAGGGATCTATGAACAGCTGCTGGATGCTCTAAGTTAAGGAAGGTGTTGGCGTTTGCACTGACATGGTATGTGATGAAAAAAACAAAAGCCACAAGTGGTGGGTTGCACATTACCTTTGTCTCATGGCACTTTATTGAGGGATTCCATCTGCTAATGGTTTACACGGATGCACTTATTCTACAATTTTAGACCTCACTATGTCTGATGCTGTGAATTTACAGGGGTTTAATGTTGTGTGCAGTAACAACAAGTTATTTAATATACATGAATATGATTATGCTGCTGATCAATAATTTATCTGTGCTTAGACTAGCGTACCGCAAATGATGGGCATTAAAGTGGATACAAGTGAGAACAATGAGTTGGTTGCTATTTATGTGTTCAAATATAGAAAGTCTGTATGAGGTGCTTTTATAGAAAATGGAAAATTAACAGTTTGATATGATTTTTAAAGCTGCCACAGGGAGCTTTCATTTCGATTGATTCTGGCAGCTCCTGTGGTCTAAAGCGGTACGAGCACCAACTCCTCCTGTTGTAAGGAATTTGATGAGACTTGCAGATTTTATTTTTTTTTCACAACTGTGGAAGACAAGGTGTGTTGAGGTCCATCACCTCATCACAATCTGAAGTGATATAGATTTTAAAAAAGTCCTAACGAAACTGAAAGGACAAAGAACAGTGGGTATAAGAGAAACAATGTTGTTAGTCTTGTGTTATGCTCCTCTTGCCTTCTGCTTTTGTTATTGTTGTGTATGTGATTTCTCCTTGTGTGTTTAATCAACAAAGACTTATTTAAAATTCAATTTGTTCACAGCCCTTCACCGTAAAAATAGTTTTAATTTCATGTCTGATTTGGCCCGAATAGGTTCGCAATCCTTATAGCTACACAGAAGTAACCAATGCTTGTTTGCTAATGTAGGTAGTATAGCAGGATCAATATTGCATTTACATTGTTAACTTAACCAGTAAAAACTAGTACATTTAAGTAAATACATTTACTGTGCTGTTTGTTAACTGTCATATATTGAAATAGAAATCTGGTTTTGAATTTTTGACACCCATAATTTGGCATCGTCATGCTGTGACATTTGCCAGTGAATATAAGAGAATTTCATTTGAAAACATGTGTCACCTGCACCATATGCCCCTTTAACTGTCTAGAGCCAAAATCCTATTACTTTGAAACTGCTTACAGCTGTTCTAGCTCAGGAGTTTGGCAAATGCAGCCTGTCAACATCAACACACACCACGGAAAGCCAGAGGGGCAATAGTGAAGCCAAAGAATGACTTCCCAAATTAGGGCCATCTTTCTATCGGCTGCTTATCTGCTTGGCCGACAGGATAAAGGGAGATTTCTTTATCTGAAATAACTGCAACCTATACAAGATGATGGACTATCACTGTATGTTTTCAGCACAATTTTCAGCCAATCTCCTGACTTAAAATGAGCAATTCGGGGTATTTCTGTTCATCAGCGCAGTGACACATTTAAGTTTTGTTTCAGCTGCATGTCTTAACAGTTTAAGGAAAGAGGAAAACTCAAGTTGTTTCCCGTCATCATAACAAGCCTGTCAAATATTTCAGTACAGTCTGGTTTTTACTTAACTGTGTCACTTGCAGCATTTTCCCACAGCGACGTGTAACATTGTTCTCTTGCCATTTAAAAACACAATGTTAGTACTGTACTATGCCTTTGTACATTCATACTAAAAGTAGAGCACAGGAACACTGGGAATAAGCCTCAACAACAGAGGAAAAGAATACAGATTTACAAGGGATATGGTTTGCTATTATGGCTTGTTTCTTACTATTAGCAATGTTGCTGAAGTTGTTCTAAGGGTTTGACATGTAATTTTACCATTAAGCAGCCTCTTTAAATTGTGTTTTACATTGTGTGTCACTGGCCCATTACTCTGCCAAACTGCAAAGACAAAGAAAAGAGAGGCTACAGTTTTCTCTTCTTACCTCAGGTGACTGCAATGCAGAAACTTCCAAATATGTGTATCATCTTCAATGGTTTTCCCATGTAAATGTCCTTGTCAACATTGGCCAGTTTGTTTTGCTTTTCATATTTCATGCATGGACAAAAGGGGAGGTAATCCTGTCATGCTCATACCTTCCATCCAAACAGAGGCATTGCGGAACACAGAAGGTACAGCATGTTAATAATAGATTTAAAAAAACACAAGATGTCAAATGAAGGTAAATATTGCAGAAATAGAGTGCAGTACGATGTTTCCATTAAGTCATCGCAACTTGACTCATCCACAGCGGTCTTTTGTGCGCACCCGAACAGTTGGCCCGGGGAGTTTCTGTCTGAAATCGCATTTGGCAAGCTTCCCTTAAACACCTCACTCCCCTGATGCTCTGTGCTGCTAGATACTCACAGCCCAGGTCTATCTATATTTAGCATCAGTAATTATTTTAGTATTACATGCAGATATTTTATGATGCAACATGTGTAATATATTAAAAAAGGTACAAAAATAGGAAGGTAATCCTTTAACATTGACTTGCACCTTGTTTTGCCCTCCAAACAGGCTTAGTTAACTGCTGTGCAAACGGTATAAAAAGGTGATGAAAAAGTCAAACAGGCCTGCTGGTTCGTGGTGACTCCTATACCTACAGTCATGATGGGTTGACTTAATTTGATCTCAAGAGTGAACCATTTCTTTAATCTCCATGTAATCCCATTTCAGTTTTTTTTTTCTTTCCTGTTTTCCTGCCTCCATAGGAAGGTCAGAAAGGTTGCGCTACTGAGCAGCATATCATGACTTGGCATGGACTGTTGAGGTACTGTCTTGCTAAAGACATTTAAACAAGTCTGATGCCTGCAGCCACACTGTCCTGAAACAAGGCCTTCCAGTTGAAGCTTGGTGTCCCTGCTTACACCAGCCTGCTGCTTATTTAATGGGATCTACTGACAGGGGAAAACAGCAATATGTTGAGTTTGTCATGTTTCCTGACCAGCTGTAGCCTGGTGGTATGTCACATATTATTGTATAAAAATGAGAGAAGGAATCATTTCTGCAGCCTAGCAGCAGTTGCAGGAGACCCTGCATACCCATGCAGCCACTAGGAACAATTGGCTAATATTAAGATCCATGCTCTTTCCAATAAAAAACAACGAACAGACAAAAGAAGACAGAAAATCATCTGAATATATCAGCTCATTATCTGCAATTTACAGTAAAGCAAAGAGCAGGTCTTGCACCTTGCTCAAAACAGGGAAGGTATTGTTCTATATATACTGTATGTATCTATATGTATATATGTGTAGTAGTCAGGGATTTATTGCATTAATTTTAAAACTCCTGATAGTAAGATAATAATGCTGACGCTTTAGGGTTCACAACTTATCAAATACTGATGCTTTGGGATGGTAGGTCGGGTTGACCACCATCCCAAAGCATCAGTATTTGACCAGTTGAGACTCAAAACTCAAGGTTCTTACTAACAGGAGCTTTGAACAAAATACATATTAAATCCTCAAATCTCACAGTAAATGTAATACTTCTTCGTTATAAAACATTAATATTTCTGTCATACATAACTAGAAACTGTTTAGCATTTGGCCAGAAGGACAACCAGCAGCTCTGTTGCATTTTTTTCTTTGTTATCTTTTCAGTGTATTACAGGAAGAACAGAGTAAACTGTCCTCGCTTCACAAGGACCCCATTTCCTGTAAAATGCTGTGTCTATTGTCGTCATGCAACAGGAAATGGAACAACCATTTTAGTGAAAACATGCAGACAGGGTGGAAAGTTAGTCACAAAATATGTTTGTTGTTTTGTTTTTTGTTTGTTTGGTTTTTAATTGGCAGAATTATCAATTAACAAACAGCTCATCTACAGGCTTTAAGGCAGAAATGACAGAAATAAAAATTGTGGGAATTTTTTTTTTTACCTTTCAGCCATAGACCCATATACTGGTGGAACAGCTAATCTGACTGGAGGTTAAGCGGTCCCAAAATTCTCAATAGGCAGTGGTGTCACAAATAGGACATAGGTGTCACAGTAGGACTGTTGTTGCTTCCAGTACAGGGACAGAACAGGCTTGTAGTAGCCACCACTGATATAATAACCCAAGGACAGCCCCTGGGCAGGATCTGTATAGCAAATGCTCATAGCCTATTTCTATAATGACGAGGAAACCGTTAGAAAACTGCCCATGGGTGAAGCCTGTTCAAGTTCAACTTCAGTGATTTAAATAGCCCCTCATCACAAACAAGCCGGTCTGAAAGGATGTTGCAGCTAAAAAAAAAGAAAAAAAAAAGAAAGACAGGAAAGGGAGGTGAAAAAAGAAACTCTGAGTAGATATTTTAAAAAAAACAACAGCAACACAATATCAGCTACTAGGTCTGTATCGTAAGGGATACTCAGCACCAGTCCAGTGGGAAACCTAATCTGGCATCACTCGGCATCCTGCCTCAATATAAAGCCAAACGTTTTCAAAACAAGCTTTGATAGTTTCCCTGGATCAGGCACACTTGACTTCAGTAGGGGCCTGGAGGTTAGAGAAACTGCATTCCGACTGAAAATTTGCCAGTTCTGGACTGACTACAAAAAGCTGAGTGAATACTACTCTTACCCCTCAACAGCTATACATCAAAGTGCAGTTGAGCAAGGCACTGAACCATCAATTGTTCCAGGAAAGCTGCACCAGTTGCCAACAGAGACAATGCCATAATGGCACTTGGGCGAGTGGGTGTGTAAAAACCCTGAGTGGGTGTCAGACTCCCCTGCTTCCAACCGCCTGCTGTAGCCGGTTTCCGTGAGTAAAACTATCTTTGCCATCATCTCGTCTTGTTTAGCCGACATCACAAAATCAGTGGTATTGTGTTTAGAAAAGGAAAAAAAAACACTGAGCCCTCCTTCGAAATTCTGTCTCGGAAAATAAACTATAACCATGAAAGTCATTTCATTACTCATGACATCACCTTGTTTCCTTTTTTGTACCAATGGGAGGACGGCAGAAAGTGTGAGCTGACTACCAATTTACCTTCATTTTGCATTTGAAAGTCACAGCGATTTGTGTTATTACAGCTCTGTCAGGTTGATGGAGGCGGAATTGATGGAGCCGCTGAGCTGTTCCCGAATGCTAGAGAACAGAGGTTACAGTCCTTTTCTCATCAACACCTATGACACAGTGATGAGTGGAGGCAAGTCGCTTTGACAGACAACTAAATGTGGAGGCTTGCCACATACTTATATTTGGATAAGAGGCAGCATGTGACTCTAATTTTAGGAAAACACTAAAATCCACGAAGCACAGCAAGACGTGGTTATGGAGTTGTCTGAGGAGAGACAATATAAAGGGAGAGGGCGGGCAGGGAGGGGAGAGGAATGAAAGGGAAGTGAAAAGTTAGCAAAAGGGTGTGAAGTAAGGTGGAGAAGAGGGAAAAAATGATGAAAAGGGGAGCAAAAACTGGGAGGAAGGAACATAGCATGAACCTTTAGCATCAGCACAGCCTCATTTTACACAACAGCGTGCAGAGGCATACACGTTTAAAAAGACAAAGCCCGGCCACCAGATTAAAACGCTGACATTTACGGTACATGTACGTACGTGTCATAGCACCATTTCAACACATCCTCACGTGTTGCAGTGTAACAGCGACACATGTACTTTACCTCTGTCATCTGGTCGCACTGTGGTTACGTTTAGGCAGGAAACTACGAGGTTAAGTTTAGGGAGTAAAACTACTCAGTTAGGGTTTAGACATTAAAACTACTTGGTTACGTTTAGGCATGAAAACACCATGCTTTGGGTTAAAGTCACTATGTTAAATCTGTAACTTCCATTATAAATGTACCTATGTTACCTAAGTAACTTACAATATGTTATGTATGTGACCACACTTCACTATATTAGTAAGTTAAAACAACTCATTGTTGACTTCTGGCTTTACACTGGACACAAACAGCGGTCTCCTGAATGAAAGTGTCGTGCTTATCTATCCTGACCACCCATTCCTGACCCTACTACAGACTTTTCACCCTTTACCTTGCCTCATTTGCTCCCTTTGCAGCTGTAATTACACCAGCCACTAGAAGATGCTGCCTAAAACTAAGGGAAATATGGGCTGCTTTCATTTTCAAACAATATGGTCTGATGAGGACTGGCTCCCGCATTTCTACAATACCTCGCACTGAAGGTCAAATGTACCTATATGACCTGATGCTCATGTCTGGAGATGGAGGGGAATGGTGGTGCCATGATGGCTAGGCAACACCAAACCAGAAGGAACTCCCACCATTTTTAACATGTTTAACCACTGGGTGTTTTTAATGAGACCACTGTGTGAGATATGGTTAGTAAGCATGAAACCATTGGATAGTTTTGATAAGACATCAGGACATTTCCAGCTCCAGCTGTGTTTATGGCTACATAACGAGGTACACCAAAATATGATCTTTTCCTAACCCCGACCAATAGGTTTTTGTGCCTTCATCCAACCAGACCACGAGCACAGTTTGTCGAAAAGCTGCACCATAAAGAGAGAGTTTCAACATTTCACGTGAAAAGTTCCAACAAATCCATTGTTTGTAACAATTTACCTTGCCAACATTTATTCTGATTGAGGTGCAAAAACATGTTCAGCAAAAGCAGGAGCAGAGACATTCATTAAACCTTTGTGCTATCCTAGTAGAGCTTGGCTGCCCTCTTGACCCAGACAAAAAGAAGGGGTAAACAAAACCAGGCACAGGAAATGGTTTTGTCTGTAAAAATTACGAGGTGATGGCTGGCACAGCAGTGGCTAACAGGTTGGGAAAATTGGACTTCAGTAGCACAATTGGAGCTTGATTTGTGTCCAAGTTTTCTGCTTTTCTTCCTTCAGACATGAACAAAAAACATTGAGATAGAAACAGAATTTACATCACAATCACTACATTGGTTGTTAGCCACGTTGGTCGAAAGTTCTCCCAGTTTTTTTTGTTTTTTTTTACAGTGGGGCCAACATAGCTCGACCTTTTCAATGTCATGTTTCTCATCTGTTCTAGCATCTGTTCATGAACAAAACGTCACAAGAGAAACACGCATTAGGACTTGTGAGGAAGACCGGTTGATTATCTGCCCTCTCTCTCTCTCTCTCTCTCTCCCTACCCCTCCGTTTTGTTTACATGGTGGATTTATGATGATGTGACCTCTATAATAATCAAGAGGGACAGGCCGAGGTTACACCAGACGGTGCAAGAAGACATATTGTCAACACAATCCTGCCATACAGCTCTCCTGTTTCATCTCTTCATTTGCGTCTCTTTCAGTCCATTTCAGTTTTTTTGCACAAGAGCCTGTATCACAGATCCCAGTCCTCTCTAAAGCAGACATCAGTTGGCAGTTTGTCTAACTCCACAGGCCTCCTTCATCACAACAGACCTCCAGCTGTCATAGTAGTCATCCTTCCAGCCACCACACTGAGGGTAGAAGAGGTTCAGTCCAACAGAGCTGCTTGGGTTCCTCTCCGTCATGTCGAGCCCTCCTAGGAAGTAGGAAGCAGGAGCAAAGGGAGCTTTTCCTCTCCCCCGTGGCTCAGTGTGCAAAGCTAGTTATTATCGGTGGGAGGAGGTGGGGGAGCACCTCATGAGGCAACAAGGCGCCGAATGAATGCATCTCTTTCCTCCTTTTCTTCTCTCTGCTTTCCCTTTGTTGTACCTGCCCCACAGTGTTTCTCCCTCACTATGCTTCTTTCACCTTTCCTCCCCCCATGCCTCCCTCACTGCTCCTGCTCCCCACAGCTGACATCAACACGGGTAATTCTGACTAATGTGACAAATAAACTCTTCTAATCTCAACAAAGTGGCTGTTGCTTTCTCCTGTGCATTCATCTGTGTTAAATCAAAGGTTTTATGCAAATAAAGGTTTTTTACAGGGTCTTACTTTTCATCCAAATAAGCAGCTATATCAGGTTGTAAGCTGGACAGCTTTGAACTTACTGTGTAAACAAGTGTCAGGCTTTGTGCGGAAATGCGAACCTCCACCGCGCTCACCTGTCAAAAGCAGACTTTTTCCCCGAAATTACACCTTTTCTAACTAAGCGACATCTCCCGCAGAGAGATTTAAGCATTTTAATCAGGTGTGTCTGGTGAGTGATTCACCTGCTCTGCTATTTGAAACTCCTGTGACCTTAAAGAGCTTAGCACAACATCATCATTCCCACCGTAGAGCCTCACTGTATATGCAAAGCTTTAGGCTGTCAGCTGTGCAAACTAGATAAACATTGTCGGTAAATGCTGCAATTCCACAAGTAAAGACGTCAGATTTTGAAGGTCTGTGCAGTCTTGTCAATAATATTCCGACTTACACTGTATCTCAAGAAAGTAAGCTAAGCTTCATATACCCTATTGCTTTTTTCACCCCTTCATCTCCTGCTGGTGGAAGTACATTACTGTGTTTCCTATTGGCATGGCAGTAGAGGCATTTAAACATTAACAACAATACATCAGGATATATGGGGCCTGTCAGGGTGTGTGCTGGGAAGCACATTGCCAAGGCACAGCTGTCTTGTAAGCGAGGGTAGGTTCAGTGCAGCAGAAAGACAAAGCGTCACCCTGCAGTATTTATGAACAGTTTTTAGAGGGGTGGTGCTGAGTGCTCTCCTTTGTACTCGCCAGTCTACATATCCTGACCTACATAACCTATGTGTGACAACAAGCATCGTCTGTTGAGTGCTGTCTGCTCTCCAGGGGAAAGTCTTGTTTTCCTCAAACATTGGCAGCACCTTACACTCGGTATAATGTGCCAAACAATTGATTCATTGGAATACAGGTGCACAGTGAAAGCTGCAACTCATGTCAGCTCACCCAAAGCACAAATAAACATATTTTTTTTGCCACCTTTTTTCAAGTGGTATCCAGCCATGCAGATAGTTCTGGTGGTATTTGCCAAGGTTTTGAGATCTCTGCCAGTGGGATTTATGCCACCAGCTCAACACAATGAGAGTGAATGGGGACGTTGTTGTGCTCAAAGAATGGAGAGTCCACATTTTAAAAATTAAACAAGTGAATGCATTTCCCGACACTGTAGATTATTCTAAGTAGCAGGTATTGTTTCTGACATCAGCCCAGTCGCCAGTATATAATGTCAGCAGCTAACGCTCCTGCGAACCACAGTTACCCTCAAGTTTGTACGTGTGCCATATTGACATTTGTTCAAAATGTATTTATATCATATCACGTTTGCATTTCATGGTTATTACCTGACTTTCTCAAAGGGAGGTGGAGCGGATGATGGTGGAGTTACATGCAATGAGTTCGACTTTTTTAGGGTATATTTTTAACAAGAAGTAGAGACATTTCCAGCTGTATTTGTGGGAACCAAAACTGTCATTTTAAGTCAAACCATGATGTTTTCCCAACAATCACCAGTTGCCGACTCAGGATGTTTGAGGGCCAGGGGCATAAGAAAACACAAAAGGCACCAGTTTGCAGAAAGTCATGATATAATTATAATTGAACAAGATCCCTTCACCACCTTTTTTATCCACCAGAAGGGCACCCTAGTGGGCATCCTTATTTATCTACCATAGGGGCATCCAAGAGTGCACTTTCGCAATGTTTTTCTTTTTCAAACATGCCCCCCTTCACCCCACCAAGTCCACCAGGTGTTCGTGTCTAAACCCAACCAGAAAATAAGCACAGAGTTGTGAAAAGACAGAAATAAAAAATGGATCTTAAAGAAACTTACAGCCGTCCAGCCTTGAATTGCAGAAACAAACTAAGATTTATTCTAGTGATTGCTGAGATTTAAATTTTTCAAATGTAATCCCTAAAAGCTTGTCATTTCTTCAATGATCATACTAAGGCAGTGCATGCATATTCAACAATAGCATCAAAGTGCGCTGGATTACTTTTGTCAGTAAAGATATGAAAATAATAGATGTGCTAAATTTGACAACATTTCTAGCCTAAAAAAAGAATCTGTTCTCTTACCCCAGGACCACATGTCACGGAACATGTGATTGTGATCCACTGGGCTATGACAGAAGGAGCAGTGACATCACAGGCCTCATGATCCAACACTCTAAATTTAGGTCAACACATTTGGATAAGTTGAATACTGGCGAGACCAAATCATCATCGTGTCATGTTGATCTTTGTGCATCACTTCATTTTCATGTATTTTCAAGATTGTTTTTCTATCATTCTGGCTTTTATTATTATCTTTACAGTTATAGTTAGTACTTATGTATTCATTTGACTTTCATATGAGCTTTGACAATTAGTCAGTTATTCAGTAATTGCAGGGAAAAAAAGAGCCAAACTACAGTCTTCACTACTCCTCACAAAGACATAACTGAGGGCTCCCATAGCAGTAGTTGTGAATTCTCATGACACAGATTCTGCCAACCTGAATAGTATGCAATGTAATAGGACATTTAAATGAACAATTGTGTAATGAACAGTTTAATTGTCTTTGGTAAATAAATGCCTTTTTTTATATATATATATATAAATTAATAATCACTATCTCCTCTATTTGACATTCTGTGGGCACTACGCTGTTTGACCGTGCCAGTCATCACTGGGCATCAGTTTGTGCCCCAGTGGTCCTGAATGATGCCATCAGGAATGGATGTGGTCTAGATACCACACAGGCCTCTCAATACCATGCCAGATGCAGCTTTGCCACCCGTGGCACCATCTCAACCTTTTGAAATTTAACGGTTCATGTACGTCAGGGCTGAACCATCTGGCCCTCTGAAGAGTTTTGCATGTAAAAATGACTTTGGAGGTGATGAAATGGACACCCTGATCACTGCAAAAAATGCATTTTGCATGAATTATTTTATGTGATTTGATAAGTGCTGCGTTATAGAATTACAGTTTTTTTCACATTGTTAATTTCAATATATCTGTCTGCCTTTTTTTTCCCGTAGGTATTCCATAATTTCCCTAGGGCTAAGACAGGTCTATATATGAGTTCATGTTACAGTTGAGCTAAGAAAGTTATCTAGTTAAAGAGAACCAATCTGTTCCCTTTTGGTTGGCCAGTGTTCCACCAGCCTCATCCCGATAATGCACTTTTGCATAATGTGTTTCTTTTGATGTTGGGGTTTTAAATCCTCATACTTAAACATTGATTCAGGTCAAAGTTAAACAAATTACATAAAACATGGTTTTCTGATCCACCACCTTAACGGAAAACTACTTGGTTAAGATAAGATCATGTGCAGGAGGGAGAAACCCCTTTCAAAGTTAAGAGAAACCATCACTAACTGTTCGTTGGAAATGGCTTACCCAACCAAATTGGCAGAATGATTGTAAGCATAGCGCGAACCACAGGTGACTTAAAACTGAATGTCTCTTTATACATTGAAATTTGTATTTTTCTGTTGTCACAACACTGTGCTTAGCTCTGGTTAGGTTTGTGTACAAAAACCACTTGATTGAGGTTAAAAAACCATCACAATTTCACGATTTCACAATACCTGTACTGGTCGCCACAAACACATATGAAATGTCTGCAGGTCTCTGGCTGTTTTTCACACCACAAGAACGTCTAGAAATATTCTCAGGTCTCCTGAATATACCCCTGGTTTTATGTCACAAAAAAAAAAAAAAAAAACTTCTGGAAATATGCTGTCCTTAAAAATATCTACTGCATATGTGTTCTGCTGTATGGCACCCTTGTTGACTGAAGTAACACCACCACTATACAAATGTCAACCATGAAAGCGTCTGTGGTTTGCAGAAACGTTAACTGCTAACATCATATCCCTGTGACTGGGCTGTGGCAGGAGACGGTATGCTAACCGCAGGCACTGGTGTCAAAGTCACAGCCACCCAGACCTTCTCCTGAGGATGATTTGCAGCAGAATAACAATGACACCACTCCCGTCTATCTGTTTTGCTTCTGAGAAAAGGCATTTACAAAGGAAAACAACAAGAAGAAAAACATGGCTCGTTATAAGAACTTAATGGCCAATGCTGCCGTTTCTCTTGTCTCCCCTTCTGAATGAACACGCATCCCAGTTTTTTGGGAATATGCGTGTTCACGTGCAAACGCTGACGTGAAATATGTCTCATTAGTCCATGTGGGCTTGGCATCTTGGTTGCATGTAGCTGATGCAGTGTGAATCAATTATTTCATCAATAGCTTAATCTGTTGAGCGGTCAGAAGATCAATACACTGAAAAATCACTCAAATAAGATCTGGGTGTGCCTTTCAGAGGCAAAATAAGTCGTTCGACCCGACTCATTCACCGGAGTCCATATACTTTGATGTCCGACATGTCACCTTATTGTAAACCGTTGTCAGCCACATTGTGTCACACAGGCAGCGGATCTGAGGCAGCACTGTCACTGTCCTTCTGCCACTCAACTGACACTTGAAAACAGGGTGTTCAGATGTGCACTGGGCTGTGATCTGAGCTGAAACACTACACCAGATGCACAATACGGGCACAGCTACACACTCACTCACACTCACGTCACTCACTGTGATAGTCTGGGTGGTCCGGAGGAAGGGAGGGCGACGGAGAGGCAGGGAAAGAGCAGTATATCTGAAGGGGGGGTGGGGGGACATTAGAAGGGCATCTCTTATGTTTTCCATTAAGGTAACAGAGATGTGATGGCAGGGATGTTGGACCAGATAAGAACAGAAAGAGACATAAATGGAAATGGAACACTCGTTTTTTTTTTTTTTTCCTGGATAACCTGAGGCTAGCACGATTTCATGGTGACTCCAGACGCTCTCCTTGTAGCTCTGCTTTAGTGTTAGGTTGGCTTTCTAGTTCAACCTGAATTGTTGCTCCATAAGCATGCGATGCAGTATATTCTAATGTAAAATATGCAGGGCCAGATTTGTGCAGAGGCACCTTAAATGGATAAAGACAGGCAGAAGCTGGCACCATTGTTAAACCAAATTGAGAATCCTTAAAGATAATGTCCCTGCAGCTGGTTAAGTAAATGTCAGATAGCATTCTTACAAATCAAACACCCAAACCAGAGAGTTTTTTGTGTTATGTGGTACACATCTCTGGGGACCGACTGTTATTTACACCCTCTCATCCTGTCTAGGTTGGTGCTGTGCGGATGCATCGCATTCTCACTTTGTTGTAGATCAGCTTTAGACTGCTTTAACTGTCAGCCGCAGCCCTTTAAATCCCTGAAGACCAATTCTATTTGCACTAGCCATTAGCCGAGGAAAAGGCCTCTGCCTGTCGCCCAGCTTATTTAGCAAGTCTTTGTTTGTTTTTTCCCTTGCTGATTCCTATTTGATCGTTCCATCCCTCACTCCTCATTGATGTGGACTGCATGGCCCTTTTTTGTTTAGTGTCTCAGTGTTTAAGTTGGGGAATAGTCGAGGGTGGGGGTTCAAAGCTCTAAAGGATGGGCTAATCATATGCAGGCATGGCTTTAATCGCCTTTGTCAGTGGTGTCTCGGAGTTCAGAGAGGGGCCGACGTCCCAGCATGATGCCCGCTGCTGTGTTCACACTGGAGATACATAAACTTTGAAAACAAAGGGAGGAAGGCAGAGGCACAAGGCTTTGATCTGACTGAAAGTTGCCAGTTGCCATTCTTGTTCATATTATGCCATACAAAAGTTTGGTTTGACCGAGTGTGCGAGTGTTTGAATAAATTCAAACAAATAAATGTCTCTCAGAGTTTTACTGTGTTCATTTGACTCTCAAGGCCAAAGTCTTCAGCCATCAATGTGAAGTATTATCACTCCTCACGGACTCTCAGCGAGCTGCCATAACTTCAGTACAGTTAACAAAAAATGACTTAACCTTCCCCTTAGACACAGTTTTTAAACCTCCTATTTGCAAAATGTAAACCTTTAATGATCTTCGTCTCAATGGATTTTGTAGCTAATTCAAAGTGTTTTTGAATTGAGATTATATGAAAAACAACGGTGGCAGCCGCTGTTCTGGGCTGATGTAGAAATAAGGTGGTGCAACATGGTGATCTCTGTGGAGGAGGTCTGTCTTGCTAAGTGCAGGGCACATTCTAAGGCAAAGAAAACACACTCTTTATTTTCAGCCGATCAAACAGTAAAAATACCACCAAACCCAGACTCCATCAGATTGCCAGATGGAGAAGCACGATTCGTCACTCCAGAGAACGCGTCTTCACTGCTATAGAGTCCAGTGGCGGCGTGCTTTACACCACTGCGTCCGACGCTTTGCATTGCACTTGCTGATGTATGGCTAGGATGCAGCTGCTTGGCCATGGAAACCCATTCCATGAAGCTCTCTACGCACTGTTCTTGAGCTAATCTGAAGGCCACATGAAGTTTGGATGTCTGTAGCGATTGACTCTGCAGAAAGTTGGCGACCTCTGCGCACTACGCACCGCTGACCCTGCTCCGGCATTTTACATGGCCTACCACTTCGTGGCTGAGTTACTGTTGTTCCCAATCGCTTCCACTTTGTTATAATACCACTGACAGATGAATGTGGAATATTGAGGAGAGAGGAAATTTCACGCCTGGACTTGTTGCACAGGTGGCATCCTATCACAGTACCATGCTGGAATTTACTGAGCTCCTGAGAGCGACCCATTCTTTCCCAAATGTTTGTTGAAACAGTCTGCATGCCTCGGTGCTTGCTTTTATACACCTGTGGCCATGGAAGTGATTGGAACACCTGATTTAAATTATGTGGAAGTGAGCGAATACTTTTGGCAATATAGTGTATATTTTCTTTGGATAACAATTTCAAAGTAGAAAATGCAAACTTTTGTTAGAATAACATAAATAAATATGGGTAAATAAATAGATAAAATGATGACCAAATGTAGATTCGTGATAAAATCTATTAATATCCGCCTGATGTTATTCTGATGATATTTCTCTTTCATTCTGCTAAAGATGACAAACAACTATACAGACAGAACTGCAGGCAGTGAATCACATAATTGCTTGCAGATGTAATTTATGTTCTTATTTTGACAACGACAGCCAATAGGTCAGATAAAGAGCACCAGCTATTGAGGTTATTATAATTGAATCATCTGCCCCACTTATTTATTTTTCCTAACATGAGATGTATCACGTAGCAAACGTGACTGGTGAGTGTGGGGGTGTTGTATGTACGCGTGTGCATGCGTGCATTCACAATATAACTCTATTTTCCAAGATGGTGCCATGTAAACTTTTTCTTACTTTAACTTTGCTTTTAGCTCTAACCTGAACAAAAATGACAAAGGATCACTTTCCACAAGCCTCGAAGAACATTTAAATATAGAGTAGACAGAATGGGTTGCTCTGGATGTGTTCCAAGGAACATTGTCAAAATGACATTGTGGTAAAGCCTGCTTAATGATGGCATAGCTAATTGATATAAGAGGAAAGGATCAATGTTGCAGCTCTGCCAAAAGAAGAACGGCTTCAGTAGTAAGATGTTTGTCCCCAAGGTCATATTCTGTTGCTGTAATATTGACCTTCCCGTTCCCTCCTGACATTCTGTCCAAATCACATCCTGTTGTTATTGTACAGCCATTGAGGTATCTGTCTTCCCTTTCATCCAATACATCCTCTGTCTGATAGCCTCTGTGGGAAGTCGTCAAAGTCTAACAATAAAATCATTTGAGAATTGATCTTGAAATAACAGATACGACTATATTATATTGGGAAAAACAAATGGATATTGTCATTATGCCTGCAGATTTACAAATTATGGGCACTTATGTAGTCGAAGTGTTCAACGTTATTTCTGATATTGTGCTTTAAAGGAGACATTATGCTCACTTTCAGGTTCATAATCTTATTTTGGGTTGGCACTAGAACAGGTTTCCATGCTGTAATGCTAAAAAAACCCACATCAATTTTCTCATACTGTCCAGTGCAGCAGCACTGTCTTCCCCCTATGTCTGAAACCATCTGTTTCAGCAGCTGTTTCTTTTAGACTTCTTCTACTCAGTCTGCTCTGATTGGTCAGTTCACACACGCCTGAGCCAGCTATGCACACCGTGTCTCCGGTTGGCTCTGTCCTGTTTTCAGCTTCCAGTTAGCTTCACTTCTACTGTGAATATAGGCATAAACTATGCAAATGTGTGACATGGTGATTAAGTGTGATGTCACAAAGTGTCAAAGTTGAAGGCAGGACGACTGACGAGGTGTTTCAGGAGCCGGGCTTTCTGTGGGAGAGAGGTTCTCCTGTTGGCACAGACTTTGACCTTTTTACCTTTTTAGACCGTTTACGTGCAAAAGAAACTATATAAGAAAGTGAAGGCAAGGGGAAAAAAATCTATAATAATAGGTCTCCTTTGACATTTTATCATCATATATTAAACATAACAAATATTGAAGGAAAATATCATGTTCTAGCATATTTGATTGAGTAACTATTGTATAACCAACCAGCTAATGCCTGTGTAAGTAATACTAATACCCCGGAACATCCAAGGAATTAAACCTAATGAAGCAATGAATACAATGGCAAGAAATCTCAGAGACTGTATCCAGTTTGATTGGAAATACTGAAAGTGAAAAATGGACCAGTAACAATGAAAAAAATTATGTGAATGCGATTGGTTTAAATTAGGGCTGTCAAAGTTAACGCATTAATAACACGTTAACGCAACATCCTCTTAACGCCGTTAATTTTTTTAATGCGCGATTAGCACTAGGCATTAAAAAAAAAAAAAGAAACATGCATTGTATGATTTACGGCCGTCGATGGCACCTGTAGTCTTGATCCAGAGGGTGGCAGAAGAATAAGAAAGGGAATCAGAAGGAGAAGAAGCAGGGTTGGCGGTTCGGAAAGAACATGGTGGACTGAAAAGCAAAAGCGAAAGGAAATGGAGAAAGGACTTATGAACGGCAAATTCACTTTCACTGCCAGCTGGTTCGGTCGATAGGACAAAAGTTATCTGCACGTACTGTCGACATGAAATGAGTTACCATTGAAGTACGTCGAGTCTCAAATATCATTTGCAAGCCAAACACATGGCAGATGCAGAGAGCCCACCGCCCCACTCGCCAAAAGCAGACATCACCATATTTTGATCCCATTTAGGGTGAGGGGACATTTTTTGAGCCTTTTATTTTCCTGCATGATCTGAAGTGTTGAATAAACATTTTAATAAAGCAAGCATATTTGCCTAACTCTAACCCTTTCTTATGTTGTTAAAAGTATTAAGAACATGAAAAAAATGCATTAAGGTACATTTAGAACAGAAAAAAATGTGCCAAAAAAATTGCAATAAATCGCAAGTTAACTATGGACAAAATGCGATTAATTGCGATTAAAAAAATAATCGTTTGACAGCCCTAGTTTAAATGTCTAGGAGGAATCTGATGAAAGGTCCTCTGAGCTCTTCAGCATCTCACACACCAGACACTGAATATTTCTGAATTGATTCAGCGGTGTCAGTCAGTCCTGCACTTTGCCAGGGGCAGTAATCCATGTGGTGGAATTCATATGTCTACTCCATATTAAGTTCCCCGTGTTGCTTATTGACCTTTTCATCTAGCATTTTCCCCCACTGATGGGAGCGGACCCCTCCACGGAAGCTGTCGGGAGCCATTATTTCGCTGCTTTTCTATTCCGCTTCCGGTCAGAAACACTTGAACGCTTAACACACTGCTCCTCTCTGAGGTGAATGGGAAGGAGTCTGAGGTGTTGGATCAGAGACAAGTTTCTTGAATGGCTGGATGTGAAAAAAAACAAAACAAACCCAACCATGTTAATTGGTGTATTTGTATGTTTTTCTTTGTAATCGCCAACCTCTATTTTTGTCACAAAGGTTGTCATTTCCTCCAGGTTTGTGCTTTTGAGGACAGACAAAAAGTTTCCGGCTAATACAGGCTGACAGACGGCTTTCTTTCAGACGAGGACAATTTCAATCGAGTGCGGATGCACATTTACATAGTGACACAAAACCTCTTATCACCATGGCACATTCATAGTTCCACCCATTGTTATTTAGGCATGTGGCAGTGTTTGCCATGATTGCGTGTGCCATCATTCCTTCTTCTGTTTGATGAAAAGTGATTCTCTTAAACACCCACTCAGGCGCTGTGACCATAGATACCTACTGTGTTTCTACTTCTTGTCAGCGACATCAAATCAAAGTCGACACGCATGACCGTTCATGTTCTAAGACATACATTTCCAACCTGGCCCGCACACACATACACACACATCCCTTTAAACATTCTTACACACACATTTTTCAAATTGCCTACCTCCGCACAACACAAAATACCTAAATGCCTTTCCTTCTTCATGTTGAAAAGATCTTTTCTTCTCTCCATGTGCCCTTTTAGCCTGTTCAATATAGAACAGTACTTGATTAAATCCCATTAGCATGGTTATCTGAATGAAGGACCTTCATTAAAATGCACAAATGTGATTTTCCTAGTGTTCCTCAGTGGTAATATCCTCCAAACTGTGTGATAATTTTCTTGCCCTGTGTTTTAAAATAGCATTTGATGTTGCCAAGATAATTATGACATTTATTTTCTATTTCATTGCAACTGTTGCAAACTTAATGTCATTTATTATCAAAGGTATAAAAAAGACAGGATTTTTCACATCATGAACCTGCTGCTGATCTTTACTCGTCACATGGTCTGCCATACCATTAATATTTCACACTTTGTCACAGTTCTCCTAACAAGCTGTGATCTACAAAGTTCTGAGAACTTAGATTTGAAGGTGATTGATATGTACCAGAGGACCAGCTGTTTTTTTTTTTTTAAAAAAGAAGGTATGTGATTGATTTACAGAAAACTTTTCCCACTGGGGCCAAATAAGGCAGCCTAGAAATGGTGTTTTTTTTTTTTTTAAGAAAGTGCCTCTGCTATCTTTTTAATTAACATCTGCCTTGAGGCAAATAGTTAGATACAAACAGAAAAAAGGCTTGGTGCATTCCAATGGTCTACAAATTCAGGAAGGGGGAGAAACATATTCCCTCTGTGGTCAAAATGAAAATTAATTCATTCGATCCAGCCTCATCAAATGATAAATAATTCCACGAATAATTTATCTTGATGTATTTGAGAGAGATATTTTTTGCACTGGATTGTTGCGCACATTAAGCACCACTGTTACTGCCCTGGTCAAATATAAAAATTCAAGTGTATTCATTTGGATCTGAGTTTATACTAGACTTTTTAAAAAAGCTTCATAATGTTTAATCTCTTGAACACCAGGAAAAACATCCACTGGCAGATTATGGGACATTTTTTTTCTGCAATTAGGATGTGATCGTCCCGAACGAGCATATAGAAAGGACTGCCCTCTTGGGAATGACTAACTTTAATTCTTAGACAGCAGTATGCCGATTGATGCGTTGAGTCACAACAGCATAGGACCATATGTAGTTCTGCAATTACACAGCGATGATGGAATAGTTTCCTGAGATAAATGTTATGGCGTATCATTAGCTTCCATGGTCTGTCATTTTGAATTGAGAAATGCTGAAAAAGAACATTAAAAACCCATTCCCGAGCACTAATACTTTAAGCACCAGTCAGCTCTAAAAAGTTTGTTTACTATTCTTCTTGGAGAGCTAAACACCAAGAGGGAGGGTCACATCTGCCACTGCTAATAGCCGGTACCTTACGAATCAAGCAAATCTGATTTGACTGAGCAAACGGGAGGCATACAGTATAAAACCACGGTCCAGTGTTGAAGAAACTGCAAATTGGCCACTGAATGTGAATCTAGCTGAAGGGTGGAGTGCAACATCTTATCTGCCGAGCATTAGTACACATAATTTCAAGCACCGATTTATTTGCCTCTGAGCAATTAGGCGATAAAAAAAAGAGAGAAAAAGAAGAAGAAAAAAAAAAGCGTGAGCAGTTATCTTTTGTGTGGCGAATATGTGAACCAATGTAATGAATAAAGAATCATTTGCCTGGAGCAAAATTTTAAATTGGTGCAAGTGTGTGCGCATAAGGTACATGCATATGTGCATTCTTTAAAACCAAAGACCGTTGTTGAAATAGCTAATTATTATCTCTTCCAAAGTAAGCTGGAACGGTGGATGCAAACAGAGCAATCCTATTCGAAAAGGCAAAAATTGGCCGCGCAGACGCTCGAAGGAACAAAAACACAGTGCTGAGCGAGGTTATCGTCCGGGAGGAGAGAAATTAAATCAAAGCCATGACTATCCATTCCTCAACCAACTCATACAAGGACAAGAGCAAACATTATTAGTAATTGCTTTTTTATTTGATCTTTTCATCTTTTTTTTTTTTTTTTTCAGATAGATCACAATGAACACAGCCTTTAGACAATAGCAGTTGAAATAATCCATACAAATGAATGTCTCTGGTCTTTTCACCAGTTGCCCATTGTAGCGTGGAGCCCTATGCTATCAGTGTGGACTTTGGGAGGGAGGGATGGGAGGGGGGGGGGAAGAGAGAGAGGAGGAGCGGGGTTGAGGGGAGGAGCGACACTGACAAACATCGGGTGCTTGTTTTAACTAACCAAAATGGCATGTTGTCTTTACGTGTGTGAAGCAGTGGCTGTCTGAGTCCGTGTGCACCTGCATCAGTGTGAGTCAGAGACCAGAGGCGGTTAAGCCACATTCATCAAGGCCCAGTCCTAATCACTTGGTAAAACCAACAGTCTGAAGTGGGCAAAAATTACCCACTCTGGAGCTGAGTAATGCACTGCCAACAGTGTATGATGCCAACGGTGTGTCATTAGACAATGAGAGGCCTTACGTTATGCTCAATCTCCAACTATGCGTTGACCTCAGAAGCAGCCTCTGCTCTATTAGACAGCAAATAGCCTGAGAGAGGGGGGGGAGGGGGCATGGCTTTAAAGAGTTCCTTCAATCCACCAGACCCAGCTCATTTCCTGCCCACGGTTTGTGAGTGTACAGACAGTGGCCGGGCCAATGGGGAACACCATTAGAGGGGACAGCACTTTAAAATGTGCTTGAACTGTGACAGTGACTCTTCGTGGCAGCCAAACTGAGTAAGTCCCGGGTTGACCTCTGCACTCGGTTTTAATTAATGCCCAAATTAAAGGGAGACCACGGCAATGGGTTTTAACGTGAGTTGGAAGTAAATCTATAGCACACAGGTAACATAAATTAAATGAGAAGGGAAGGAATTGTTTTGTCAAACAATGAGAGCATGAAAGCGAATCAAGCACACGCACACACACGCAGAGCAGAGAATGCTTGATCCGGCATGAAGACCGAGCAAAATGAGATAAAACAAAAAGAAAATAAACCATGAAGACAAGTGTGGAAGTGTCACATTTGTCTGGGTAGGGTTTTGCCCTCTCTTCCAGCCTTCGCTTTACCTTTAAGGGGCGATGCATTTAAATGAAAGGCAGTGTGTTGCTGAGGTGCCCGGGTGTTTGTGTGTCTGGGTGAGTGCAAAAACAGCATTTCTTTCTTTCTCTTTTTGTTTTTTGTCTTGTTTTTTTTTTTTTTTGTTTCGTGTTGCGAGGATCACAGTAGCAGAATGCACTATTGAACAGCACATTTTAACCGTTTGTGCCATCTGTATGATGCGAAATATCAGGCTCGCTTGATTTATCCAGATATTTGAGAGAGATAACAACAATCAAAAAAAAAAAAAAGAAAAGGAAAAAAAGACGTCATTTAAAAATATCCATAAATATTATTCCTCCTCTGTCAAATCTTCCAAGCCCTCTCTCTAAAAACAGCCGCTGCCATCTCCCAGGGAAAGGAGCAAGGGTAAACTGAAAACCAAACACTTTACAGACGAAAGAGAGGAGGAAAGCTAACAGTTGCTTTGCTCCTCAGAGGCGCGAAAGCAAACAGCTGAGGAAGAGGAAAGTAAGCAAAAGGAATAGTGGTATAAAAAAAGATGGAAAGCGGGCTAAAGATACAGCTGAATGGCAGAATGACAGGAGAATGTCCAAACACGTGCCTCGATTAAGAAAAAAGAAGGGAGAAACAGGAACACCGAAAAATACTCAGATGTGACATGTCTGAATGTGTTAAATCTGCTGTCAAGATTCCAACTCAGCTCAGCTTTCACTTCACATTGAACACACCGGGAGCCATTTCTACGAATATAAGTCACTGTTCCCTCTCATGGCTGCGTCTTACATAGATTTGGTGATTGTGGACACATTTCTCAGAACACATCTAGTCTAATAGCCTACTGTTCTGCTTTTACTGTCAGATAATATTAGAAAAAGCACCTCCCATTCTTATTTCAGAGAGTGGCCGAAATGTGCCAAAATTTTCAAAAATAAATGTCTGTATTATTATTATTCTTTTTTTTTTAAGAAAGCCTGAATGTGAAGACACTTGGTTGTATAAACCGTGTACTAAACAGCTAGAGACATCAAATCCAAAAGGAACTTCAGATATTATTTCAGATGTCAAGTTTCTCTGCAAAGTATGAGAATTTCTAACACGTATAGAGAAGGAGTACATACATAAACGACACAGACTGCTGAGAAAGAACCTCTTTTGGTCCTTTATAGAAAATGCACATTCTGGTGGACCAGGGCTTCATAAGCAGTCACAAGCTCCACAGATACAACAAGCTCTCCGCAGAGACAGTAAGGCAGTTTTATGATCACCAAGGAAACCACTCCACTTTCCATATGGCAGGTTTCTTTTTTGGAAAGAAAGTAAAAACATAATGAAACACAAGATACGCATACTAGTTATTGTTAAAGAAAATAGCTGCCCTGTAAAAATCTGCTCAGTAAAAATATTCAGACTGTTATCTTGTGGTTGTTGCTTTTTGTTGTTGGTTTGACTTGTTTTTTTTGTTTTTTTTTCTAGATCAGCTGGCTCATTAAGCTTTCAACAGTTATTGTATTTGATCCAGCTGGATCTCAGGGTAAAAAGAGGCGACATCTCAAAAGCACTGAAGCCAGCCTGCAAAGATGCAGAATAGAGAGGAAAAAAAACACCAACAAAAAAACCCGAACTAAAGCAAACTCACAGAGTTCGACAGCTACTAAGGCAACTTTTGCCAAATACAATATAAGCCCATGTATATTGCAACACAACTATATATTAATTTAATAAAATACACAATATAGCTTTTGTACACATAACAATTTGGCTCAAATGCACAGAAATTGCAGTGAAATCAATAAAAATATGTCAGTTTTTTGATGTAAACACATCTAAATTGGATACATTTACACATATAATGATATTATGTATAGTGATAATGTGAAGGGACATTTTCTTGTTTGTTTATATTTTCGGGTACTTGTCTTTCGAAACAATGGCAGTGTCCTTTGCAGTTCTTTGAGTTAACACCCCCGCCGCTCTGGACCTTAACTCGAGGACACTTTTTTGCTGAGATTCCTCATTTCTTTTTTCCTTAGAAAATGTATAAATATTGTGTTAATATTTGGACACTATACATGGAATTCATACATATAGTCATCTATATAATCATATAGATATCATCTTTTCACAGTTGAGGAAAAATGTCCCTTTTTATACAACTCGTGATTGCCATGGTAAGGCATAGTCACACACATGATAATTCACTGTACACAAGGGACTGAAAGCTGATGATGTTTCATGTATAAGACAATTACACAGATGGCCAGTTGTGTGAAAGCATCAGTGTGTATGTGTGTCAGTTTGTGTGTGTGTGTGTGTGTGTGTGTGTGTCAGTGCGTGTGTCAGCATGTGTATGCGCATAGTGTAGTGCACACGTGTAAAATTGGTGCGCGCGGCTACACCGGCCAGCAACATGAATGTTTAAATAGGAGGCGTGAGACAGACACAACTTACTATTTTGTGGCTACAAATGACAGGTGGAACATGGTTACACTGTTAATAATTCTCCTTCAGCGTAGCGTTTAAGCACCCCCCCCCCCACACACACCTAACTGCGATTCCTTAACCAACCCCTGCGAACACACCCCTGATTAACCAGTCTGTTCATGTTCAGTTACATGATCTATCACACAATAAACACATTTATTAAAGTCAGAAATGATAAGGTTGTTTTGTGTATTTCCATCTTTCACCGTCCCGGGTAGATTAGAATTTGTTTCTCTGCTTCCGCGTCGATTGTCGTGTCTGACCATGACTAGTCCTTTTTCATTCAGTTTCTATGGCCATCACACAAAACAGAAATCCACCTACACACACTTGGATATGTAGGATTTCATGAGAGACCATGAACAACACACTTATGAGCTGGTGGGCACTTAGATAATAGCTTGCGAGGTGCCAGAAGCATAAGCCTCTGCAATTTGTTTAAGAATCCAAAACAAAATGCGTTTATAAATTCAGCAGAATTCAGATGTTTGTTAGCCAGTTCTTTCATGTTGGTTGGGATCTTAGCCCCAAAACTGGTGCCAAGTAATAAGTGTTCCCATTGTCCATCCAGAGTTGGTACTTCAACAACAAATACAGTGAAAAGAGCTCCTATCATAAGAGCCATTTAACCTCTTTGATTTGTTTTGGTGACAGTGACAGTTTTGGCATGAGAGTTTTTGGAATAGCATCATATTCCTCTCTCTACCTCCCTACTTCTTTTTGTTACAGTCCTCTGTGTCACTTCCTGAGTGTGCCAGTGGCCTCACTTCCTCTGCAGTCTTGCAATAATTTGTCGATGTCTCTCACCACCTGGTCAGCGTCCATTCTGTCGCGGCTTCCGTCGGGCTCCACCTGCTCCAGGACACACTCCATTTCACCTGCTGCCTCTTGGCTGATCCTGGAGCGGGCCTCTGCGAGCACCTTGGCCACTGGGTCTGAGGGAGGCAAGGGTGGGTAGACCCCCTGGTCTCTGGTTTGTTTGGTCGGTGACAGGTACTGACCATCGGGAGGCCCGTAGTGGCCGGAGCAGGTAGCAGGAGGAGGTTTACCTTCAGCCCCGTCGGCTGGGCTTTTGACTGAGGAGCAGGGAGACATGGTGGAGCACCCTTTGGTAGGACTGCTAGAGGCTGAGGGTACCTCTTGGAGCAGTGGACTGAGGGCACGTTTCGCCTTCAAGTAGGGCTTGACATTGGCGACCAGGATGGTGTGGTCACGCCTCTCTTTTCCAAAAGTACAGAACGTCTTCTTCCCATTGGGGTTGACAGTCTCGTAGGTCTCTGCCTCGGGCACCGTCTCCATCCCCGCCGGCACAAACATATTGTTGCGGTAGTCGACACCCTCTGCCTGGTTTCCTCCAGCGGGAAACTGGGGCATCCAGCAGCGGTCAGAATGACCCAGTACTCGGCACTCCTCCGTACAATTCACGCAATCCTCATCTGCAGAGAGAAACAAAGGGAGGGGATGGAATGGGAAAAAAAAAGTCACATTCATGTCAGTAGTGGGCAGAGAGAGTGAAACCACACAAGGAGAGGGTAATAGAATCAGAGCACTAGTCTGAAACTGTACAAAGCGCCCAAAAGTTAAGGAAGTAGAGCCAAGCCTGATAAAATTATGAATAACAGGAAGAGGCAGCTAAACATGTCTCATTCCAAGAACTGTAAATGCACACACACACACGCACACACACACACACCTTTCCAAGGGACTGGGGGACACCTGCTAACATTTTCCAAAGCTCTGATGAAGGGGATGGCAGAGCATACAGAAGGGACGGGGAGGGAGCAAGAGAAAAACAACAACAGTTGAGGTTTGGCAAAGGCATAGTGGCGTTATCATAAATTCATGTCAGTGGGCTTTGAAGCCCTCCCTAGACAGAGACACTGTGCCAAATGGCTTGTGCTTCTTCCCCGTGTGTTTGCGCCTGTTTATTTGTGTGCTCCTTGTTGTTGTTGTTGTTGTTGTTGTGTGTGCACGCATGTGTGTACAACTGCAAATGTGTGTGTGTGTGTGTGTGTGTGTTTGTGTGTGTGTGTGTTCCCCTCTTTCATCTCTATTCAGAGGGATGCACACGCTGGCTGATTATCGGGGTGTTCATGCCTGTGTCAAACAGATCCAGAACTTGGTTAAAGAAATAAAAATATTATTAATAAAATAAAGAGAGGAGCACATTTTTTTTTCTTCTCCTGAGCGTGGAAGGGGAAAATAGAGAGGGTAAAAATGTTTTTTTAAAAAAGAGCATCTGTTGTCCCATAAATTGAATTTTTCCATTGGCCTGGTGGGATGGAAACAAGAGACACCACAGACAGGACTATACAAATGAAATTGGTACATGTAGTTCCTCGTTTCTCATCCACACATCTGACAGCGTAATATACAATAAGTCGGCACATTTTATTATGCTGCCTCGACAGGCCTCCATCAATCATTCCATTAGTTTAGGAGAGTGTAAACTTGACAAGCTACATGTTAGAAAAACCACAGAATGCAACAGCATTCGCTGTGCTCCAGTAAAGTGTAAAAGCTTACTTTTATTCACAGGCTTCCAAACGAATGCAGCTCAGGCCAATTAACATATTATGTTCAAGTTATGCAATGCATCTTAAACACAATATGTTTGTGGAGCCAAACAATGCAGAAAAACAACACACTCTTAATTTTCTTGCAACGCGTTTGTTTGCCAAAATACACTATTTTGAAAGAAACAAATTCGGCAGAAGTCAAGCAGCTCTCTTAGTTACCAGGAATTTGTTGGGTCCATCAATGGTGGCTTAATTTTGGCATTGTTGATGTTTGTATTGGCCAGTCAAAGTGGCAAAAGCCCAAGAGGCATAAAGCAAAGTTTGACCTTAAATTAGTCACAGACTGAAAAATTTAATTCTCATAAAACATGATACAGCTTCTTGACATTTTTTACCTCCCCTGCTGAATGGTAATGGTTTAAACCTTGATTCCTCATGATGAATCGCTGTCCTTGTATATCGAGAGTGATTTTTTCTTTTTGTGAAATGTATCTGCATTTAACAAGCCTTTTGTGGCTTGAAGTTTGAGACAAATTTCAGTAGGTGACCTTTAGAGGGATATGCTAATGCTGTGATTGAGAACTTTAAACATTAAAGGGGCACTATTTGAGAAAAAAATTCAAACTCAGAATTGTGATATTCACAATAATAATAAGGTAATTATTTCCATGACTGAATAAACAAGCTGCTCTCAGATGAAAATAAAGTCCTCAGAACACTGTTTGAAGCTAGGAAGGTGGCAGGGTCCGCCACGTATCAGTTTGTTTATTCAGACATAAACACAAAAGAGAGTTTATTTATTAATTTTTTTTAGGCATAAAAATCAGTCATGAAGATCTTTCTCTTCTGATTTCTTCTTCGCTTCTAAAATTTCTCCAAAACCTACATATTGCACCTTTAAAAGACTTAAAAGGCTCTACAGCTTTTCTGCTATTATTCTCAGCCAAATGTGAGAAGACAACATTACTGTTAGGAGCCGTAAAGCCGCCCCATCGATTCCATTACACCATGCGTGGACCTCTACGGCGTGGCGAGAGTGCTGCTGTAAAGACCACAAACTTGGGACTAACACAATCTTTTTCGTTGATGCAAATGAGCAGGCAGAGTGGACGCGCTTGAGTGCACTTGGCGAGGCCGTCTTCGCTGTGTTGCGGGTCAGCAGCCTTGATTCCTAAGAGACTGCCCTCCTAAGCTGTAGAGATGAGCTTAACACTTCACAAATGTTTGAATAAGCCAAACAGCGCTGGCAAGAGAGAGCCTGACATTTCCCATGTCGAGGCAGTCAGCTGAAGAGGAAATAAGGTGAGCTGGAAAAGCGAAGGCCGGACCAGTTTGAGATGGACTACATTTAAATGGTGCTGGGAGGGGGCGAGCGAATGCATTCGCACTCACCGAGAAGCATTCGCGCGTGTGTATGTGTGTTTGTGCAAGAGTGATTTGAGATTTGAGTAAGAAAATACAAACATGTCAAAGCGCAAAAGATCGATGACATGGTCGAAAGCTTGTACATACATAATACAAACCCGAATACGCTTTTCCGACCAGAACACCCTATTACTGCAATCCATCACCGGGCGGCGAAATACAGAACCGTACGTGTAACCGGGCTTAACAGCTGGACGACCACTGCCAGTCGCACACACACCGGGCTGTCATGCACTCCAGACACACACAATTAACTTAGCCCCTGCGATGTCTTCATGCTCTCAGAGGTGATTGTCCATTCACCGTGTGCATATTAAAGCATAAATAATCCATGCAGACATATTTCCCTCTATTTAGTTGGAGGAAAACCTCTGATAGATTATTCATGTCTCAGTCGCACGTTCAACCTTGAGGCGTTCTCCTCATATCTATGGCTAACAATATGACATATGAGAGCAAGGGTGACATTCATCTCCCTCCCTTCCTCCCTCCCCCTCTGTCTCACTCCCTCTCTCTCTCTCTCTCTCTCTCTCTCTCTCTCCCTCTCTCTCTGGGATGGGCAACAGAAGCCTCCACCAAGGACACATTTGCCTGCGATGATTTGGCTACCAGGTGCATGCTCGGTCGCCGCATCTCCAGTTTCTCTCTCCAAGATGAATTACACTGAGAGAGAGTCGTGCAATTACGTGTCACAATTTGATCCAGCTCTCGGTCGGTGATTTGATGGTGTGCGACGATGAAACAGAACAAATCAGCATACAGTAAACCATCGCGCAAAGAGTCCAATTGGCTTTACTGTTTCTCTACCACTTAAGTGCAAGATCACTGCTTGAAATTCCGAGTATTTGCTGCAAAATGGAAAACATCGCGATAGCTACAACCTCAAGATGCCAATCTATGTTTACAATAGGTAACGCTGTATTATTTATCTTTTGGTGTCCACTCTCTTATCACGTCTCCAATCTCAGACGCTGATATTGTATAGCCCAAGAAAAACGAGCCCTTAAATCTCATCTTACATAATGCCGCATCCTCGACCACGCTGGCCCTGAGCCAAATGGAAACAAGTGAAAAAGACGAGGGGACGCTGAGATGATATGTGGCATTTTAGATTATTCAGTATGAAGCGTAAGAGGGGGAAAAAAAAAAATAAACATCTTGGACATCAAGAAGACGATGACAAAATTGAGCTTAATTTACAAGTGAAGTGTCACCAAAACTCTGATGGAATTGTCAGGAGGCAGGCGCCGCTGATGTTTGCATCTTTGCAGCCCCTTTGTAGACACTTGACCTGAATCGCTGATTGAAATCAGATATTTATTACACCTCTGTTGCCGACAAAAAAAGTTTAATTAACTTCACACACTCTTTTGTACTTGTGGATGCTTTCTTAACAGCGAGCAGTCAGAGCTATCTTACTACCTCTGGCAGGGTTAATTGCCTTGCTTTAGGGCAGAATAGCCAGACTGGGTAACAAAGAGTTAGATAGGACAGCTATGTAGCTGCCGGTTATCTTTACTGCTAAGAGCACATGAAACAGATATAAAAAGAAGCAAAGGCTGCCCCAGGAAAGTCTCTTGAGAGGTAACAAAACAAGGACACAGTGTCACGGAAACTGTTCACAATTCAGAAAAAAAACCTCAAATAAGCAACATAATTTTTTTGTTTTAAATGACGCAAATGATCCTGGTTCACTGCTTTATTTGTCAACATCAGATATCGCAGTGCCTCGTTACAGCAGCCGGGGCGAGATAGGCCGGTGGAAGTGCAGGAGAGATGAATGAAGGATTTGTTAATTACTTTCCGAACCGGGGAGGTGCCTTATCTAAAATGTAAAAATCAGTGGCTACATGTATCTCTTTAAAGTGACTGGAACATTTTTAGAGGCCGATTCTCGCTGAATAAATTATGAATAATTTGAATGAATAATCTCAATAATGAATTCCATTAAAAAAAAACAAAAAAAAAAAACAGGGAAGAGCGGTTAAAACAGCGCGCAATGACCGCATGAGCTATTCAGAAGGAGGGGGGGGGGTGAACCAAAGTGGACTATATGTATTGTGCATTAGATTAAATCCCTGTGACTTAAAGGTGCACTGTAGATCTGAAGAGAAGGCCTTTTGAGCTTCTGGATATTTCATGCCTGAAAAAACTGAATAAACAAATTCTTTTTTTCATGACAAACAACTGAAGACGATTTTCATACTTGATTTACTTGCTATTTATATTTGGTGGACCCCGCCACCTTTCTAGCTTCAAACAATGTTTCTTGGGAGGTATGAGATTTGTTAAATATTCTCCAAATCTACATTTACCAGATGCTTTTGTCCAAAGCGGTTGCAGTAATTTGTGCAAACATTCATACACTGATGGCAGTGGCTGCAAACCAGAACATCAGGATTCAGGACTTGCCCAGGGACACTTTAACATGCAGACCAGGGGAATCAAACCAGCGACCTTCTGAATAGAAGACGCTGACTCTACCCTTGAGTCACAGCCACTCTACATAGTGCCCCTTTAATGTTTCCAACCAAAACACAGAGACCAAACGAGAAAAGGCTTGCAATTCATGTGCAAAAATAAGACATTTTTTTTAATGTCTGTAGTATGCACTGATTTTTTCAAGAGCACCGAGCATTCGCTGTGCGGTTACTACAGATTCACAAGAACAGGGAGCTATTATTGGTGTCTCATTTTTCAACCTTGCATTTCTCTAATACTTCTTGAGCACCATGCTGAAGCAAATGCAACGGGAAAAACACACAACAAAGAATCAAGGTTGGCGGGGCAAGCCCATATAGACACACACGCCCACCTATACACACACACTATCACAACTCCACTCGAGATGATTCACAACACAGTGTTCGCTGTAAAATGTCAAGAAGGAACGAGGTCGATATTAAAAAACTTCAATAACCCAAAGGGGTCAGAAATAGAAGCTGGAGGAGAAAAAAAAAAGGAATCCTTAATATAGTGCTACACCCCGCGGACTACTAAATTGTTGTGTTCTGCTGTCATTTAGGTTGTAATCATATACAAACAGCCGCATTTTATCACCGTCTCATATCATAAGAGTTATCAGTATCATGAAAACCTCACGCAGCCGTTTCAGCATCGCAGCAACGGTGAGGGTGCTTCTTCCACTGAGCCGTAAAACACCTTGCATCCCTTTCCAAATGATAAAAAAGAACTCCCCTCTGTTTTACTTCCAGAAAAAGTCCTTTACTAAATTAACACTTAATTAATGAGGACAAGGGGCCACTTAAAGTCACACACAGGTGGGCCTAAACGCGCGGGGGGGGGGGGGGGGGGGGGGGGGGGGGGGGGGGGGGTGTTACACACTGTAACAGAAAGGAACTGGGCTTCCAACCCCACAGTGCTTTGTTTTTTTTCTCGACCCTCCTCTCCTGGATTTGATTTTTCAAACTTTTGGGTTGGAAGCTTCCCCGTATGGCGCGTGAAGAATGTGCACCTAAACCTGTGAGTATAAAAGTGTGGCTTGTTTATCAGTGTGTGTCATAAAGCATGGTGTGATTTCCCTAAACACCCCCTTTCTCCCTCCAGACGCCTGCCCCCCTGGCCCTACATGCCCATCCCTCCTCGCTTTATTACCCAGCCCTGTGATTAATGTCCCTCTGTCACAGTCTGTGGTTCCTGGGGAGGGAGGGAGGGAGGGAGCAGAGCCAAGAGAGAGAGAGCTGTACATGCAGGCCACTGCTTGCGAAGCAGGCTGAATACAGGACAAACCCGTAGCGCGACCGAGTGTTCCCGAAGTCAAAAAAAACTAAGGTGCGGGAAAGTAAAGAAGCTACACACACACACACACACACACACACACACACACACAGCAATTTAGCATCCGTCGTGGCGGCGGTGAATCATCTTCCGGTTATACACACCTGGGCAGTCATTAAGACAGCTTTACGAGCTCCGATTGAGCCTCTGAGGTTGGAGAATGATCCAAGATAATGTGTCTAGGTGTGTGTTTGTGAGTCGAGGTTGTGTCGTCGCGAACATCCCCCCCCACAACCCACCCGAGGTGGACAGGAGGAATGGCAGCTGACAAATTGCGCAGAGCATCTGTGACAGACCATGACTGCACCTGTTCACCTGAGGGAGCTCGCAGTGTGTGTTTATGAAGCGCATGTGTGTGTGTGCTATTGTGTTTTTTGATCTACTCGCCTACTGCTATCTGGCCCAGCTGACCCCCCCCCCCTGCGCGCGCGCTCCCCTCCCCTCCGCACACTCTCAGCCAATCAGGGTGACTAAATATTTGAACTGCACAGATGAGAGAGTCTCCACTCCGACTGAGCCGAATGTTTAGTAAATATCTTGTGACTTCTCAGCTGCCAGTCGACCAAACAGCAGCAGTCAGAGGGGAGAGAATTTCAAACTTTGGGTCTGGGTGAACAAATTGTGCTTCGGATATTTAAGACCTGGTCAATTTTCTAAGGGTTTAGACATTACTCTGTAGACTGGAAGGCCAGTTTTTCCTGGGGCTATACACAAAATAACTATCAGTGGACGCAGCGTTCCCTGTTGTGGTAGATCCAACACTTACTACTTTTTCAATCTGTGGATTTTCTTTTCTTTTCTTTTTTTTTTATTTTATAAAAGAGCTGCTGTTCTCTTATGAAACACATTGACACTGCTTTGAAGTCTTTTTTTTTTTTTTTATCATAAAACAGACCCCAACAAATCAAAACGATATACTTTCTCATCACTTTAGATGTGGAGCACGCTAGTTTATTTCCCTTTATCCTCACACGACGTTGTTGTGGTGAAATGAGAGCATCACTCGAGTGTATTACTGCATCTGATATTGTTATGATTCTAAAACAGAGCTGTGCTGGGAAAACAGGCTGTTCTCTGCCGTTGGCCGGTCTTGTCTGTTTTGTCAACACCATTCCGAGAGGTTGCGATTAAGTCGTATTTCCATCAGGCTGCTGTCTAGGTGTATTCAATATAGTTTTGCTGTGGGACCTGCGTTTCACACTGGCCAGCAGCCCTACTCGAAAATCTATCAACAGCAGCAAAAGGTGCCCATAGTGTGATTCAAAATGTTAATAAAATGTTTTTATGTCTCCTGGTAAGGCTCTTCATCCACAGAACCCTACATATCATCTATTTCAGCAGTGCTGCTGTATCCACATTAAAACAGTTTTATGATATGATTTGGTAAACTGTTATTAAGCTCACGTTTTATTTTAATTCAGAGATCTACCGGGAGTGTGGTCGTGTGTTGAGGGAATAGGTCTGGATTGTCCTGTGCAGCGGGTGGCCAGGCACAATGAGAAGGATACTTCTCTCCAGTGTAATAGCTTTTATCACAGTGGGAGGCACGGGAATACTGATGCATGGCAGGAAATGCTTGGCAGCGGCGGTGGGGGTGCCCGGTGGCTGGCGATGCCGACACTGAATCAAGGACATATATCTCAGGATCAAACACGTCCTCTCTTCAGGCATTCCCTCACAAGCGGCAGGACCCTCCGTCAGCTAATGCCTGGCTAAGTTGTTCAAAGAACACCCCGAGGAGAGAGTATTTATGCGCAAGAGAGAGAGGGATAAAAAACCTGAGAGGAGGAGGAGGAGGAGGAGGAAGAGGAGCATAAGCTCATATTCAAACAAAAACAAACACAGAGAGCCTAATCAATGATGAGCAAGCAGGGCTGTGTGCTGTGGGTGGCGAGAACGGCCAGTGGGTTGAAGAGATGAGGGGCTCCTGGACAGCCAGATTGATGTTCTCAAATAGTGCTCTCCCTTTAACACAAAGCAGCGATGAGGGCCCTAAAATGCACAATGTGGTCCTTATAAATACAAATTTGTCTACAAGTGACCTATCTGGTTACGTAAAAGGCTGTGTGTGTGTGTGTGTGGGTGTGTGTGTATGTGTGGGTCTGCGTAAGTGTGTGTGTTTGTCTGAACAGAGCAGAATGGACCGTGCCTTGCTATTGTCTGCGTGTCTGCAACGGGCATCGACTGTTTTTCAATGACGCTCATTTTAAAATACCCAATTTCAATATGAATAGCTTTTCTGAATGTTTTTTACGACAGGTTCTAGACTTGTCATTTGCAGCTGAGCCTTGTGCTGCCTGCCATAATCTCAATTATCAAAGGTCCCCGCACACTTTAATTGTGAGCTAAGGCCAGCCTTGAGTTGAGTGTGGAACTGTTATCTGTTGACAATCAAACCAGAAAAAAGGACCTCAACAAACGGGTTTGCAACAGAAATGAGGAACCTACCATGGGAACCTATCCAAGGCTAAAAACGCGCTGAGGTCAGGCAAACTGATGTTTATCTGTAACCGCACCCGTCACGTGTGACAACACTCTTTGGAAGATTCCCACTGTGGTGTCTGACCAGCCCGTTCAATCAGGTTGCAAGTGTTCTTCATTGAAGTGTTTTCATTGCGAGGGACAGAAAAAGAGAAAGGAAGAAAAAGTACCATCGGAGAAAAGGCTATTTTTTTGTGATATTTCTTTGGCTGGGCATGCAGCAGCTCGGAGCGTTCTCAAGCTCACGGCGGTCAGAGGTAGCCCATAAATATTGCAGGGTCAGCTGTGGAAGATCTTTGCTTGAGCCAATCAAAAGACCTGAGCCTCCGTTCCGACCTGTGACTTAAGATGTTGTATAATTCAAGTTTCCGCCGGCTAAAGCTCACTCCTCAACTCCTCTTTCTCTAACTCCTTAAGTGTTCTAATGGTGGAGCAATTCAGCAGAGCAGCCACAGGCAAGCCATTACATATACAGTGGATGTCTGAGAGGAGCAGCTCCCGCTGTCATCAAGCTATTTATACCTATACATCAAACAATTAACACGAAACGGCTCAAAGCTGGAAGAAAATAAATATCAATAACATTACAATTACACAGTATATTGTAATCTATTTGTATCAATCTGAAAGTATAGATGCTAACATACAACCTTAACATATCTATATCCCAAATACTGTTTTTGCATAAAGGCTGCTGTAAGTGATATACATTTATTACAATAAGCATTGAATACCTCTAAATCCCAACAGTAATCCCTGTTACAGAGTGTTTTATGGTGGTTTGTGTGCCTTTTGTGCTGAAAGTGTGCATGTCATTGTTGATTTAGATACTATATGGCAGACTCACATTGGCAGTTTCAACACTGTAGATCCTCGATACAAATAAAGTTATTTTGCTGTAAATAAAACATTTGCCAGTGTCCTCGCCAGTGAATAGACAGACTCTGGTGTCCCTATCTTGTGTGAAAAAAATGAAAAAAGGAAATTACCCTACAAGGGTACACACTACAATCACATGCACTATTGCATACAAAGCCAGACATACAAACCAAAACCTGTACACAAATGAATGTTATGTAAGTACTGTCCTTATACTCAAATATTGAGAGAACAGCGAACAAAAAAAACAGCCTGCTGCGCAGCCTACTTTCGGAAATGGGATTAGGTTTTTTTCCCCTGCTAGGGGTTGTCTGAGGCCGACACGTTAGCAAGGAGGAACAAAGAGAGACGGAAAGCCACAGGTCAATAGTATCTTGCTACCTTTACCTGGAGAGAGACATGGAGGGTGGCACAAAGGGTGGCAAGGAGACAAGAAGGGGACTTATTAGAAGATGAGGCGAGAAGCGTGGTGAATCAGTGGCTAATCCTCCGTTTCCTCTAAGCCTGTGTAATTAGGACATGGGGGATTGCACCGTGACAGGGGATGCTTCTGGACCGCCTTGCTTTTTCTCCTCTCTTTTGTTTATTTCTTCTCTCCTTTGCCTGGGTTTATGGCAGTTTGTCATCTAAATATAGCACGCTTGTGTGTGACTTGTCGTTATTGTGTGTGCATTGCGGCGTGTTCACTCATCGGCAACGTAAACAGACGCAGCATGCCCGTGCCATGTTCTATTTCTTCTCGCTTCTACGTACTGGTTTTTTTTGTGAAACAGGACAGCACTCTCTTTTTGCTGCTCTGGACGCTGCGTGACACCTTTAAATTGAATTTTGTCACATTTTATGGGAATCAAATGGGCTGTTTTCAATCAAACACCCTCCAAACCACACGCACACACACAATAACACGCCGTGTTCGAAGGGTGCCTGTAACTGAAAAGCCTGAGGAGACAGAGCACAGTGTGGACCAGACACGAGACCAGAGACCAGAAAGGCTGATCAGCATCCTTCTGCCTGTTAATAGCCGTAATCTACTTTCTTCCCCCAGTAGACGGTAAGGAAAGTTGCCTTGGCCCATTTAGAAAGATACCGAGCGCGAGAAATAAAGTGAGAAAGAGAGTGAGGAAGAGAAAGACATAGAGAGAGAAACGAGAGGGGGGGAGGGGTGCAGGGAATTAAAAAAAATTGAGCCGAGTGAATCTATGACTCACCAGCTCATTACAGAAATCCTGTTTCTATCCAAGGAGAAAACAGGTTTAAAGTACCCTATTAAAGAAAGAATGGAGGGAAACCTTTTGTTGCTAATTCACGGAGGGTCGTCTTTTGAAGTGCTTCAATCCAACACATTTTTACGTTATAACCGGGCTCCTTTAACGATGCTCCTCGCAAACATTCTACGTTTTTGAGGGGTTCTCCTCTTAGACCGATGGGATTTGGCGCCTAAGACGGGGCGCGGTGGCCCTGTTCCGATAACCGTCCTGAAACAACAAGGATTAAACCCATTTAGCATTGCGGAGGCTTCGTTCAGACATTCCATACAATAACGAGATCGACCAGACATCACATCACGTCACATTTGCTGAATTAAATCACTTTCTTTTATTGTCGGCCTCTCTCTTTGTCTGTGTCTCTGTTTGTCACTCTCTTTTGAACAAAGGGATTTGAACAACTCAGGGTGTCATGGCTTTGTGCAAGTAATCATTCCCATGTGTACTGCTTTAGCAGGATTAGGGCGAGTGCTTCTGATTCCTTCTCTCTCTCTCGACGGAGCCATCACTGTAATACAACAACGCGTTCGCATAGAGTCGTTCCCTCGCTGCTGAGTTTTGGTCCTGTGGTATGAAATGACCTTGATCATTTGTAGCGGTGAGTTTGTTGTAATACGAATGAAGCTGAATTCTGAGAGAAAAGTTGTGATGGCAACACACATGAATGAAAATCAGGCTACAAAAGAGGCAAAGGAACCTTCTGTCATCCTTACGCTTCTCTCACAGCAGTTGCCACGAGCAATACCCTTCTCTTGCTGAACAGGATCACACTCGACACAGACTGGGTCGGAAGGTAACATCTTTAGAGGCTTGATAATCAGAGCCCGATGCAGTCCAAGAGGGCACCGTGACATAGAAGGTAAATACGTCTTCGCCGCTGCTGATGAATGCTTCAGACATGAAAATAGTCACAGAAAATAGCTGACATCATGTCTTTCAGCACAACCACAAACAAATTCATTCTCCCCAAGTTTGCTGCGGTAGAAAATCTATGCCGCGTATGGCCGGATGAAACGCCAGATGTGCCGATGATTTGCACTGTCAAATTTCAGATTCTATTCTGCAGATTGCGATAACACCGCCAGAAAAATACTCCAGGATTTCTGTGGAGAGCAGCTGTGACACTTGTGAAGATCTGTCGCGTACTTTGGTTACATTAATTCAGCTAAACTAACAGCATCTGCAGCCGTGCAAAAAATACTTTAAGCACATACCTGATATGACACCAGTCGGATGTTTTCAAACAGCCTAATCTGACAGACCAAGCCGGTAGACGTGTGTGCAAATATTTTCATTTATCTTCGACTTTGAGTCACTCGAGCACATAGTCATTCCTCACTGTGTGTGCTATTTGGGAGTTATAACAATCCAGAGTGCATTAAACCACACTACAGATAATCTAATGAACACAGTTATCACATTTCAAAATAGAAACAACAGAGTCGGGCAGTTGCTGCTGACTCCCCCAAACAAAATATGACTACGACTGTTGTAGAAGACTAGCGACAGGCGTACCAGACAAACACAATGCCTGACTCTTGGTTCCAGTGATTTGTTTTATTTTGTTTTTTACTTACTTATGTTTCTGTCTGTCTGTTTTATTCATGAATTATCATTCATATGTTTAATTGCCCCAGTAGTACTTCCTCCTTTTCCACGCGTCTTTACATGCTTTGCTCCGTTTATGTGTACGGCACTTTGTTTTTGCCTCTGTTTTTGAAAGGTGCCATAAAAACTTAAAGCTATTTATATTTTATGTCACAGTTTGCAGATCGCAGGTTGCCTGAGTTTAGGCACCAGAATTACTTGGTTTGGTTTAGGAAAACTATCATTATGTGGGTTAAAAAACGTATGTTATGGACGTAAGTTCACTTTCGTAGCTAGGTGAGCATGTGGGGCTGTCATGATTGCCTGAGTGCATGATTCGAGGTGGCTTCTTTAATTTTAAGGTCGTGAATCAAATTGCTTTTCCAGTTCGACACTTTTTTCGGCTATGCCATAACTAGACTAGTGAATCTGGATTAGTAAAGATCGACAGATCATGTGCTTTATACCCCGGCAACTATCATTTACACTGTCAGATTCTTCTTTAAAAAAACGCTGAGGTATTTTTACTGCACCAACTTGACTTAATGGTGACTTTATGCAGGTTAAGGTTGGGAAAGCTCAAATAATATTCACCAAAAATAAAGATTTGCAAGAAAAGTAAGAAGATTCTACTTGGAGTTGGAGTTAACCTCAGTAACTGTCAGCTGATCAGCTTTGAGGGATCAGTGAATAGTTTTCAATGTATTTATTTGTTTCCACTGTTAATGCTCATGCACTGATACTCCCTTTGAATGTGGTGATCACAATTGAAGGCTTATTGCGATGGATTTTCGATGGACTCCGTCACTCATTAAACATCTACTGACTTCCTCCCTTTGCTTTGATCCCTTAGGCCACGAGAGTTGTCGCCTAACAATGAATGCAAATACCGGTCGCACAAAGTTGCTTGCACGGACAACCTATTCAGACAGTTGCCGGTGTAGAGAAGGTATACAGTGTATTGTACAAATCACAACTTTCGCTTGCACATGACACTGATACTGTGTGAAGAATCAAACTGTAAAGTAATAGTATCAGTACCGACAGTAATGAAACAGGATCGTCTTCCGTCTAACTGCCTGTTAGACAATGTGATACATTTGCCAAAAGACGGAAAAAAGGTGTGAAGGAATACCACCTGCAAACTCGCTACGCCCCATAGCAACATACCACTCCAGATTGGTCTCCGGCATGTGTACTCATGAGACTAATATGTGCAATAAGAAAACTGTACACTTTAGCATGCAAGCATTTGATCAATTGTGCCAATGAACAGCAGTGTAGCTCCCCTAAGGATATTGGCGGGTGTTGAACAGAGGCTAAGTGGAAAGGTGGAGAGAGGTAGGTTGAGTCGATGGTGTTGGCTTTCTCAGCCCCGGGGCCTAACACATTTAGAGAGCTAACTGACACACTTTGGATGTATTAGCCACAGTGAGCTCTGCCAACCTCTCCTCTATTTCTGCTGCACCTCCTCCTCCTCCTCCTATCGCCGTCTGTCTGTCACTGCAATCTCCTCTCCATGCCGGGCCGAGGTACATGCCTAGTGTTTCAGCAACATTGCTTTAGCATTGATGTTCCTCCGAGCCCCAGCCAAATTGGTGTTTGCCAGTCTAGACACTGGTTGCTCGCGTCTCGGTGTGGATAAACATGGCGCACACACTAACACTCTCCGCTCCTCTGTTTATAAGTATGATTAGATTAAAAGAAACTGACGGAAATGCAATAACGGTCTATTAGTCTACTCGTCAGTGGGGATAATCATTTCAAATAGAAATGCGTTTTCCATCTCACTATCTAATTTATACTTTCTTTGCCTCTCCATATGTTTCACTCCTGAGAGTGGTGGGTTATGAGCGCGAGGCTGTAAAGTAGCGTGGGTTCAAGTCCAGGCCACTGCAATAAAACACAAATAAATAGAAATATATAGCAATAAGTACCACTCAGTCTCGGCTCGTGCGAAAAAGAAAACCCACGGGCTAAGAGGACCCCAGCCCCCTCTGACAAATATATGCATTGAATCTGAAGGTGAGAAAAACAACTCTCCTCAGTCCACGCTGCGCCATTCTATGTGGTGGTTTAAGATTAGGGTCAAAGATTAGAAGGCTTACACAAGATAAGAATGGGATTAAAAGAGCTCAGAGATGTAAAATTACAGATCAGAGAACTGCTGAAAACACACCTGAAATGTAAACAAACTCATAACACGGCAGCCACCTGTCCTGCTGGACAAATCCTGGCATCATGGGAGGGGGGGGGGGGGGAAACAAAACAATGTACTCCTGATGAGAGAATAGGAAGTGAATATTATGGAAGTAGCATCCAATATTCCAGAGAGGGATTCAACACACATCAAAGGCTGCCTCTGCAGTAAGTCTGTTAGATTTGGGATTAATGGACTCCAGAGGGGCCTGGGCACACACACACACACACACACACACACACACACAAGTACACAAACACACAGAGGCACACACACACACTCGCAAACAGGCACACAGAAACACACAGAATCCACCACCACAACTCCGCCTGATAAGATTCACAACCCCGGCTAGCAAAGCACTGCAGTGCAGAGTCTATCTATTCTAGTAGCTCTCCACAGATGACTTTCCACTGCAGCATGATACTGTGTTACAACATGTTGTAAGTCAGTGGAGGCAGTTAAGAGTGATTTTCTAACATTCTAGTAAATTTTGAGCAGCAAATGCTTCGACAGTCCAGGTGGTTCGAGTGCAAGATTTCCATGAATGCAGCGCAGGCTCTTTCCAGTCATGTCTACTGGATTGTTTGGACAAGTTCTTTATTTTGCTTGTCAAATTACCAAGCACATGCCCAGACACACACACACACACACACACACACACACACACGCTTGCATGCATACATGCACACACAACCGTAAGTTGCCTCCGAGCTCCAATGAGTTCATGCAAATTACCAAAAATGCAAATTCGGGTGCTGAGGCTCAGCCGTCCTGTGATGCATTTTGAAGAAAACACGACAAAACGGGAGGAAACTCAACAATAAAATCTATTTCATTTAATCTCTGCAGACAGAAAGACAGCCTAATCCCAACCCTGGCTGCCTTTCCACCCCAATGCCCAGCCTCTCCCCATTCTGCCACCCCCCTCCTGCATCCCCTGCCCTCTGGGCTAAAACCACAGGTGCAGGCAAATGCAAACCACTGGGTGGAAAATGCTCGTTGACAGCATTCTGGTGTGTTTGCGATTGGTCAGTGAACAATGAGGGAGTTTCCCTGAACCACTTGTCGTGCTGATGGAACAGCTGGACACCAACACCAGACACGGATCAGGGTGGGAAGAGACCATGCAGAACAACAGGGAACTTAAAACTAAAATGAGATTCAGTGAAGCTTAAGCTCACTGTCATTTCACAAACCGATTGCAAGTCACGAAGAAAAAATCCATCAAAATCCTCAAATACCACAAACAAACCCAGGTCAACTCGAATTTCCAAGAAATTCTCGACATGTAAAGCGTTTGATTTTATTTCACGCTGTAATTCTGTGTGAAATTAACTTCCGTGTCACTTGATTACATTTGCTGTGCATTTATTCACTTTTGAGCAGAAGTGGTCGTAATCTAGTGCCCACGGAGGAAGGTGGTGGCGATCACCTGTTGTTCGATACGTCTTGAATTCTGATGCGGTTGCCTGGATACAGCAACAGCAAGAGTGTGTATTCTCCATCGGCCTGTGTGTGCTAATTCCCCGGCTCACTCTGCCACTGTCTGCCTCTCCTCTCTTTTTTGAGCACCACCACCACGCAGCCACACAAGTGCATGCGAGCGCGATCCCACGGCCGTGCGCACGCCACGCCAGACCCGGCTCTCATCCGCATGATCATCCTGAGCAGCATTATCACAATCGAGGGAACTAGATTATCCCTGGGCTCAAAACTTCATCCTCTCTGATCCCACTTGGGAGGGGATGAGAGAGAGCACAGGGGACCACCACCCAGATTTCCCACTCGTTAATCACGGCGCAATTCGATCACCTTCGGGGACAGATGGACGACTGTTTTCAAAACACCACCACACAATGGGCATTATGCTGATCGCGATACTTCTTAACCTATATATTCTATAGTTTCATCAGCAGCGGCGGCAGCAGTGTTGCACCATTTGTGATCTCATAATAAACTAAGCAATGCTTGTTTTCCTAAACTACATCACACACCGCTGCTGACATTTCAGTTAATATGATGCATCGTGTGGCGCCACAGAAAAATGTCACCTAAAAGACTAACTAGCTAACTTGCTACAATTAATTCCCCCGATCAAAACTGTTCAGCACAAGTGAATCAGGTGCTACGTGGTGGGAGTCACACGTATGGGACGATCAGCCGAGGTGCCTGCTCCATCTCCGTTGGCAACTAAAAAAAAAAGAAAAAAAGCTACACACCTGCAACACATCCGACTGTCTAACCCGCTGTGGTCTGAATATCAATGAAGGCTGCGTAAACCAGATGAGGAGGTGCAAACACCCATAAGCGCCGCGCGGAGATCCATCACACTCCGTTGTTTACACTGCAAGCCTTCTGAATCTCCATAATAGATCTTTGTTGTGGTTTGAGGTGGGAGTGCGAGGTCAGCTGTTAATTGGCTGATGGTAATTACAGATGCATCTTAAGCTTGCCGACACTGTCCACGGGGCTTTGGAGACCTGCGACCAATGCGGCGTAGAGATTACAGCGATGTATGGAAATTACTCAGCTCTCATTCACTCATGCTGAGGCAGCAATTAAAAGTCTTCACCTGAACCCGGTTCTCACCCTGTCGTGGAGCTACCGCAGCAGTTCACACGTTTGGATTTAGTGGCTTTAAATGATACTAAGTCGAGCGGGGACGTCGTTTTATTACGCGCTCCAAATCAAATCACCCTTTCTTTGCCACGAATGCTCCAACTCGCCGTTTCCTTCCATCCTCTGCCGGTAGCCATGAGGGGTGTTTTTTCTCTCCCCTCTGTGGGGCTGATTCCCGGGGAAGTGATGCAGCGCTGGGGACAATAGCAGCCACCCAATTAAAGCTGTGTTGGCCTCGCAATTCCTCAAGGTATTGCCATGTGACAGTTTAATTAACCAAGCCCCTTATCTTAATTTAGCAGGATCAAAAAGTAACAAACTGAGGTTATCGGAGAAAAACACTCCCAGTCGCCATCCTCGCACGCTCGGAGAGACACACACACTCACTTGCGGCCGTTCTCTCTCTCTCTCTCTTGATCTCTGTCAGTTTGAGAGCGCTGTAGTACAGTACGGCACATGTGACTGAGATATGACATTCACAGAGCAAGCTTGTATTCCCAGATACAGTTTTAATAATGCTGCAAATGCTTTAAAGAATATTTATTGCAGCTGTAGGGGTGAGACTAATGACAGGCTTTTTATGCCGCAGCGATGTGTGCAATTATGCCCCTGGTGGGTGTGCGCACTTGACAGGCTCCGGCTTGTCTTAAGAGGGTATGCATTTATGTTACAGGTTTTTTCTTTCGATTTCTGACCTGGTGGCTCAGTCGGCCACCGTGCCGCATAAGCCAATCTCCCATTGAGCCCGCCTTCCGGTCCCGCCCCTCTTCGTCCATCCATCCATCCATCCATCCATCCATCCATGAGCTCCTTCTTCTCATCATTCTTAAGAACCGCTTGCCATGTTTCTTCCCTCCTTCACTGCAGCGCCGCTTCTTTTATCTTGGATGTCCGTCTGATTATTTGATGCATCTATTTGAGTTTCCTTTTATTTTAATCCATTTAGGCCCTGCCACTATAGCTCCTTTCATATATACGATTCTTCTTCTTCTTCCTGACATCTCTGATCATCCCAGCCACCGTCATTGCACAGATCACATCCTCTCTTTGTTTTAGCATTTCCTCTTCTTCAACTACTCCATTATCTATAGCACTGCAGGCAGTGGATGAAAGGACATTACTAGTTATGGCTGAACTGAGAAGAAGTCCTGATGCCTTGGACAGGCCGGGGCCCATTTATCTCTCTGGTTCCTGATGCAGTGTAACATGGGGAAACAATGCCCCAGGGCACCACAAATATTCATTCACATCAGCCTAGGAAACAGCCTGGACAAAAGGGGCCTACACTTGTATCTCTCTGATTCAGCGGAAGTTGTGCTGAAATCTCTGTCTAAGTACATTTTTTTCAAGGCATTTCGTTTTTCACACAATCAAAGCTGAGCAATTTCCCAGTTTGTAGCTGCCTGCATAGAATTGATCAAACAATCTGTCACTCGGGTGTTTTCGTAATTAATAACGTTGCTGCATCCAATAGAGCATTACTGGGCCCAATATAAGTCAAACCATTGCATTGTGTGATTTAAATCTCGGCTGATTGTGTCCGTACCACCCAATCCATACAGAGACATATCAATGGAGCTGCACACTTTCAGACGCCACTTTCTGTGTTGCCGCGCAGGTGTGGAGTTGCACAAAATAGGAAAAGAGTGCCGATCAGTTTGCTAATTCAAAGGAACTCTCGATATTGAAAATGGCTGTAAGCGGCACAGATAGCTCGCAAACCCGAGACATGAATTCATTAAGCGAGCAGCGGGATTGCAAGTGAGACGCTTCTACTGTGATCAGAGACAAAGCTGTTTGAAAAAGAGATCTGTGCTACCCGTGACTTCACCTCCCACAGTATTGTTACCAGCTGACGAGAGAATTAACTCCTCTAATTGCGAGAACAGGCTACCGGTGTGGATTCGTCATACGCAACACATTGAGGTTGAAAAGCGCGAGTGCAATGTCTCTCAATCTGTCTCCGTATGATAACGTATCATGTCGTAGGCGTTTATCGTATTCTTAGATACACAGGTAAGATGGAGTAAGGCATGCAATAACGCTCAGCCCCTAAAAGTACAGTGTGCCCAGCCTTTTAAAGGCATGGAGGGCACATGTGGCACCATATGTACAGTTCCACTTCATGGCATATTCCTGCACAGAAGAATGTGTAAAATTACGACTTAAACTAAACCCTAAACTGATACATGTCAGTATCTTAAGACTTCGGAATATTTTACGGATATCTTGGTGGATTAGTTTCTTGTGATTTGACAGAAATCCAACTCAAGAGACACAAACTGCTGAAGGCAGCACTCACTGCTCTGAGTGCTACTTAACTGACATAAATATACAAGCGTCAACTACCAACTGCAGTTAGCACACCTTTAGTGCACAGCTGGGTGCAGGCGGCACACATGTCAGAGGGAAACGGACTTCAACACAACATCGTATAAAATAGGTCCGAAAAATGAAAAACAGCACATAATTTAACTACCTTGTTTTATCAGTTCTGATTATGTTTTTAATTTTAATATTTATTTATCTATATTTCATGGCAATTTCAAAGTTAATTAAAAAATGTAACATTAAAAACCTGGATCTACTGTAAAGGGCAGCCTACCTGCAGTACCGTCACGGAACACTAGGGGGTCACGGCCCAAGCTTTGCGAACCAAAGTACCAAACAATTCATCAATGAATCATGAAAATACCCAGATTAATTAATACGCAGCTAACGGATTATGAAAAATAATCGCCTCTGCAGCCTGGCATTTTTTCTGCCATTGATCAACAAATAGCTTCTCTATACAACATTGGAATTACCAAATGTAACCTACTAATTCTGTTCAATGTATGATCATTTGAAAGAGAGCACACCGAGCGGCTCTTTGCATTTTGTTTTGCACCTGCTGGATAATTTGACTTGATAAACTGCTTGAACAATCTTTACATTTGAAACAAAGATGGAGATTTCAAGGCATGTGCGTGCTCAGAGGGATGACCGGGGTAATGATAAAGACTGGAAAAATTATAGGAGGGAAGCAAAAAGTGGTTACCAAGGCATTTGTAAAAAAAAAAAAAAAAATAGTGCGGCTAATGTCTAGAATTACATCCGACACACACAGCGAAACATACACTTAAACACACACACACCCCGGCTGAGCATGGACAGGGGACAGATGGCCGCAGAGTGGCTTTGGTCCAGGAAGTGACGATGATCTGTATCATTATAATCTGCTCCGTAGTCTCCTGCCTGCTGCTGTGCTGGACAACATGTTTCGCCCACTGAGAGCAGATACTGGAACAGCTCTTCTGCTGCTCTGCCGCACACATACTCCTAAAGAGGCGCTGTGACAACAAACTTAGTTTTTATGGTGAGCGCTGCTTTGTTTAACTGCTAGAAAGCCATAGTGGTCATTTTTAAAGGCCAAAACTCACTCAGTGACTTGATGCAGCAAGGAAAACGTACACAAGGACAGCACAAATGCACAACAACACCATGTTCTAAAGACACATCCACTCAGCGAGTCAGTCTTTGATTGCTCACAGGGGTTATTTCTGTCCGTCAGTCCGTGTGTGTGTGTGTGTGTGTGTGTCTCAGAGACAAACAGACACAAACACAAGGCTGCAGAGCATTCTGAATTACCGCTCAGCCTGTTTGCCGTTTCCAGCAGAAGCTCACTTGTTACCACCCATCAGCTGGGAAAAAAAACACCCCCGCTCTCTGAATCCTGCTCTATGTTTAAATATCTCTGCATCAAAAGTTATGATAACATCCTAATTGTCTGTGCTGTTATCACACATTTAACTAAGCTTTTCAATTAGAGGTTAATGCCTAAAAGAAAGAAAGAAAGAAAGACAGAAAGAAAGAAAGAAAAGAATGAAAGAGAAAAAACAAAAACGTAGGCTGCACTGCCATGGGGCTCAGCCACACAATGTTAATTAATTTCATTTATAGCACAGACACCACATCTACAAGGTTGTTGTTCATGTGATTACAAAGAGAACAACTGGGAGCAGAATCATGTCTGTCATGATGATGGAGGAGATAAACACCCTGGATTTTCTCTCTCTCTCTCGCCGTCTCCCGCTTTGAGGGAGTTTTTCCGACGCGTTCGCGTGGCAGAACAAGTTCAGCGAGGAGGGTTTTGTTCACTCTCACTCAGGGTGTAAGAAACATACACTCCAGATGATAATGTAGGTTACTCGTGTGTTTACAGCAAGCAAGTCTGTGTGCTGTCAACACGGGAATATGCAAAGTAATCAAACCGTCTGGCCTCACTTTCTGAGGTTATTAACACACGGGTGAGGCATTAATACGGTATATTCAAATTCTTCTGCAGCCGAAGCCTCGATGACAGAAACGTCTCCAGCTTGACATGCGGATCCGCAGGAACAAAGCTTGTTAAATACCTCACTTTAAGAAAAAAAAAAAAGAAAAAAAAACCCAAACGATAACAGTAATATCACTGAAGTTTCACTGGACCTCACAGCGGATGAAACTTTGACAATATGGTTAGAGAGAGTGATTAACTTTAAATCTCCATGACTCTGCACTAATCCTCACACTCAGTGCGCCTACATTTTTTAATGGGCCTTGAATAACATTTCCACAGCATTTAATGGCTTTGTGTGTTTTTTCAATGTCTAATATGAGTGAGCACACACTTGGATTAATACCCTGTAATGTTCTCATTACAAAGCGGGCGCGAGGAGAGAGAGGGGGCCGGGCGACCGCAAGCTTTTAGGGGCAGCGGCTCTCATTGGAAGGTGCGGGAGAAAAAAAAAGGATTCTCTGTGGGGATCTAGCGCGGCTTTCTTTTCTTTTTTTTTTGAAGATGAAGAGTCCAATCATGAGAGGTTTTAATGGTACTTAAAGTGAAATAAGACATATTTTTACTCATTGCTTCCATAAACATGCCATAATTATTCACCGCGCCTGCCAGGGTGAAGGGATAATGTCAGAGATTTATGGCCCGAGTGGTAAGAGTCTGAGATGTTCATCAATCCTCTCCAACGCAGTGGTGCCACTGTGCTTCAGATAGCCTTCACTGGCTGAATGAGGATCAGGGGGGTGAGCCGCCACGCAGGCGGGCGGAGGTTTAGAGCTGGAAATCACACCCCAACAGCCGGCCCAGCCCAATATCACACACGCTTAGTGCAAGAGGGAAGGACGCAAGAATGGACATTACCCTTCACGAACCACAATCGTAACAATGGAATTTAATAAAAACTTCATGTATTAAAGAAAATAGACTAATCCCTTTAAAGCTTCCATAATGAGAGAGGAAATCCTAAGACTGTGATATTTCCCCTCCCTTCACCCCACAAGATTTTAGGCTTCCACAGGATTCCACTAGCTTAGCCGCAAAATCGCCTCACTGCTGTGCGATACTGCCACATTCTCTAAGAATGGAGGGTACGCACGAACTGGCACGTATGTGTACGGGCGCACGGAGGCGCACACACACACACACGTCTTATTTGACTTTGAGTGATGTCCAGATTGCTGATGGTTCTCATTTTCCACACCAGGAGAGTAGCTGGTGATGTTGCCATGAATCAGGCTATCAGCCCAGCCAGGGACGGACCGTGGAGAGCCCAGAAGATGAGGAGCAGGGGAAGATGAAAGGCTCAGAGACAAATCCTCTCCGTCCAACGGCTCGAACAAACACCACGAAGAAACATGAGCATCTGGCTGCTGTTTTCAGATGTTTCTTGTTTTTTTTCTAATCGACTCCCCAAGGCCGGACTTTTAGATGGATTCTTTAAGGTTCGATAGTAAGACATGACACATACTCCACAAAGAGGCGCTAAAATGACCCTCATATATATATATTTTTTTTTAAACTAACAATGAAGAGCGGCAGTCAGTAGGAGCTCTGCAACACATCAAGTCCAGCTCGCGTTGCTATGAGGACTTAACCGGAATGACGCACGCACATGTCTCCACTGGAACGACGGGTGTAAACCCACTCTGATGGTCAATTAATCACGTCTAAACAGACAGATGAAACCATGACTCCCCCATATGCTACCTGTTTAGAGCAATGTTTGTAAACTAACTAATTGCTATGCTCTCGAACGGAGCTCCTCTCTCTCAGCAGATGCTTGTCCATTAACCTGCGGAACAATCGCTCTAACATGGTATGAAGATTTGCACATGAACGGTGCCCTCTCCGCACCGGAGAGTACACCCGGACAAAGACTTCAAAAACATTTAGTGTGCCACCCTGCTCAGAGGGATGTTTGGATAAATAACGGGCTGAATAGAAGAGGTTTTGAAAACAGTTATGGTTCCGCTGTACCGTTTATGGAAGAATAAAGGTACATAAAGGTACTTTTGTCTATTCTTGTCAGCGATGATATGTACACTTAATAACGACGGACAATTGTTTATGCAGCCCCGCACGTAAGCGTCTTGTTCACACATATATAAAAAGATCGCCTATGCTTTTAGAAGTACCGCTAGTAATGTGGGTGTATTAACTGGAATGAGAAATTAGAACTTTGAAGCACGTCTCATTCTCATAACCGTTGTGACGAATGGACAAGTGTCTAAAAGTCACTCTTCCTGTTTACAAGTTACGAATGAGTCACGTTCTGGTGGCGCTGCATCCACACTTCGGATCCGATGCCCACTGGAAGTGTTTCAGAAGGAGTGCTTCTTCGACCAGCCTATCTTCCTCCAGCAGCCAGATTTTGTGGCGCTTTGTTCATTTGTTTCTGGGATTCAGTTGTGCTGCGTGTGAACTCGACTGTGTGTCCCTCTCTTCCTCTGCCTTTTTCTCTTGCTTCGACAGAAAACCTTCACGTTACGCACAACAATTTGCTGCTCAAAAGAAACCGCATAAATATGATTTTTTTTGTGTGTGTTATTGTTTTAAAGAAAGATACAAACTCATCCATCAGACTTGGAGAAAATGTAATTTACACTTAATTTTCAACAACTATCGCTGTTCTTCTGGATCCTTTTTTAAAAATGATTGAACAATTTAAAGCTGCTGTAAGTGATATATATATATATATAGGGAGAGAGAAAGAGAGCGAAATATTGAAAATAAGTGTAAAATAGCTCAGTAATCCAACAGTAATCACTGTTATAGGCTTTTGCTCAGTAACACACATCTTTCCTCTCCCTGCTCATGCAGGAAAAGATAAAAAGGAACATTTCTGGTATCCCTGCTCACTTTATCCAGTATTTTTCATTTGCTAATAATAAACTCAAATATCTTAGTAATATGGATGTATAGTTTTGCCTTTTGTAGACAAAATTAGTCAGCCATGATAAAATAACTTTTATTTCATACATGTTTAAGAGAATAGTACGTTAAACAAACACGCATTTTTACTTGCAACTGTAACTGTAATATACTGTATATCAACTGCACTGGTACTATGTTATCAAACCTGTTTCCTACTTTAGTCCGCTGTGGTTGCTTTAAATGTGCGTGTAAATAAACTTTGACTTGACTCTGCTTTACTATTTGTTAAAAAAAAAAAAAAAAAAAAAAAAATGAAAAAAGAAGGGATATATGCCAAACACAACCTCGTAACTGGCATGATGGAGCTGCATTCTGAATACGAATTTAGAGGAATTCAAATTACAGATGTAATACGCATCGAGCCACCCAATGAAAAACGTGTCTGCATTTATCTGTCCATGAAATATGAATGATGTTGAATGGAATGCCCTTTTCCAACAGTCAGATAAAGGTTTATTGAAGGCCAGAGTGAGCAGGATAGAAGTTGCCATGGCTACAAAGTGTGAAAAGGGCATCTGATCTGACTCCTGACCAGTCTATTAATCTTGGAATTGCAATTTTTTTCCCTTATTTATTTATTTTTTTTAATCAAAGGTTCACTCACGATTCACAGTTAATTGCTGCGAATAAAAAGAAAAAAAGAGGAAGAACTGAGATTGTGGGGACTTGAAACCCCTTTGGAAAAGTACAGTAATGCTTGAGTCTTAAGATAAGGACCGCCACGAGGGAAGACGGGTGAATATTTAAGATGGATTAAAGTCTGAATATTTAGTTTGTTTGGTCTCAGTGTGAAGTGGGAGAGAAAACCTATTATTCAACAAAACAACACATAACGAGCTAATTTTCTCATGTTTTTTTTTTTACGGATGAATAATAAGGACTCCAGAAACCATATCATAAAATGCGATTTTTGTTTCGTTTCTTGCATTTAATTGAAAATGGCGATTATTAATAATAATAATAATAATAATAATAACAATAATAATAATAATCAGCCCTGTGTCTAAAGGAGAAAATGGTCTCTCATCATTGTTTCCACAGGCATTATGCAGACCCTCTGTGATGTTATGTCAACACGACTTCCATATTTGACCTGATAGGCTACTGTGGGATAGAGGATGACAACATTGTCCCGCACCTGTTGGCTAAAACTGCAATTAAAGCAGCAGAAAAAAATTAGGGATTGACTCAAAAAACTCAAGAGTTCTGTTGCGTCAAACTGGATATTTGAATATAAAATATTTCTCAATTTGAGTCGCTTTATGAGATTTTTATGAACAGCCACTTTTTTTTTTGTTTAGTGTTTGAGAAAGTGCAGAATATGAAGATACTGGGAACTCCGCTCTGTTTTTAAGATCTCCAGCTACCAGGCAGCGAGATAAAATTCACTTTTATAAACTGAACATGCATCTGAGTTCAGAGGACTTGCTGCCAAAGTCGGCGCCATAAATTACTTAACAGAGAAGATAAGCATCATATAAACATGGGGTTTGGTGAGTAATAATTAAACATATTGTACTGGCAACATCATCATTTATTTGTGTACAGTACATATGTCTGTGCATGCATGTGCCCAGGGGTTTGCACATGCGAGAGCAATTGGCAAAGCATGACATTTCCCGTACTTGCGCTTTTCACATGCTGAGGGATGATGTGGGGATTGGGATTTCTATCACCAGGGCCACAAATAACTGGGAAAAGTCAATTTCATCGCCTTTTTACCGCGCTGTCATAGGAACACATCTCATGCAGTCTCTCTACACCGTACCCCCGCTGTCCTTGTAGTATCACATCCTCCTCCCTCCTCCTCTGTGCCACTCGTGCCTCCCTTTTAAAACAAGGCAGGAGGCGGCTTGATTATCACACTCCAATCGCAGCTAATTAGGATAGGTCAGCTGGTACAGTCACACAGTATCCCTGTCAAACAGTGTCCCTCCACACTCGTCCTCCTCCTCCTCCTCCTCCTCCTCCATCATCCATCTCTCTCTCCATTTCCTCGGACAGCCCTATCAGTGGGTAACATCTCCCTACACCACTGCCGCCTGTCTGTTCGTGATAGCGACTATGGCAGTCATCTCCACAGAGGCGAGCGATGTGCTGCCAGCCACTCCGCCGGAGCCAGTCTGCTGCAGACGCGCCGGAGCATCAATTAATCGCCGTTTAAAACTGGCAAAAAAATTGCATTTGATATACTTACGCTTAATTAATACATTGCTACCAATTTTGCAGGGCTAATTAATCAATTTGAGACCCGTCCCTGGTGCGAAGATGTCCAGATTATGTTGTCTGAAAGGAGAGGCACGCTGAACATCAGAGAAGGCGATGAATTACAAGCATGGAAATGGGGAGTTGTGTGTTTGCTCTACCAATGCCTATTGCCAGAGGAGCGCATAAATAGTGAAAATTGAGGGGGAATGAATAATAATAAGAGGAAAGGAGGAAAGAAGTAAAAAGGCTTAAAAGGATAAGGAAATCAGAAACAAAAAAAAAAAGGAGAGAGAGACACAAATGTGTGCACACTTCAGGCTACAACCTCGTGACTATAAAGGCTAAGAACTGAAACAGGGTTGGGGATTGATTGGGACTTGAACTACATGCTTTGTGCACTTGTAGTTTTGTTTATACTGAGCCAGTGAATGAGGCCGCAGTGTCCTGGCAGGCGAGCAGAGAGAGCTACAGAGTAATTGGGAGGGCTATGCTTGGAGAGAGAAGCAGAGGACTTGAGATGGGAAGAAGGAGGAAAAGGCAAGGGGGGTGGAGAGAGACCTATGAAGTAGATGCTAAGTGCTGAGATGGGAAGAAAATAAGCCTGCAGGAAAGCGACCCCGGGGACGGTGACCAATGACAAGCCAACCCCCCCCCCCCCCCCCCTCACTCCATCTGATAATAGACATACAGTACCTGTGTGCTTCCGCGTGTGCAGTTCATGTGTCTGCGCACAGGGAGCTTCGTTTAAGCGGCAGAAAGCGATACCGGAACGCAGAGCAGCACATCACACCATGCTTCCTTTTCAAAGCTCACATTTCGGTTCTCGCTTTACTAAGCCTCATTAATTAGCCAGAAAATCACCGCAATAAATTACATGTACACGAGTGGGTCCGCTTGAGACAAAGAAGCACATGCTCTCTCACGCTCACCGGGCACAAGGTGACCATCTCGTGAGGCATCTCAAAGGGGCGGGAGCAGAAAGGCAAATGGCAGTTTGAAAGGCAGAGGATCATATTGTTTTCTAAACTCAAAATGAGATGTGATTTAACGCTTTTTCCCGCCTAATAAAGACGCGCTGGTACCCTGCCAGAGCGGTGTTCCCCATCCCTCACTCATCATCACTGTTCTTTCACAATGCATTGGCCTCCTGCCCCTGCCCTCCCCCACAGCTCAGCTAAGCCCACATGTTATTGGCTAAACACAGCCAGCTGCAGCCAGTTAACTGTCTAATCTCACATCAATCGATTTCCCCAAACAAGGTGAGGTGCAGAAGTGGAGCCAGCGGCGGAGGGTGCGAACACAGCGGCGGGGCGAGAGCAAATGGGAGGGCAGCGATGAGTGAGGAACAGGCAGAGGCAGGTTACAGCCTTTCGCCGAGTTACCCAGCACCACCCAGGCTTCTGTCTGTGTGAGTGTGTGTGTGTGCACGTGTACCGCCTGACAACCTTTTGTTTGAGACCGTCGAAAGGATACGGATCGAAGGCGACACACAGGAAAAAGGTGGACGGACAGGCTGAGGTTGGCACTATCAGGCAGCGGCAAGCAAACATCAGCCAACAATGTTTTTTTACAGACTGACTACTGCCCGGCACACTCTGCTCGCTCATCGTGTCGTGTGTGTGTACAAACGCGATTCTTTCAGTCCCTCACGGACAATTAAATGGGAGCATTTTCAAAATGAGAAACATATGGAGCCTTTTAATTGGCCAATTTCTCTTGCCACTGTGTGAGGCTTTTTTTCCATTCAAAAAACCAATGAAAGGGATAAAAAAAAAAAAAGCTATCTAGTAAGACATGCATATTGCAGCACAGAGTGTTGCACAAATTGTCATTGTCCTTCCGCAAGGAGTAGAACAGCCCTTCTGTTCCCAGGATTAATAGCACCATTACAGAGGATCCATGTTCAGTATACGGCTCTGTACTTCTAGATCCAGTCGGTGAGATACATAGAGGCTTGAATTTTGTATTTCTGTGGGAATATCTGTTTTTCCAAGCAGGTAATGGTCCACCCCGAGGTACATGACTGGTTGAAGCTGCAGTGGGAAATGTACCATACTTCCTGTCCCATTACTTCTGTATAGGCCAGTGCATAATCTTGGGTTTCCTTGCCTCCCTTGACCCCGCGCTAATCATGTGAGGTGGCTGGGGTGAGGAGGACTGCTACAACTCACATCTGGGGAGTTATTGTTCTACACATGTCATGTGTAATCTGCCCGACCCACAGTGCTCGGAATAATTATTCATATTTAATCACCACGCGACGAAGCTACATCGCACGCCGCTCACTAAGTCATTTTCCATGTTCCATTATCAAAGTTTCAGAGACGGGTGCTCAGGGAAGGGGGACTAAATGGAGAGGCTGAAGTAGTTGGGCTTATAAAAACATAATGGGCTTGTCTGCTTTGATAAACTGAGGACGTGTATAGAATGCACACTCGCTCACACCCTCAAACACACACATCGGGGCTCACACACACACGGCGCACACACATTAAATGAGAAAAGTGCAGAGAACAAAGTAGGGGAGAATAAAGTAGCCAAGTAGAAGTTCAGATTGTGAGCGTTCAGGCAAGTCAGGAGCTCAGTCGTTAATACAAATAACTGCGGCGCAGAGAACGGATTGATAGTCACTCGGTTCAAGCGTGTTTGGCTTGCGCAGCAGCTTTCACTCCTCATGCAGTCAAACTTGCCAATGAGGCGCTCACCTTGCTCCAGAGGCGGCGGTTTCACGCCCGTGGCCTTTAACTTGAGGGCTTCTTTGGCAGACATGTCGCAGCAGGAGCCTTTGTTGGTGTCCTGGTCGCTGTCGGCCTGGTCGCTGTCGCCATGACCGCTGTCTCTCAGGCTCGCTCGCTCGGGGTCTTTGAATGTCGAACTACTGAAGAAAAATAGAAAAGAATAAAAGAGTATTGGTACGGATTCTGCAGCGAGAGAGAGAATTTCTCAGACTTTTTATGATTATTTTTTTTTACAGAGTTTAAGGACAGAAAGTAACAATGGTGAGCACCCTTGAATGATTAAACAAAACAGAATTGTATAACAGGATTTAGGGTGCAATAAAATGCTTCTAGAAATACCGCACCACCACTACTGTCTGCTAAAGGGAAACTCTTCAGTGTGATCATATTTAATGTATTATAGATAAAAAACTGTTAGTGACCACTTTTCAGCCTAATTAAATGAACATGCCCTTCTTAACCCCTGCTGTGACTCGGTCCGATTCATTGTCAGATGAGTAAGTGATGGAAAACACTACTGTGTTGGGACTATTGGAGAAAAGAAAACAAAGGTCTGAGATGTAGTGACGGTTATGGATTCCAGCTCTTACCTTTGAACAAACTGTTGTCTGCTACCCATATAATTAGGCTCAGTGGGGAAATTGTCCGTCTGCGGAGAAGAGAGAGAGAGAGAGAAAAGTATGTAGTGGGCTCTACAGAGTCCTGCTGTGAAACAAGATCTCCCAGTGACATGTGATTAATTATGCAGAAAAAGAAGAGGCAGAGGACAGAGTAGGGGCAAGTAAAACACTTCGGATATGAGCTCTGTATCGTTTATGTTGGAGCATTTCATTAACCACATAAAGCAGGCTAATTAGCCATTTGGGAATAAACCGCAGAGCTGAGCATCAAATCTGGCAGACGTAGTATAATCAATAACAGCGAGGACAATAGCCTTGATGAGCACAGAAAACTTTGCAGTATCCGTGTTGAAGTGTCAGCTAAACGTCTCGTAACCAAATTACGGCGCTATTTGTGCAGAAGTTAAAATGCGATTTGCTATTTCCTTTAACAACGTTTCTGTGACAAACTGTTCACTTCTTTTCTTTTTTTCTTAACAGACATTGAGAAACTGTTCACGAGGATCTGTGTTGAACCATCTGGTGGTTATTAGATACGGGGGCTATATAGCGATCGTACACGGGGGGGGGGGGGGCTTGGTGCGATATGGATCGATGGGGGGGGGGAGAAACACACGTGTTAACGCGGAAAAAAAGTCTGAAGTAAACAGCCACACAAAGAAACAGCAATGGCACGTATGACAAAATACAGCACCATAATGGAATACTGGTACAAACCCTACAAACACTCAGCACTGGATGCAGCAGTGCATTACAGACCGGATCAATCACGCTGACAGTGGAAACTACTCTGTCTCTCCGACGGTCTGGCTCTCTCGCTCACTCCCTCTTGTTAATTTTATCAACGTATGGTACGTGAGGGTTTTTAATCAAGTCAATTGAGATAAAAGGTCACGCAGGTTCCCAGTTTCTTTCTGGCATTTAAAGACATTAATAATATCGAAAACAACTAAAGCAGTCGGATGTATGGAAGGACGCGGGGCGGAAACTAATGTGTTTATATTTTGTTAAATTATTACGGGAATATCTCAAAGTCCCTGTTGGGTAGAGGTAGGAGCGGAAACAAATGCCTTTAAGAGAAATAGCTTTCACACTGCTGTGGCTGCATTCATCACCGTACAACACAAATAATTACGCTATGTAGTGCACAACTCTCTGTCTTGAATTGATAGCAGTAAAATGTCATGTTTAGTGAGTAATGTCTCCTTGTGCCAGGCTTTTTCAACATGCACAGCTTGACTCACGGTCGATAGAGTATTTCAATGTCATCCGTGCTCTGCGGTGGCTCGGTATGAAAAAAGGGGTGTGTGAAGGTCAGACAGGCCACCTCAGTACTTTGACCTTCCATGCTTTTGCCAACACCTTTATCTCTACCTTAACACTCCATTCCACCTCAGCCTTCGCCAAAGATTAAAAGAAAACACCCACAAAATATATCAAAGGCTGGAATCTAACAACGGACTAAGAGAAGAATGAATATTTGAAATAGTTTGGCATTGAAATGATAACAGCCAGAGTTTTTCAAAAAGGGGAGATGGAAGTCTTTATATTGATGTGGCCATTCTGTAGCTTTATGACCAGGGACTCGTCCTCGGACATACTTTTCAATCAAGTCAGCTCTGTCGGCACTTATTCTGATCGGGATGAAAAGACGTTGGCAGGTTTTCCTTGATTGCCGTGTGGTTGAATTTGCTTTGTGCACCTGTTCACATAGAACAAGCATCTAAATGATATCCTTGTGATTATAATAACAATTTTACTGACTCACGAGACTCAGATGGATCCCGTTTTTTTTCACCCTCTGGAGTGTTGACCATTGATGAAATAAACTTGAAATGGCAAAGGTCTATTTTTTTTTTTTTCTCGTCGCACTTGAAGTAGCATATGCTCTGCATCCCTCCACCAAATAACCCCTCTGCAAGCCAATAAAAAGCACATTACGGCACTTCATAGTAACCTCTTTCCTGCCAATTAGAGTCCGGGCTGATCTTAAGCCTCCATCTCTTCCTGTCTGTCCATATTGCCCAGCCCTTTCACTACAATGGGCCACTTTCCAATTAATGGATCGATAACAGCCAGTATGGGCTGCTTTGTACTTAGCCAGTCAGAGCCCACAATGAATACAGGATAATTTGAGGGAGGGGGGTTATGATACATTCTGGCTGGATGTCCAGTAGTTTTATTATCATTATCAGACACTGGATTATACAGTACATAAATTAATTTGGGATGGCAAGAATCATTGAGTGTTTTATCTTGCATGCCCTGCACTCCTTGCCTTCTAATTTCGTCTTGTGGGATTTCTTGAACTGAACTGAGGTGAACTGAATTGAGCCGAACTAAACTGACCAACTGCAAATCGAACTGACCCGAACTGCGGCATTTGTGTATTTGGCCTTTAAGGTCTCGAAATCTGACTTGCTTATTGACCTAAAATATGAGTCTTTGACCTTCAAGGTTCAGAGAAGCACTGAACCCATTCGACACTCATCGAATCCCAGCAGCCGCGGGTTGGTGCACTCTGTGTAGATATCGACAGAGAACATTTTCTTGTGCTAGCGTGGATGAGAATTGCAAAGGCATGTTGTTGAATCGCGCCAAACGATGTGTTGTATCTACACCATGCGGCACGGGCACAAAGGTCAGAGAGATACTGAGTACAGTGAGGCTGAGTAAGTGTAAAAAGCTGCAGTCTATTCTGTATTCCCATTGAGACCCTAAGACTGACCGAGCAGACAGCAGGCCGATTGAGACAAATGGGACGAGCATATTGGAGTGCTATTCTACTCTCAAGCCTTGTTGGTGCATTTTGGAGCCATGTTTGTGTGTATCTACCTGTGCGCGTGTGTGTGTGTGTGTTTGATATCTTAGGTAGCGGTGGAGAAAGAGGACAAATTGCAGCTTCTCTTTCACACATCATTGGACAGCTCTCTTTTATTCACAAGAACGAGAGTGCACCCCCTTCCTCTACCTACCCTTCTGGGCATGATACATGCATTTGTCCTTTACTGTCTCCCAAAAGAACACACATACTCACTCTGGTGCAAGTGCATGTGTTTGCTCGGTGTCAGGAGGTGTGAGCGCTTCCAGATCCACCGTAACCTTGTCAGCGAGCCAAAAGGATCTGGACCGCAGTTTTTAATTTGATAAACTATGTCTTTGTTGCGGGACGCTACCACCAAGGGAGCTCTATTTGATTCCTCTTGGAAAACTGTCAGGGTGGCTCAGCAACAGCCAAATGGGAAGAGCGGGTAAAGGATAAAACGGAGAGGAAATGAGCTTAGAGGAGAGACAACCCATCGCTGGAGGGGAGTGCAGCAGAAGCAGGAAATAAAAGACTGAAAACAGAAAAGGGAAAGCGAAAACAGCAGAGTGAGAGGATGATAAAGGAAGTACAAAAAAAAGGGGGCGGAGAAACGAGGCAATAATTACACTGCATTGATTACCTGGTGGCTGAGGAGCAATTGTGAGTGATCAAATCTAATTAGCCGGTCCTATACATCTTCCTGGAGATAACACACCAATCAATCAGCGGGCTTAAGTGAACTTCAAGCCATCACAGTCGACTGCCTGCTAAATATCTCCCACTATCTAACTTACAAGAGGTCCGGTTCAAATGACTTTCAGACAAATAAGTGCTACCGATGACGGTAAATGGAGACTAGACAGATTTCAACCAAACCGAGGTCTTATCAGGCAAGATGGACACATGGCTAATGATTCGGAAAGTACTTTGAAAGAAAGATGACATCCTCCGAGACAAGTTCGGATATCAAGGACTGTTTGGACATGTAGAGATATGGAGGCTGACAGTATGCAGTCATAGTATTTTAGCCTTCTCTGTATTCATATCAGGAGGAAGTGATTTCTGTGTGTCCCACTGGTCATTTTGATGGTGTGGCACACAGGGACTTAAAGCTGCTACAAGGAACTTTAGTTACCTGTTGATTCTGGTGGCCCCTGTGGACAAAAGCTGCATGAGCACCACAGCCTACTGTTGCAAAAAATCTTGATCTGGCTTAGTGCATGCACGTGTTTGGAAATTAATCAAAACATATCTTAAACATTACTTTCCAGCCTTACTTTCCTGGTGTATTTGTTGCTATGTATGAATAATTTAAATCTCTTTTTAAAAGATATTAAACAGCGTGAATGTAAATGTTACATCACCACCATTTTAATCACTTTAAATATTTGTTTTAATAGACTGTGAGCATTACGAATGTGGGTGTCTGATTTGAATTGACGGTGCCTTCAGAGTGCTTTATTTGGTTTTACCGTTTTAATGATACTGTAATCTTTATGTACTGATGTTGTATGTGTCGTTATCAAGGCATCATTGCAAAAAAAGGAGGTTGCTCTCATTGGCATTCCCTGTTTGATTAAGGTGATGATGTTGTGAACAAATTCTAGAGTCATCAACATCCTCTATTCATTCTATAATCTTGTGGGGAATTTGACCTGGTGGCAGGCATCAAGAACAACTGTTCAAGAAATATGCAAATCTTCCCACTAATTCGCTAATGTCGGTCATATAGACACAACGGTATTAAACTCCGCTTGAATTAAATCAATTAAAAATTGCCAAAGGTCTCGGTGAGTCTGTGATTTACCTGGAGGGTAAGCAGGGTAAGTGGCTCATTTGAGATCAGATGTATTTGTGGCATATACTTTGTACACTCAAAAGACAAATGCAAAATAGGAAAAAAAAGAGTGCAACTTGTGCACCACTTGATGCCTGTTGAGTACCTCTACCTCAGAGCACCAACTAAAAAGGTAAAATATTCTCCCACATGTCTGCAACACTCAAACATAACCTCTTGTATAATTCCAACGTGCCCCGGTGAGCTGTGTTGTGGAGAAGGGTACAAATTGGTAGTTGAACCGGAATCTTCTGCGTTCGAACGAGTGCAGTTGTGTGAATGACTTGAGGCTCCGCTGAAATCGAGCATGCATGCTCAGCAAACCTCTGGATAACATTCAGAACGAGGCTAAAAAGGTTTTTGCCTTTTTTTTTTTTTATTAATTTAAACCACACAGCTCCTACTGTACTCCTTGTTTCAGCTGCAAATCTTATAAACTGATTTTCCCTGTGCTACAGTGTTTGTCAGAAGATGGCAGGTTACCATAACTGTCAGACGAATGCGTTCGAGCTGGCTCTCCGTGTGACTTATACCTGAAGCTCTGGGTTTGTTTGATGTAAGGCGGTCATTACCCTAAAGGGTATCGATGCATGTGTAATGATGAATCTTTCGCTAGCATTACAGAAATACTTTTTTTTTATAATGGACAGCAGAAAATGAAATATATATATATATATATATATATATGTATATATATATTTATTTCAGACATGCCTGCAGGGATGGAAGGAAATACAGTACAGCAAGAGAACCTGCCATGAAATCAATGTCAGTGTGACCAAAACATATCACTAGAGTGTGTATCAGAAAATATCGATTATTTGTCCTGCTCCTCGCGATCAGTCATTTAAAGTATCTCCACTACTGACAGTCTCACCTCTCTTCCCTAAATTTAATCGTACCGAGCTCAACTTCGCGCCACAAATCCAATACGAGCTGAATAAAGTCAGCCACATCTACATGCGTCGGATTTGACACTGCCTTGAAATATTGTGACTGCGTTCTTTACAGAACCACTATGGGGCTTTTTATAAAATTGCTGGTTTTCCTATGGAGCCTCTGACTCAGGCAGCTCCACTTCAACTCAGTAGTCTCATCTTGTTAATCACCGTTTGCCATAATTCAGGACATTCCTTTGTTTTTTTGTGCGTGTGTTTACGTGTTGATTTGGTGGAGAACTGGCCTCTTCCTTCATTAAATATGGCTAAGTAGCACTTTAGCGGTTTTGTATACAGTTGCAAAAAAACAGCCTGACCTCTCTCGCACATCCACTGCTCACCAGAAAAGAAACAATATTTATAATTAATATGCAACCACTCACACTGATTGCCAATTATTTTTGGCTGACCATACAGTGTCATTAGAGGTGCCCATTAGGAGCTCGGCGGAAGTATCGAGTCATTTAACTGGCACAACTTCTTTTCCTTTGGTTTCATCATCCTCAGTCTCAGGAAAGCCACTTCATATGGAGAGAAGAACAGTGTGCAAATGAAAGTGTTGACTCGCCAACCACATACTGAGCAGGGGGGAACCGGAATCATTGATAGGCGTAAAAGCAAGAAGGGAAGACGGAAAAGAAGAGGCTGCACAGGGCAGAGGGATGGCTGAGGTGGTCACGCTTGCATCTCTTCATCAAGACAGACGAGACAAAAAACACTTCTGCTTCAAAGCTGATTTCCTTTAACCTGCGCGGTTACTGCTACTTTATTATTCCATTTGAGGAAGAGCTCGAGCAAGAGTGGGTATCATTTTCTCTTCTGTCTACAAATTACTACTTTGGTCTGATTTTGAAGGTACTTTCCTTATGTACAAGTGCGATAGGTGCATTTGCCTTTAGGAGCTATGTAAGAGTCTATCACCATGCTTCCCCCCCCCCCCAGCTTTCTAAGAGCAGATTCTGTAGAGCCCACTCATCCCCCGTAATAATGTTTGTCAGTTAAATTTTGCCGACTAAATTACTCTTAAAAGAGCATGAAAGGAAGACTCTACGAAATAAACAGACCCCTGAGTCTGAGAGATGGTCAACAAAGCGTTGTTAAACTCTTACACTTAAGCCTGTCATTATCATCTTGACAATCAACTCACGTAGAAAATAATAAAATGCAATCCTCGTGAGAGAGTGCGTATCCTTGAACTTGTTTTTCTCTCTGTTTATCACACACACACACACACACACACGCACACACGCACACACACACACACATCATTACAGGTGTTGGGGATCTGACAGTCTAGCCTATTTTATGATGCATGAAAAATCAAATGAAGGGCTAAACTAAATCCTGCATGAACAAAATGGCTCGGAAGGCTCGTCTTAATAGGCATACGGTAATACAGAATAATCTGTTAACCACATATGACAAAAAAATATATAATAATCTGTTTCTTCACTCCTGTGCATGTAATTGATTTATTAATGGGCTGATTAAGCTATTATTGAATGATTCATCTTTATCTAGCAAAAAAAAAAGGACATTACCCATATAGTGTGATGTTGACCAACATCCCCCCGGGTAAAGATTACAATAAGCTGCCACGTTGGAAGCGCACGAGTGAGGCTCTACACTGAGTCAAACTGTCAACATCTTTTTTGGCTAAATGGAAGTAAATAAAGCTAATTTGACTGTGACCCATTTAACAATCCACCTCTAGTTTGAAATCAAATAAATTGAATCCGAGATGACTGTTTCAGTCAGGGGACCGCAGACAACAGTTACACAGCAGTTCTATTTTTGCAGTGCGGTCGCAATGATTAGTCTATTAACCACTGCTGTTGAATCGAATGAAATAAAACTGATTGATCATCATTAGTCATTTTTTTCAAGCAAAAATGTCAAACATTTACTCGTTCTACCTTCTTAAATGTGAGTATTTTCTGCTTTTCTTTGATTCTTTGATTTGATTTCAAATGAAGGGTCTCTCGGTTTAGGCAGCCAAGAGCCAGGTTGCAATGTTAGCAGTTAAAGGCAAATCCAAGGTTGACTTTTGTACCTAACATGGCATTTCACATTCACATTATATGCTTATATTACCCACCTTTCACATCTGTTGGTGGGGAGACGTTAATGGCATTATCACAAGCCAACAAGGCTGTCACAAGGCAAATTCTAGTCACATTACTGGAGACACCTGGAGAAATTTTCAACCGTTTCGGCTACTTTTCATTGGAAGTCTGACTTTCTTTATTCGTGATAGTGGTGACCAAAACAAGTACTTTAAGCCAAACCATGATTTTTTTTTTTTTTTTTACTAACCCTGATCAAGTGTGTGTTTTGACCGTAAACCTAACCAGAGCACAGCACTGTGACAAGGGAGAAACAGGAAATTCAACCTAAACACATGCAAAGTTGCAACATAAAAGAAACGTTCAGTTTTACCTAATCTATCATTTCCAGAAACATACTGGATATACATTTTGGACTGGTACAGTTGGGTTGGTTTTGGACTGTTGGTTGGATAAAATAAACTCATGTCATTTTGGGCTTTGGGAAATTGTGTTTGTGTTGCATTTCTTCAAGAATTTTCTTTTTTACATTTTATAAACAATTAATCCACCAATCGTGACAACAATCAGCAGACTAATCAATATTTAATATAATTAATAATATATTATATCGTAAAAATATAAAAGTTAAAATAACAGAAACACCAAGACCTGAGAATACATGGTTTCACCAGTGAACACAGCACACATGTTTATTTAATGTCATAAACATGCCTAGATGAATTGGTGTTAGAGATGTTGAGATTGGTGTGTGTGTGTTGTGTGTGTGTGTGTGTTGTTCCTGAGCTGTTGTTATGGGGTGCAGTCGCACCTATGTGCATTGGAATATAATGAGGCAGTCTGTTCAGGTGTGGGCAGTAAACCAGACAAAGGAAATCATTAAATAAGACCTGGACATGAAATAAAAAAAAAAAAACTAAATCACAGTCTTCAAGACAAAAAGAGTCTGACTGGAACAGGTTGTGACCCCATCTCTATTTTCCCCGAAAAATAAAAATGTTTGTCCAGTTGAAAAGGGCAAGAATAACTTCATTCTAATCTTACTTAAGAATCACAGGCACTGTCATATTTGCAATTACCTTCTACGGTATTACTTCTGTGTGTCTGCACTTGCTGCCACGATTTCTCTTTACAAATACAACAATACTGACAACAATTCAGCAGCCAATTCCATTCAGCTGCCATCTCTGAATTTAGCTCAGAGGAAACTTGTGTGCTCTGTAGAGGAGGGGCGGGCGCACGGCGGCGCATTTGTACTCCTATCAACACAATCCACATCTGTGGCAGTTTAGCCCCAGGAGCAAATGACAAATGTAGCTTTTGGCATGGATATTTATTCCAACACACGAAAACCCCTAACACAGCAGTTTGTCAGCTCTCCTTAAATAGCAGTATTGTTTTCCCTCACAACTCCAACTTTCTTTGTGTAGACACATTTAACCAGCTGGTCTGGGCAACCGTTACAGCTGGGATCAGTCTTGTGATTATTGATAAAGGAAAACATGTAAACTCCCGAGTCAAAATCTTGTAGTCAGATTACTTTACTTGATGCTGAATTATTTAAACGTGAAAGTGAAAACTGAAAGTGTAAGGAGACTGGTAAATAGAAAAGACAGGGCGCAGAATGTGATCACGATGTGTAAGCTACTAATCATTCACTACTTGCTCATCGATAGTTACAACAGCTTTGAGTCAGCACCGACCTTGCTTTGCCCTCATTAATCCAAAGCCAACTCAGCCCAAAAATCTGAAGCTGTTAAGGAGCACGCACGAATGTAAGCATGCAACAGAGGTGGGAAAAAAACAGAGGACAAAAACTTTGCTAATGTACCAGTAAGTGGAGTTTTCAGGTATATGTACTGAGTATTTACTTTTAACTTTAACTCACTACATTTCAACACAGACATCTGAACTTTCTACTCCTTACATTTTTTCAAAAGCATGTCTGATTACTTTAGTTGTAATGCATTTGAGGGGAATTATCAATATTTTTTTGTATGTTGTGTCATTGCACAATGGCTTCCCAACGTCACAGGGGGGATTTCAACCTTTCAGCACATATGATGCACAACAGACATAACGAGACGGAAGCAGACAGAGAGGGAGACTCAAACGGGGAGACGAGGCGTGTTAGTTTCTCATATCTGCTGAAACCCTGCAGCCCTGTCTGGATTTTCTTATTTTCTTAATTCTTTGCTGTGCTCAGGGAAGCTTTACCTTCCCAAAATGTCAATATCTGACATCCTGAGAAAGAGACTCAACAATCAACTACCTTTCTGGTGCGTTCATGAACAGCCTGGACAAATCCTACCTATTCAAACTCCAGATTTAATAGTACATTAATTTGACATGAGGTTCAGCTTTGCAGAGAAATGCCTGGTCGCAAAGTATCCGCACGTCTGCTCGAGAATAGAATGTGTGTGTTTTTGCCCACTCTGAGCATACATGAGCGCAAGCACAGATGAAGACTTCTTGAGCAATAAGCCGACAAACAAAGCTTTTAATCAATACTTTCGACAGTTCGGCGAATACACTTATTCACTTTCTTTTTTCTCATGCCTGTACACTAAATGTGAACCTCACTGCTTCCAGCCAGGAAACAGCTTGACACATAACCTCCAATAAAACCACATTGTGTTGATTGAACATGTTGTGGTTAAATGAACAAGATATAACAAATGAATTAATTAGGGAGCATTAGAGGTGCTTGTAGGGGGATTTCTGTTATCTTCATTCAGACCGGGCTAGTACCCCCCTGTCAATGTTTGTATGCTAAGCTAACTGCGCGCTGCAATGGTGGTTTCAATCTGCTCATCTCTCAACTCTCAGCAAGAAAGGAAATAGGCATACTACCCAATTTAAGTTTAGAGAAACGCCTTCAAATAGAAGCTGAACAAATGTATCTGATTTCTTCAGTGTCTACAGCGATTTCTAAATAAAGGCAGCGTGGCACTTTAAATTCTTTAGAAAAGCACGCTGTTTGCGGCCTTGCAATCAAATAATAAAAACACCGTCGACCAGTTTTCAGCCTGCTGAAAGCTCACGTTTACTACACTTTCAAACTGATATCATTAAAACCCTCTTATCCAGCAGTAGCATCAGATATGAGTAAAGAAACAAGCATTTTTTATGATTTGAGCTTTGAAACAAACCATCCGCAAAACGTGGTCTAGTTTGCAGGTTAACAAGAGAGAAGCGGAGAGCTCGCGAACAAAAAACATTAAAGAACATATTTATTCCATTTGAATTGATGGAAGCGGAGCTGTTCCATGGATGAAAGGATTTCACATATCTCCCCAAAGCCTAGAACCAAGGCCAGACACAGATAAATAAACACACAGACACAGACAGGCCGGATGCAAGCACACGTGTCTAATATCAATATATGCACAAGTGCGCATTCAGACACCTGTGTTCGCTCTCTATGCACACATGTACACACATGCAGCAGATGGACTACGCCTGCTTTCATTTCAAGGTGACCTATCTACTGTATATGCATCGGGTCAGAGGTATCCAAGAGAAAGGAGGTGGGTGTGAAAAACAGAGTGGATGACAGGAAGGATACTGTCCGTGCACCTCGGAGGAAAAAAAAAACGGACAGAAAAGGCTTTGCGATAAATCTGTGTTGTCAGAGTATCAGACGCCAGCTCCTCTCCGTCTCTTTTAAGTGCGTCTATGGTGCATTAAGAATCTGTCAGACCAGCTTTAGCATTAATCAGCTAGCCCACGGAAGAAACAATCACACATAATCTCGGGCTTTAAACCCCGCTGACCTTCTCTTCAAATGCATAGATAAACTCCCCTTGAAAACCTCAGTCATTTAAAAAGACGCACACAGGCCCGAGCTCCAGGGGCTGGTAATTCCCCCCCCCTCCCCGCTCTGCCTCCCCTGTGGTCTATCTGATTGGTTCCTCCCACAGCAGCACCCATATCTCTCCACCTGGGAGTACATCGACTCAGCATGTCAACGTGACCTCGAAGGGGACGCGTTTCCGACAATGTGTGCGGGTAACGGGGGCTGCTTTACCCTATCAATCTTGAAACGGGAGAGGAGGAGAGAGAATATGAGAGGAGAGGGAGGAGAGAGGAGGAGACGCAGGAGGAGGAAAGGGAAAAAAGAGAGGAGAAGGGCAGAATACACAAGTTCCATTCATCATCTCTGCAGTGTTGAGAGTGTATAAATAGCAAGGTCTGTTCGGAGTTATCATTGAGCCAACGCTTCCATCGCGGTACTTCATTTATTAAGACTGCGCGCGGATCAATACGGCAGACATATACACTCTGTACTGTTGACAAGATAATCTCATCATTATGAATTTGGCTTGTGTCGTCAGTAACATGAGCAATTGCAACGCTTATCTGAGATGACATGAGCAGGGGAGAAAGAAAGGGAATCCGAAAAAGGAAGCGAGTCAGAGCGGGGGCGAGGAGGGGAAGCGGGCGGGAAAGAGCGCGAGCATTAGCGCTTCACTTTTTTTTTTTTTCTATCTAAAACTAAGCACTGCTCAGAGTGATGGATAATGAAATACAGTATTTCAGTCCCAAACAGAGCAAAAATCAATAAGAAACAGAGCAAACCAGCAATTGATCTGAATGCTACAGGCCCCAAGAAGATTTCTCTCGAAGACATAAACCCAGTGAGGGGCCAATTGAGTACATCTGTGTAGCACAATAGAAAAAGATGAAACCGGCCAAATGTCCCATTTTCAATACGCCATTAGCACTCAGCATCGCCACTGCTACCCTGAAGAGCAGACACAGTCAAACGTTTGATGACAAATCTTGTGTGCCCACCACTTAGTGGGCCTTTTGTTTAGGCAATAACATCTGAGAGTGCCGACTCATTCGCCTGTGTTGCCACAAACACGCAACAGCCAGTGCAAAACACAGTGGCTGTCAATTCCCTTCAGACACACACAGGGCTTTAGACATGGGAGTCAGATTTCAAACTGTGCTACAGATACGAGCAGGAATGGAGGAGTCGGTGGGATCCCTCCTATTAGTGTGTCGGACCTTTCTCAGGCACACACAAACATACGCTGGCAGGATTACATTGTTTAGAAAAATACGCCTCGAATTGCAAAGCAAAGCGTCTCTCTGAGCGGAGCGCCTGTAATGTACTCCTGCGGTTGTGCGAGGGGAGGAGAGGCCCCGTCATACAGCGGTGTGTTATGACACGTAGTTAGGTGGAATTAGAGCAAATGAGATGGTATTCATGGTATGTCGCTCCGATCAATTAATCACATTACTGATGAAGCTGAAGAAGTGCTGAACTGTGGAAGGCAAGGACAAGGAGAGAGATAGTCCGGGAGAAAGGGATAAATCATTCCTCTTATACTAATGAGATAGAAGGTGAGAACAGATTCACATAACTCATTCTTTGAGCTGCGTGTTGTTTCTACAGCACATGCCTAGGGGGCACAGTGAAGGAAGATGTGGCAGAAATAAAAGCTCTCTCAGGTTGGACCCGTGCCAACACACGGCAGAGCGAGTTCCACTTTGTCTGACTTTGAAAGTGTTTGATTTACAGCAAGGAGACACAGCTGCTGGCAGTTCAAAGAATACATCGCCACACCATGTACGCCTATGAAGCCCTCTGTGCGCTGAGCATCTGAGAGGACATTATTGTGAGGTCACTCTTATATATGCCCATCTCTATCGCCGCAGCTGGGGCACCCCGCTGCTCAAAGCGTTAAGTCTGAAGACCCCAGGGGGGATCTAAGAGCCCTCAGGGGGCAGGCGGCCCCTACAGGGAAGCCCTTCCAATCTGAGGGAACCAGCAAGACCGGTGCTTCAGAGCACAGCTGGTGGTAACGGAGGTGAGCATGTGTATGTGCACACACACACACACACACAGACGGACACATGGCATATGAATCTTGGATTCCTCCACTGTGAAGGTTATGTTTTGTTCTCTTGTTTTTGTGACCTCGGTTGATGCTAGGTTGGCTCCTTGTTCCTGAGTTTTTTGAGCACAATACCAGCAGCGCCAAGGTAAATGCTTCAAAATCTACTGGGGGCACGCACAGATCTCTTCTTTTTCCTTCTGTCAAATGGAATGGATTGAAGGCGTTTATATTAAAAAAGAAAAACACATTAAAGGAAAAGGACTGTCAGGTGTACAACTCGCAGATCAATCTGGTGTGGGCGTCCACTTGCAATGCAACAGAAATACGGGCAACAGGCCGTACCGACAGGGTCAGGAAAAACAAGACACACTGTCACACAGCCAGACAAACACAACATGACTGGCGAGATAGAGTCACGCTCGCTGCAGCCCCATAACATTATATAAAAGTAATTACTTTAGGACTTGATCTGATACCACTTAAAATGCCAGTCTGCCTGGAAGGTAGCTCATACGAAACAGTGTCACTAAGTGCTACTTAACAAAAGGACATGACAGCATGACATGATATTTTGAAGCTCCGGTGTCGCTGAGATAGGCAGAGGAGTCCTAATCATCCACTTCCCCTCAATCACAAACACACAATAACTCGAGCGATGAATGTCCACTGACAATCCACAGTCGCATTATCATGCCCATGTCATCTCCAATAGGCTACTTCCTATTGAACCAAGCAAATTGGTTTAATGTGTCCGGCCAGTCTGGCTATCACGGAGGTCAGCTTGTGTTCTCATATCCTGTCTCTTTCACTGCACTTGGGAAAAAAAAACAAAATTCCTTTGTTGCCCTGCGTTGCCAGGTCAGGGAGGTCTGTTAAAGTAATGAAATTAAGCAGCACAGATAAGTGCTGTGTCCACATGAATGCACGACAGCTGGCTGAAAGGTTTTCTAGTGGCTGCCCGAGACAGTACACCTAATTGTCTTCAGTCTATCTATATCTATCTTCTTCTGTCAACAGTTTGACTTGAGTTTGGTCTAAGTTACAGGATAAAGTTGTGTTTAGTGGTGGGCATAGTCTGGGGCCTCCATTTATACTCAATTATTCAGCAGGGTTACTCGGATTTTTGAGAACTCGCAATAAATAAAACATTCACTTCCACGGCTCCCTCCAACCTCAAACAAATTTCCGGGCTACTCGTAAAATGTATCTGCAAAGCTATTAATTGTGTGAATATCTGAAGAATTTCCAGCGCGAGCGTGCTCAATGTTGCTCGTGGAAATCGAGGCCAGAGAAAACATCAAAAGCATCGGTAAAGAAAGACACCGGTGTCGCTCCATAGGACCAGAGCAGATTTAAAATGTGTGTTTCTTTTCTAAAACCTGCAAATTTCATTACTGCTGGGCTTCTTGAGAGATCACTACGGCCATCTCCTCTTTCTCTCCTGCGTCCTCATGTTACAAACAGACACCGGACGAGTAAATACAGCTCAAATTCTACTTGCATCAGAAAATAAGTAGCTAAGTGTTCCTTACCCCCTGTTTTACCCCCCCTCCTCCTCCTCCCGCCATGTTCACAAATATGTAGCCAGAGACCGCTGATGTTTATCGTGACATCTTCCGCTTTCCTCTGATTTGTTAAACGTTATGATTTATTAATGAAAGAGGCTGCAAATATAGCTGCTGTGTTGTGCTGTGTGTTACACTTCTGCCACAGCTTCCAGACATACGAAAAGCGCTTGTACTGGAACAAGCACTTTCGCAAATTGTAATACAAGTAACGGCGGCTGATAAGCCAAACAATCAATGACAAAAAAACATATATTTGTTAAATTGCGATAATCATTTTTCTGTTATTCCCCCGAGCCACATTCTGTGGTCTCCAGGCACTTCCTCTCAGTTGAATCTACCATGTGAGCTCCGTGGAGGTGAAAAAATAGAAACAAAACTGACTATTAATAATTCAGAATTTCAGCGTGTAGTGTACAGTTATGTACAATAGCAGCATGTTTATTTGAGGAAGTTTGAAGATACACCCTAAGGCGAGCTGATCATTTTCTTTTTTATGTACTGGCAAGCTCAAACAAAAGAAATCTGGCCTTACTGGCCCCAAAGAGCTCGAGAGAGGAGCAAAGTACACAAATTACAAATGGCTTCTTGAACTGTCTCTGATTCCTGTAAATGACTGTTTGTGAATCTGGTAGCTGAGCTGCTCAATCCTGTCTACAAGCAGGCTTCAGTACATACAGGTTTACCAAACTCATTCCATGGAAAGCTCCAGAGGAGAGCAGTTATCTAAGATGAAGGGAGAGGGAGAGAAATGAAATAAAGAGCGCTTTTTTATTCATTGCCTCAGTGGCCACTGAAGTGTGGGAGCAATTTCAATACAATATACAGCGGAGGCTTTGATAAGACTTTTCACTAGAATCCTTAAAAACAGCCCAAGCCCAGTTACATGTGCATCTGCGTGTTGGTGTGCACGAGCGTGTGCGCGTTTGTGTGTGTGCGTGAGTGAGTGTGTTTCTTGGAGGAAGGGTGTTTCAAGGTTCGGACAAATGCAAGATTGTCCCGCTCATAAAAGAGAGGGGCTCTGTCACGGAGCCTGCCAGCTAAAGGCTTAAATCACATGCCTGGAATACACAATGACGCTTCACCCACACACACCCAAACACACACACACACACACACACACACCATCTCCCCTTAAATTATGCAGAGTAAGACCATTCCTGGAAGCATTCACTTTCAACATCTGCTCCAGCTACATTGTTGGCATGCACATGCTCAACCTTAACAAATCAGAGGGGGGAAATTTTCATCTCACATATTGTACTTAAATGATCACAGTCACACATCCTAAATGATTTTTCATCTTTCTTTAAAAACCCTTTAGTAGTTTAATGGCTGCCTGTCATTTTGAGGATCCATTCAAGGACCGTGGATTATGATTACAAAAAAAAAATCCACCTTGCTATCCAATTTATTTGCAGTAATGCATGCATGCATTCAGTGTCTCCTTATTGCATTCAGTGATTTATCCTTTAAAACAATTGAAACCAAATACTGTCATGCAGAGAAATATTTCATAGTCCATGTGTTCGATATGAATTCATGTCTGACATTTTCCATTGGAGCATTAGGCGCCCCTTACCCACTGGCAAGTGACAATGTCAAGTCAGCAGCGACTAGAGCCCCTTTTCTCCTTGACACCCTCATCTCAATTCCACCTCACACAAGGCAGAATGCTGCCACCTATAGGCAGCTTTAATAGCCTTTCAGACCCATCTGCCTCTGTACCACCTGCACCTTATTAACATGGATGGTCTCCCACCGAGACAGGATTCAGTTTAATTAGAGTTTCACGGTGAATCAAATTACAACATTCAAAACTTATCAAAACAAATCAATGATAAATTATGGGCCAATTAAAAGTAATGACACAGGAGTCTTCGAATGTTTGGTAACAAGGAGGGCAGCCTCTGGAAAAAGGTGGCAGCAAAGGAAGTTAAGAACCAGTCAGTGGGCCACCGCCTGGCACAGCCACTGAAGTTAAACATGATGTGGGACCAAATCCTAAAACATATTCAAGACAGAGTGGGCGCAGGATCACTCTTTGGAGCGAATTACTGAAATCCCTTCTTCCTGGGCATTGAGGAATTTTGCAGCAGATTGGTTTTAACCTTGATTCCACACTAAGTAATTCCCTTCAACGCCTTAAGCGGAATTAGGCATCATTACGTATCATCCATCTCCTTATCCCAGGAATTCTCTTTAGAAATGAAATGAAGCTCTCCACTGGGCCGGGTGCTGGCACGGTGGTGACAATGATAAGGCCAGCAGAGCTCTGCTGATATGTTCATATTATTCCCCTCTCCCAGCTAGAGACCAAGCCCAGCCTGTCTGCCAGTGCACCACTATAAAACATCATTAGAGACCAGCAGCCGTGTGGAGAGAGACTGGAAGTTGCAGACAGTTACAGTAGCCCTACAAGGTGTAGATGAAGACAGCCACACTAAGGTGCCCTTGTGAAACTGACTGGGCAGGCGATGTGCTCCCCCGCTTTATCGGTCTCTTTATTTATTTTTCCTATTTAGCCTCTCCTCCCATGGCAACTGTAATGACAGATGGGCTGAGAGGCCTTGGGATCGATGGAAGGGGAATTCTGTCTTTGTTTCCTGACATTTTTCCCATAGCCACTCTGCTCTGACTCAGGTTACTTACTGTCCACACGGATGGACAGAGAAGGCAGAGGCAGAGAGGAGGGAGTAAAGTGATATGCTTCTGTACAGCTTCTGACGAAACTTAATGCCTCAGGCCATCTCCCTCTACACAGGTTTCTGTTGAATAATACAATAGAGCACCCTGCACGCCTGATGCGTCGAGGGGACCCTCTGTAAACAAGGCGCAAAGGAATGTGCTGCTGCTGCTCCTGCTTGTTCCCCCTTTGACAATCTCAAAGGGGGAAAGAACAGTGCACAGAACGGGTGTGCAACAGCCCCCATGGTCTAATTCATCATCACTACATTAGCAGAGAAACAGCCTGCAGAATGGACCAGCAATTATTCTGTCCCTCTGATTAGGAAGCCTTAACGGTCTTTGTGCTGACCCTTGCCCTATGCAGCTGGCTCATAATAGAAGCAGGGCTGAGACCGAGAGTGGGAACAACAGACAGTGGCCGTCCTCCCTGGTGGGAACACGTCACATCTGATCACAGTCATATTCACATCCACGTCCAACGCAAATGGTCGGATAGAAAGGAGAGCACATAGCCTAATCAGGAGACTAATGGTTATAGTCCGTGAAATATAACTGGAAAGAAAAATGTCATCCTCCTAATTTGCCAAATAGCACAACGTTACAGGCAGAGGTTGATAACTAACTGAGGACTCTTTATTATTCCTATGAAATTATATTAGTAACACATACATTTCTTTTTTTAATTTAAACAACAGCTAAACATAACAAAAAGGGTTCATTGTGCCACAGCTGCCCATTATCCAAAGTTACATACCACTGTTTTAAGCAGGCCTTAATCCTCGTCTGACACGACAGACTTTTAATGGGCTTAAGACCAAAGACACAGAGAAGTTATCACGTTAGAGGCTTATACACCCAAGTACTCCGCACAAAGACCTATAAAGTAGCTGCGAAAATAACTATAATCTGCTAATCTCTAGGAATTAAAATCGCAAGAATTAACCACAAAGCGCTGTAGAACTTTGCGACTGTTTTGATGATATAAACAGTTGCTTCTAAAGCAAATAGCATCTGTCTGTGTTTGGTGTAACTAAATATTGTATCAAGAAAATCCAGTCATTTGATTAGGACATGTAAATGTCTGTGGGATAATTGGGTAATCTCAAATGGAATTGATCCTGAGAAAACTACATACCTGATTATAGCTCAGCCACAGGCTAAACTCTTCACTTCACGGGAAGAGAATGACAATGATTGAGTGATTAATGAAAAATTTCTACATGAAACCTGATTTCAAAAGCCTGCCGTGACATATTTCAAGCACAACTGATTTGTGTTGATGTCACAGGCTCTGTTCTATGAGAGCACCAGAATGACTGTTTAATCCTTCTAATGCTCACCCCTCCCTCCCCCCCTTTTCTCTCTGTTCTCCTGGGCCTCTCTGCCTCTGCCTGTCCTTATCTTCTTTTTCTTTCATTTTACAAAACAAGGGGCAAACGTTGATATCAGAAATGGGAGTTTTCTGAGGGTTGTGATGTGACAATGGTGGCATAACAGTGAAGGAGGAGAGTGCAATTTCCCTTACCTGTATGATGGACATGCGGTTAGTAGGTGTGTCTGTAGTGCTGGTGACTGGGCCTGTGAAGCTGGTGTGGCATCCCACGTGGCCTTGGGGCACGCTGAGGTTATTGGCAGTGGGCTTGAGGTACATGACCTCTGACCTTGGTGAGCTGAGTGGCAGGCGTGTCTGGTAGTCAAAGTACATGGGAGAGGTGGCCAAGGAAGGGCTGCTTACCACATTCATCACATTCATGGCATCCCGCTCCTCCACCTCGCTCTGCACCAGCATGATGTCGTTCTTGTTAATCTTCTTCTTCTTGCCTTTCCCCAGCTGAGGGTGCGAGTACTCTGCAATGCGACAATTATAGGTACGGATTTCCTTGTTTTCCCGCTTGCACTTAATTGCTATGGTCACCATGGCAGCCAGAAGCATGATAGATATGATGCTTAGAGTTACAATGAGAGGAAGGGACATGTCCCAGTTCTGATTGTCCTTTGTGCGCGGCAGTCCGTCAGGAGGACGTCCATCTGACGCCTTGACTATGAGCCTGGCAGCAGCAGTGAGGGTTGGCTTGCCGTGGTCTGATACTCGGATGATTAGCTCCACAATCGGGCTCACATCGTCCCAAAAGGGATGTGCTGTTCGCACCTCTCCTGTCACTGGATCAATCTCGAAGAGGTGCTCCTCATTTCCATCTGAGATCTCATAGGTGAGTCTCCCACTCTCACCGTAGTCATTATCGACTGCTCTCACTGTGGTGACAATGTAGCCAACACCAACATTACGCGGCACATGGATTTCAGCCGTATCATTTAGGAGTAGGGGCAGAACTATGACAGGAATGTTGTCATTGACATCCAGAACACTGATGCGGACTGTGGCATTGCTCTCCAGGTGAGGCGACCCGGCATCTTTAGCGAGGACCTTAAAGTCAAAATACTTTATTTGCTCATAGTTAAAAGAGCGCACGGCATAGATGGCTCCATTAGCAGCATTTACATTAACGTAGGTGTTAACGTCACCCCCGCTCACATTTGAGTTGAGTATGCTGTAGTACACTGTGCCATTCTGGCCAAGGTCTGGGTCATGTGCCAAAACTGAACCAAGGTACTCCCCCGGGATGTTGTTCTCAGGTATCTGAAGAAGATAAACTGACTTGGTAAAGCGAGGAACATTGTCGTTCTCATCCAGAATCTTTACCGTGAAGGATTTTGTCGAGTTGAGAGGAGGAATGCCATTGTCTTTGGCCACAATGGTGACATTGTACTCATCCTGTACCTCTCTGTCCAAAGGCCTGTCCGTCACTACTGTATAGAAGTTATCATAGTTTTCCTCAAGCTTAAACGGGACATTACCCAGCACTCTGCACTGAAGCTGCCCATTCCTGCCTGAGTCCTTGTCTGTGACACGGACCAGAGCAATGACAGTGCCTGGAGGTGCTGCCTCACTGATGGCTCCCTGTCTCACAGACACAAAGCCTATCGATGGCCAGTTATCATTCCGGTCAAGCACTTTAACAGTGACTTTACAATGGCCTGGGATTGGATTGGGACCTAGATCCTTTGCCTGGATGTCAATCTCAATAACAGGGCTCTCCTCGTAGTCAATTTCGCCCTGAATCTTTATGACCCCTGTTCTTGAATCTATGGAGAACAGCTCCCTGATTCTCTCTGGGGCATAGCCACTAAACGAATAGACTACTTGTCCATTGTTGCCCTCATCAGGATCAGTAGCATTTAAATCGATTAGGACTTTGCCAGGAGGGGAATTTTCAGGAATTTCCACAACATATGAGGGCTGATCAAAGACGGGGCTATTGTCATTGGAATCGATAACTTTAACATTTATCTGCATGGTGCCCGACCTAGGATATTCCCCCCCATCAGTGGCAGACAAAATAAGGGTGTGATGGCTTCGTTCTTCTCGGTCCAATGGTCGTTGAATAACTAATTCTGGGAATTTAGTCCCGTCCCCACGGGATTTTACCTCCAAGGAAAAGAGATTGTAGTCGTCGCGTGTTATTTGATAGGTTTTCAGGCCATTTTCCCCTGCATCTGGGTCATGTGCGCTGGTCAGGGGAAAGCGTGTCCCTGGCACTGCATTTTCAGAAATGTCAATATCAATCTGATCCGAGGGGAAAGTGGGGGAGTTGTCGTTAATATCCTGAATATCTATTTTGATCATGCAGATCTCCTTGTCATTGGCAAACACCTCCATGGAGAGCTGGCACTTGGGGTTTCTCTTACACAACGTTTCCCTGTCAATGCGCTGCTTTGTATACAAGAGTCCGCTTTGAGGGTCCACATCGATGAGATGTGGAGCTGAGTTCTCCAGCACCCTGAAGTTGGCTTTCTTACCCTGTCCTGCCTGTCCAACCTGTTCGAGTCCAAGTCTGGCATCTTTGGCAATGTTCCCAATCACAGTCCCCGGACCTTGTTCCTCCGGGACAGAGTAATTCAAGTTTTTCAATGTCAGGGCGTGAGCCCATAAGAGGAGGAAAAAGAAAATAGAAAGATACATCCCCACTCTGTAAAAGCTGCTATAATCTGTGTTGTGTTTACACTTCCTTTGACCTGTTGATATTTTGTTCGAATTTGGTATTTCTATTATTCGGGATCAAATACAGAGTTCTGTTCATCATGTGAGGCCTTGGCATTTGTCTTTGCGGATTGTCTTTGCTCTGTCTCTCTCTTCCTCTGCCTCTTCCAGCAATCTGTGGTGCCGAACACCTAATTTATATTCAGCTGAGCGCCCAGACTCATCTGAGCAATAATCGCGATCCAGTCTCCAAACAGAATAGTCATTGTAAGCGTTCACTCATACCACCTAGGAAGGAAAACAGAAAGAAAGAAAAAGATAGATTTGTTATAATGCATGCGTGGCAATTAGTCACCCTAGTAAAAATAGACTTAGCTACCTTATAGCCTTACTGCCAGTAAGACATCAGATCTACCAGTGAGCCAAAAATGAAACAGGGCTCATGTGTAATTCATCTCCACAATTATGGGGGGAAGCTTGTCAATTAGTTAACCTTGGGAAGACACTCAGCGCAGCCCCTGACACACAGGAATATAAATATTCCCCCTGAAGCTTATTTACTACATGTGTTATTACCAACACAGGGTTTCAGGATGCAGTTTTAATCTACCTCTAATGTGCAATGCACGACCTGACCCTCGCGCAATAATGGCCCGTTCACACATTATGAGAACGCTGACGGAAACTGTAATAGGGCAACTTTAATAATATGGTAACACTGCGGGCGTACAACTGAAGATGGCCTATTGTGGCGGCTATTTGAATAAGTGTGTATAAAATGAGCCTCTTACACGCATTAACAAATCCGCATAATCCGGATATTCACAATGAGCCTTATAAAAATTCGGAAATGAGCTGCCAACATCTCAGCACAGCCGTGTAATTCTCCCCACTGATGCTCTATGTGTGTGTGTGTGTGTGTGTGTGTGTGTGTCTCCCCGTCTCTCTGCAAGATCCAACGGTCCTTGGAAGAAGAAGCTGTTGCATCCGCATGCATAAGGGGGGATGATGGCAGTGAAATAACAATCGCTTGATTTTCGAGATGAGCAACAACAAAAAAAAAAAAAAGGAAAGCGAGAAAAGAGCACCAAAAAATAAACTTACCGAGAGGAAACTGCTGTCATAGTAGTCCCCAAAACATATAGCAGTAAAATCAAAACGGGCAGTTCCAGCAGGGTTCAGGGAGAGTTTCATCCCCAAAAGCTCTTCACCAGGCTGCCACCCCGTATCCTCTTTCCCCCCTTCTGGTGTGTGTGTGTGTGCCACAAGCCTCCCGATGCACACGCAGGCTACAGTGCAGCGCAGTGGAAATAAAAAAATAATAATAGAAAAAAAAAAATAAAAAAAAGTGCTCCAGAAAAGTATGACTGTAATGTCAATGAGCTGAAGTCCTCTCTCCGCTGTCTGATTAGGATGCAGCGGCTCGCCTTCTGCCTGCAGTGAGTCACCGTTCTTCAGAAAGGAAAAACTGTTCGGAGAAAAAAATACTCTGAAAGAGCAGGGGGAAAAAAAGAGGATGAAGAGGAAAAATCCAGATGTGGGCTGTAAGGTTAGATCCAAAAGTGTGTTTTTGTTGTTGTTTTAGAAAGCGGTCAGTGGTATCTTTTCCTCCCCTCGTCCGGAGCGGCGTTCAGTGACTGATTCCCGGTGTGGCATTTTTGTCCTTGTCCGCTCGTCCCCTCGTCAAAGTCCACACACACACCACAGCCGGGGAGAGAGAGAGAGAGAGAGAGAGAGAGCCGGGAGGGAGAGACAGCTGCTGAGGAGGTGGTCAGCAACAACCCCGCATCCTGGCACAAGTCTCTTGTTGCAGCCGTCAGAAAACAGGGTGATTTTTTATATATATATTTTTTTTTCTTTCTCTCGAATATACGCGCAGCGGTCGTTGTTTGGTATTTTCTGCACGTAAAACAGTCCTGAGCACATTGAACGCTTCCTCTCACTGACTGAACTCTGGACACCGCATGGTGCATTAAACATTGTCGCTGCTCCTCCCGGCAGCCAATGAATTTGAAGAGGTGGGAAGAGAAGGAGGGATTCAAAAGCCGCGTTGGGTGCAGACTACAAATGATTGGTGGCTCGCAGTTCACCGGTGGCGCATCTGTTTTTTTCAAATATCACACTTCATTGTTGTTTACAATAAAAGGAGACCGTGCGTTGGACAGGCTCGCCAGGAGACGCGTGCTGGTTGGGGTGGTGTGGGGGGCAGGGTTGATGTGGTTTGAAATTTCAGTTAAGCCATCTATCAGAAGAAAAAAAAGCAACGGACAAAGGATTTGAAGTTCCCTCAATCATCCGAATGTAACGTGTGGGCTCTGAGCTTTTATTCTGAAATTCACTCTGTTGTATTCGGAGAGAGGAACCTACTGTCAAAGAACATCATCCTATATTTGTTAGTTTTCTTAGTTTTTTTTTTTTTTTACATAGATTGCTTGTGTTCATGTATCATATTGCGTTGCATATTGCAGTCTTCCACTTAAGACATTGGTGTTTGAACCCAAATTTAAGGTTTCAGTAGTTCCCCTCTACCCTGTGTGACTACAAAGTATGGATAAAACCATTCTGCATCCTTAAGCAAGTTTGTGATGCCACCTGAGGCTCAGCAGTAATTGCATTAAACATTTTTCTATGTAATGAAAAAGTGTTAAAGACCTGGGAAATTATATGATGTGAAATGATGAGAGTTGTTAAGAGTTGGTGACTGTAGCAGGTATTGTAAGTGATACTGACATGCTGCGTTGACTCTGACTTTCAGCAGGGCTATTGTACGTTCACAATTATAGACTGAGAACTTCATTTCATCTCGTCTCTGACTATTATAGCCCCCGTTATAAAGAGAAAAAAAAACTGTCGATTAAAAAACTTTTGTCTCAGCACTGAAGGCAGGGCTGAAATGACTTTTCGATAGACAGAAAATTAATTGGCAACCATTTTTTGGTAATCACTTAATTGTTTAAGTCCCCTTTTCAAGCAAAAAGCCAAACACTCTCTATTTAATTTTATTTTTTTGTTTCTCAGTGATGAGGATTTGCTGCTTTTCTTAGTTTCGTGGTATTAAAAAAAATGAACTATCTGTGTGTTTTGAACAAAATTACTATTTGTTAGACAAAACAAGGAAATTGAAGATGTCATCTTTGGACTTTAGAAAATTGCGATGGATGTTTCACAGACCACAAATTAACTGAGGAAATGTTTGATAGATTATTCGATAATGAAAATTATTATTAATTATTATTAAAAACAGGATGATCACGCATCCGAGTGGACACAACGGTAATCAATTTCAATTCTAACAGTATTGCTAATCACTGAGCTACCATGTCACTTCAAGCATCAAGCATTTTAAAAGAGATCTCATCTTCGCACACCCATAGAAATATCACATCATGGCCCTGAGGACGTTCAAGTCCACTTCTGACTTGCCAGTTGTCACAGAGCTGCAGTTTTGTCGGAGTTTAACCATGCCCTTCATTTGGTATTGCTATTTCAACATGTCAGCTTTGTTCAGTATAATCTTGTAGTCAATCCATGTATAAACACGGGTCTCAACCTCTTTGACTTTCTCGCTGACCTTTCTCTCCAACTGGGGGGAATGACAAGAGTGTCAGAACCGTTCGTTAGTCAGATGGCACCCAGAGCTTATTATTAAACAGCAGGTTTGATGTACTAATGTCAAGATGTTGATAACTGATGAAGGTAAATGTCACATCACTGTCTCTGTCTGCGTGGTGTGTGTGTGTGTGTGTGTGTGTGTGTGTGTGGGGGGGGGGGGGAGCAACTGTGTGTGTCTGGTGCCTTTGTGTGTGTCTATTAAAATGTGATGAATATTTTGTTCGTTAAGCGCACCTTCCTGTGGATTCTCCAGGTTCTGTGGTCCTGTGGGCCTTCCAAGAATTAAAGGACCACAAGATGAAATTACATCAGCTGATAACAGCCTGTTCTACTCTCATTGTGTCAAATAGGGCAGCCTGGTCAGTGGTCGCAGGTCTGACACTGTTGTCACGCCTCTAGCATCACTTGTCAGACGGCATCTCGGGGTTGCTGGACGGGTCATTCACCGGACTTTATCTCCAGGGTTAACAAGATTTTTGTGACCAACAGTACGAGGTGATTTGTTGATAAGTTATTTCATGCAAGTACTATGATACTGAAAGTAGTTATCTTACCTCATGGTATGATATTTTCCTAAACCTAACCAAGTAGTTTTGGAGCCTAAACCTAGCCAAACCTCAAACATTTCACGACATGTCATAATAGGTGAACTGTTTGTAGGGCAGCTTTATTTGAAAGTCTTACCAGATACAGCATACAACATATATAATTCCTAACTGAAAACCCCTTTGCATCCAAAACTGCCGGTCAGGGGGTTAGAGGAGCGTAATATTTTGAAGATTGGCATCTTTGATGAATTGGGAGTGAGAACGACGTAGTAATAAGCAGCATGTGTGGAAATTAATTAGGAAATAATTCAAATTGTTCCTGAATGAAGCCGTTTTATCCATTTTCCTAAGCACCACATTGTTGTTTTTTAGATTTGCCCAAATAACGTGTTGACATTTTTCTCTCCCCAACCACGAAATGCTACACACTGAGCCTAAATAATGCCTGGAAAATCACCTGCCTTGAGAAATGTCGCCAGCACTGCCAGAGATAAACCCAGCCATTAGCAGCTTTCTTCATTAGCCCAATTAAACGGCCCTCAGGAAATGCACTGACAAAAAGCGTATTCGAAATGGGCTGCTGGTGAACAGCTGCATTAAAACACTGTTTCGTAAATTAAATTTCAATCTAATGGCAATGGCCTTTCTTCAGGTGGTAATAAGCGAGCAAAGGCCTCTTCCTGCCGACACTATTTGACCAATTTCTGATTTCTCTTTTCCTTCATTTCTTGCTCTCTCTGATTCCACGTCTCCTTCCTCCTTCGAGCGATAAAAGAATGTGTTACACTCATCCACCATAAAGAAATTCAAACCATGACAATGGACCGTGTGGAGTGCAAGCTTTTTCTCCACTACCTCTGTCAGGAAAAAAAAAAAAGGGGGAGGAAAAAAAATCAGAGCTGACTTCTACACACGGAGAGTTTTCCAGCAGCAAACTGTCACCTCTTTCACCGCTACTTTTTACTTGGCTGTTGTTTGTCTCCCACCTAAATTTTTCCATGTTGCTGTCTGAATGTGAGCTTCTCTTCTGTTTTGCACCATTCAACTGTTGGCTGTGTTAAAAAGAGAGGGGAGTTTTCACCATATTGTTTACTTCACTTTGCTGTGGTTCAGCAGCAGAAAAATGCTGGTTTCCATCACAGTTGGAGGAAGTCTTTGTCTTTGTCTATGATCGTATCAAACCAGATATGATTTTTACCTCTTTCATCCTTCAAAGACATACTATTTCTGCGCTGTATATAAGTTACAGCACCTATGTATAATGCAGTCTCACTGCACTGAGCTATCAATATTAATTTCTTCCCTACAGGTGACCTGCCTATGACATGCTTTACTGAAAGTTAGTTCAATCTGCATTTAACTCGGTATATTTCACAGGCTAATCCCCGAGCATCTCACCGACTGCTGAAGCGGTAGTTCCCTACAGTTTAATGCCATAGAATGAAACTGAATTGAAAGTAATGGCATTAACTGGAATAAGACCCGCATGTGAGTGAACTTTCAGTTCCTTTTTCACACACTTTCATATTGGAATGTCCTCTCTTGTTGTCTTTCTCTCTAAATGGCCTTAATTGTGCATGGCTGGTGGTAAGTGAAGGTTTCAGCATACTTCAAAACAAGGACTTTGCATAGAGTTTTGTGTAAACAGAAGTTTGAGGACAAACGTGTTTGAACCAGCTCCAGTGCAGCATTAAAATAGACGTGAGAGCAGGGCAAAAGGGCTGAGTCTCTTTAAAGCAACATTATGTAGAAATTGGCATTTTCACAGCTTCTGAGTGCAACACCACTGACATAAATACAAATCCCAGGTCTGTAACAGTTTGTCAGGCGTAACGTAGGTGCTAACTACAGGCAAAACTCATTACATCGTAAAAATGTTGTGTTTTTTTAACTTGTATGTTGGAGTAAACATGTATGTAACGCTCTGATCCTACCCTCTCATTAGGATAACATGGTGCAGAAACAAATTCTAGGGGGATGGAGTGGCTGTGACAGAGACACCATTCACCCTATTACAAGACACTGTAGCATCAAAATGATTTTGAAGCTTATTTCAGATTTTCCATTACCTACAGGTTTTTTACGCTTGCTGGCTTCTATTTTTAGCTCTGCCTTGCCGTGTGTCTATGCCTGCGTGTGGACACGTATGTTTGTTTTTGTAAAGTGCTTTAGCCCAAAACCTGTTAGCTGAACAGTTCCAAGTTTCAAGTTTATTTCATTTATCGCGTCCAACAGGCGTCTCAACAGCTGAGTTTGGAGGATGGCTGTAAAGCAAAGTGAGACGTCAGTGCATTTGCCCATTCAGACAGAAAGCCAAGGTGAGTTTACTGAGTCACAGAGTACTGTCTGAAAGACGTATGATAATGAACAGATGAGCACAGTGAGAGTTTCACAGTGTGAGCCATGTGAAGCGTCTGCCTATATGTTTACCATGCAGCCTTGCTTTGATTCTTTTTCTCCCAGCATCTTTTCTGTGTTTGTAACGGAGCGGTTTAAATCCCTGACCTAGCTTAGCAATGTCATTAAGCCTCAAGAAAAAAAAAACAACGGATGATGACAAAGTGTTACCCTGTGCAGTGCCTGTGTGTCTGTACACTTTGTCTTTTCATATGTCGGTTTCCAATGTGGATTTCACAAATGCTTCGTGCACAAAGTTGACTGTCCAGAGGCGAATTTGTTGATCTAGTAAAACCTGCATCTGTTCATCTGGTTCGTTTGTGTTAATTTGCCTGCGTGTGTGTGTTTGTGTCAACCAAATGTTCAGCGTTTGCATGTTCCAAGCAGTATTTCCTGATCAATGCGCACCATGAAACTGATTTTGACTCATCGCAGTCCTCACTGTTGGAATGCGGGCCATAATAGGCTTCAGCAGCTGGGCGGCAGGATCACGGATTTCTCACTATGAAAAGGATTCCAGTAATTTTTATGTCATCTTCAGTGAGATTTGACAAAAAAAATAAATAAAAAATGCTCCGCTTTGTACAGTCATGATTAATTTTTCATTGCTGGACGGCTTGTGCTTCTGCGCTGATGCCCCTTAATGAAAACGTCAGTGTTGTTCCATACGTTAATGCTCTTGTGCAGAGTGACACTCTTGTCGTTGGATGGAGCATGAGTAAAATATGAATTATGATGAACTCCTATAGCTTTTCATATTGCCCAGTGCACCTAAATATCTGAATCGTGTTTGTCCAGCTGAGACTGGACATAGGAAATTGGCGCAGTAATGAGAGGCAGGCTCATGGTGATGTCGACAGTATGTCTTTTATTCACCCTGATGTGCAAATAATTACTTCTCCTCTCACCTGCAGAGCCAGGTATCGTGCTGCGGCAAGAAGATGAGACCAACAGCTCCTCTGGGCATGCGGAGGCTTTTGAATTTTAGCCTCACATCAAATGATAAATCAACACACATGGTACCATTTTTGATCATGATCACCCATTGCATTCAAAACTGTCCGTCAACTATCTGTTCTATGTTCGCCTCGGTCAGATACATCAGAAGAAGTGGTGCGTCACGTCCCTTTCATTACCTTTTTTTTTTTTTTTTCACTTGATTGGATGATGTAGAAAGTTCCAGAACTCTGGGCGGTCATTGGTATTAGCAGCCACTTGCGCTGTTCCCTGCAATATTTTTGCTTTGCTTATTAATATTATAAAGAAATTCATGAAAGTAACAAACAGAGGTCTTTATTAGGCTGCACAAGCTGACAGAGGAGCCCCCCTGACAGACAGCATGCTGACAATAGCTTTTCATCACCACTTAGCAGGATATTATTTCTTTCTTTTTCCATTGGCCTGACAATGTTAAACTACTCAGTGAAATTTGTTTAGCAACTCCATTTATTCACACCAAAGTATTGCTAGTTGGAATCAGTTTTGAGTTTATCTGAAACATCTGATTCAAACTATACTGAAACACTTGACTTCCCTTTGACTTCTTAACTCTTTGACCAAATCTTCACTTTTGTATGTTCCTCCACTTTGTTCTCCCGAAATAAATTGTATAATAAAATATACATTCATATACGTTTTTTTTTGTGTGTTTTTTTAATAAATCGACCACAGCCCACGTAAATTGTAAGAAATGCTGATCGGCCCTGAGAACCTTTGTATGGGATGATGAGCAATGCAACGTGTGTAGGCAGGAGTTCAACGCTGATTTTTATTAAGAAAAATAAGTTTCAAGTTCAACAAAAGAAAATCAAGCTGAAATGGAATGTACTACTGCCCCAAAGAAAACCGCCACCTCATCTGTTACTATGGACAATGAGGAGTACTGTCTTCTCAATCTGGAATGTACCATCTGCTCAGGTAAACACAGGGGTGAGCTCAACAAGTGCAAGCTCTCTAATTATACAGATATTCAAGGTTATTGATGCCTTATGACAGATATTGTTGAGATCTAAATTCAGCTATCTCCATGCACACCTGCCCGCGCGAACTACATTATTACATTTTCATCTCCATTGCTGTATCCGAACCGGGCGCCGGTTTGGATACAACAATGCACACCTGTTCTTGATATCATTGCATAAACAGATGTTCATCGACAACAAAAGCACAAACACTGAAACAAGCTTATGTTGTTGCTCGATCGCTAAAACATAATACGGCAATAGACTGAAATTTGTGATTTAAAACTTTAATAAACCTGCTAATGTTGAAGAGCATGGCCCTGGGAAAAGTTGCCTTTTCTTATTCATTATGAAAAGGCATATTGGTTTTCCAAGCACCATTTCACCACAAAATCTAACCTAATACAGAACAGAATAATGCTGCTTCAGGATGCTATGTCTGTCGCTTCACCAGACTCTTGCCAGAGAGATAACAATTAATATTTCTGTCTGAACAATATCTATACCTGTACCCACGCATGAACTTGTTCCTCTGGTTCATCTAATTCATTCATTTATATGGTAAAAGGAAGATTTAACAAGGACTTGGACTACTTTACATCTAAATAGGTCAGAGTGATTTTCTACAGAGGAGATAGAATCATATGGGTCACTGCATTATTTCTGGAAATTCAAAAAGAAAAAGTGTTGTAGGATTGTTGAAAATTACCAACCAATTTTTATATAGGTGACCTCATAGAGTGTCTATATTTGGGTTTCTGTGGGCTTACTGTATGTGAAGGGAGTGGATTTGTCTCTCTCTGCCTCTGTTTCACATCTCATCTCACTTAATATGGACTTTATTGCCTTCCCTTTTCCTACATGGCTGCCTGCCTGCGTTAGCTCCCCATGTCTGTCAAGGCTGGACTACTATAACACCATTGTAAATTTGCAATTTGGAAGCCATTTGGTCGACTCATATTCCGACATAACATCTCAAGGACTTGTTTTGGACAACATAATGACTCTCAGTTGAAGCAGATATCAAACAACTAATCCTAAAATCATCTCAAAATAAAGCTTAATTGCTCTATTTTGCTTTTCAACAACGGTGTGAGGCATTGTCATTTTGATTTCAAGAGATCTGCGATTTGAAAATTGGATTTAGATCCCCTCTTTGATGTTTGGCCTGACTTGTGCTCAACCAGGCCAGCTTAGTTTGTCTTGTCTAAGGCGATTGGGACTCTAGGGATGGTCACAGTCACACCCTCTTTATCTCCCCCCCTCCACCCTCCGCCGTTGCCATCTCCTTCGTTTCTGTCCGTGCACTCTACCGACGGCTCCTCCTTTTCAATGTTCCTTGTCTCCTTCCCACTCGGTGCCCTCTGTCTCAGTCACCCCGTAGCGAACAGGTGTATCTGTCTCTCTCCTGATGAGTTTATTACTCTGAAGTGTCTCCATACTCCCCGCGGACCCCCTGCCTCCTAATACGCTTAGCCCTCACAGCTTATGTCAGCCAGAGTGGGTGGTCTGATAACGCTCCACTTGATCAAGCCATCCGCATCAGGGTCCATCTGGTCCACAGTCACTTCGGTCAGCTTGTATGTCAGGGAGTGGACACAGACAGCCACCCAAGCTGGGTAAACTTCCCCCACCCATTAAAGGTGATGGGAGTGACACTGCACTGTGGTACCACGCTACCCAGGTTTCCAGACTTGAGGAAGTATTTCCAGACATTTTTTTTTTCCCTTTCTATCACTCAGTGAACAGGTATGGAGATGAATGCAGAGTGACTCAGCTTGGTTCCTTTAACACTTCAACGCTGCTGTGCTCTCAAGAGGAATCAGGTAGAAGTCCATTATTTATACAGCAGCTGAACGACTGAATTCTCGGTTAATTCTCATCAAGTATCATATCCCAGGTTTAAATGGCTAAAGCTGTAAAAGCCCACCTATCAACTTGAAGCTGCAAATGTGTTTTCAGAAATCCGAACAATAAAGCATGGCATTAGGGTAAGAAATAATGATTTATAAAAGCAGATTATTTTTCCTCTGCTTAACAGATGAGTTTAGGCGTTTGCATTAATTGTTTTTTTGGCTACTTGGAGCAGTGGAAGGAGAAAATAATGAGCACAACGTTGATATATCATCCTCTGTTAGATATGAGCTGAAAGAAGCTAAAATGCTGAATGGAGTTGTGGGGAACTGCAGCGGTTTGTTCCGCAGCAGATACGTCAATTAAAGCAACCTCTTTCACATTGTATTCAATTATTTGATAACTTGTTGATATCAAAATATTAACCATAGCAGCTTTAAAGCCATAATATATTCCACTGGGACAATATAATTAATGGAAAAATAGGTCTTGGAGCGAATAATATACGTATAGACAGTAGATATTATGGAACAGGAGCCACTACTGTGATACAGGGATTCAGATCACACGTCACAGGGTGCTATCACAAGGTCTGCATCCATAATGTCATTTCACTGGGGGAGTTAAAGCTGTGTTAAATTGGAGTTAAAACCTGTAACTTTTTTTTAACAAAAATTAACAGCGGCACAGGTGAAACAGGAGGCAATATTTTGCTTCCCATCGAGGAAAAAGTATCCCACCTGCCACCCTCCGCCCACCTCGTCTCCTTTGCCTTTTCTCTTCTTCTCTCACTTCTGCAATTTTTTTCTCCTGTCTTTAACATGCGAACACACACACACACACACACACACACACACCTCCCCACCAGGCGATATCAAAGAGGTTCGCGGTGAAGACAAAGGCTCCAACCCATCCCCACAGAGCGGTGCAGCGCCTGTGCTTAGATGTGTATCATGCTGAAGTGACAGTGCAGCACCTGTTTCCCTCAGAGCTGCTGCAATTCTTTGTAGACTCTTGAGGCCTTGAAGTATGCATATAGGTTGTGTTCATGATCAGTAGATGACACAAGCGCCGGGGACAACCTTCTGACTCCATGGCTCACAGTGATGCTTCCTATGCAAAATGGCGCTGAGATTAGGTACATTTCCGACGAGCATCAAGGGATATTTACGGCGTGTTGTTTGTTGCAGGCGAAGCTGCTTTGCGCTGCAACAAGATGAATGGACTGAGCAGCGAGAGCTTATTTACAGTGATATGTTGCATTCAATTTACACTGTTTCTATTATCCATTCCCTGGGTTTCTTCATTCCCCACAGCCCTCATGCGTTGTTAAAAAAAAAAAACAAAAAAAAAACACACTCTATACTTTTCACCGTACTTGAATTTCTGCTTATCCATGGCAACCACATACTGCTTCTGTCCCTCCATCTGTGGTTGCAGAAGATGCACACAGCTCATACAAGGCTGAGCTTTTTGAAATTTATTTTTTGCTATTGTGGGAAACGTATCTAAGGCCTTTTAAAATAAATGTGTTTAATGTAAATGTCTAACCTTAAAAGGTTCGACCATTACAAAAAGGAACACCCATCTGCTGTTAACAGGGTGGGAAACACATTAGCACCATCTAGTGGTAAGTTTTGAAGAGCCTTTCTGTCCCATTACATGATCCCTCATGCTATCTATCTATCTATCTATCTATCTATCTATCTATCTATCTATCTATCTATCTATCTATCTATCTATCTATCTATCTATCTATCCATCCATCCATCCATCCATCCATCCATCCATCCATCCATCATTGAGGAAAATGCAATCAATGCAGTAAAATGGATATACTACACCCACAGAAGCCGTGCCTTGCAGATCAAGCTCCCTGATTAAGAGAAATCTGAGACTAGAGTAAATTAACCAGATAATAAAGAATTCTGAATGTCAAGTAAATTATGAATTCCCTTCCACCGTGTTCATGTAATTATCTCCAAATGTGTCCTTTTTAAAATCTCCCTTTACTTGTTTGAAAGTGCCAGGGCTCCACGTTGTATATAATAGATCAGCCCATTTGCAGGGGCATTTACAGACTGCTAATAAGCTGTGCTCATGTAAGTCATGGATCCATCTCCAAACCTCAGAGACGTCAATGCACATAACCAGCTTGTCTGCACACATGCCATGGCACTCTCCCCATGTGACTTGTAGGTATTTTGCGGATTTGTGTCACTCTTAATGGCGTGGATGTTTGTTACCATGTCGAAGATGGAAGGCTAATTCCATTTGAGATGTCCAATTTCTCTTGTTCTTTCCTTTCATTTGTCTTTCGCTGCAATTGTGGATCTTTAAGAATCAGTCTGGGCCAGTGATAATCCACTGTCTGGGATGTGTTTTGGTTATATTTAAAGAATAAACCCAACCAAACATGCACCTGTTCATGGATATAGCGAACTAAATGCATTGAAGTCCATGTTGCAAGAAAAATGTTATTCATATGTGAGGTGAGGTGAGTTAATCGATGTAGTCAGAACACTGATAGAATTATAATTGTGGTGCAGTATTTATGAATGTATAATGTCATGTAGAATGCAGCGTGTTAGCTTTTAGGGTCAAATTTCCCCACATTTGTATGTACAAGGAGACGCCATTGTTCTTGATATTGTTCAAGGTAATTGGTGAATACATACGGCACATCAGATTCAGCTGATTAAATGTATAAAAGTCATATTACAGTAAAACATGTAATTGTTAAAATCTTTACAGTTTCATTTTTATAGTTGTCATTCTATTTTAATGCATTTTTCGAGGTTGTAAGAATAAATCTAATTGGATATATTGCTGGTTTTAAAACATACTGATGATTGTAACATTTTTTGTCATCAGATAAAAATTAGAGGTAATCTTGCGAAGGGATCTCAGCTGTCAACGTGTAGATGTTCTGGCCCATCACTACTCAGTAGTCATTACTACATTATTACCAGCCACTCGCTGTCATGACTGGTATTGTTTTCACCTTGTCAGTCTGTGTGTGTGGGTGTGTTTGATCATGGTGAAATGTGGTCCACAGAATGAGCACTTTGCCAGGCTTTTATGTTTACCAGTCACGACTGCAATAGCTGGTCATGATTTCACTTAGCGAGTCTGTGTGTCATGGCAGAATAGGAGACACCTTTTGTAGTGGAGCACAGAAACGATTTTGAGTATTTTTGCCTAGTGTTTATCTATCTGTCTGTGGACAGATTTTTAGTCAGTGTGATAGCTTCAAAATAGTGCATGATACAGTCACGAAAACTCACAGATGTGTAGTTAGGGGAAAAAAATTAAGGCTGATTTCAAAGATGGCCGTAGTCCGAGCAAGGACGCCAGAAATAAAGGGGGTGGAGAGTAGCCCACATTAGTTTTAAGTTGTGGATCAAGCTACCAAATGATTTGAATGTATTTGTGGAAGGGGGAGAGTTATTGGTGTCTTCTGTAGCAATATTTTAATGAGAGATTCAGAGGTTATAAACAGATGAATCTGAATGAAATACAAGTTGCACTTCACTGTAATATTCTTATCTAGACATGGGGGAAATTGATTAATGTAAAGAGAACATCTCCATAGATCCAAGTTTGTACTTCATTTACCCGCTTGGCTCCTATGTACAGGTGCATTCTGACCACAGGAGATACCAGCCAATGCAGAAAATGTCCTTTGACAGATACAGTATGGCACAAATTTGAATCCGGCAATCCCTGGTCTTATCCTATTAAGAGCTCATTTCATAACAGCAGCCGGTAGCTGTAAAGTTATTGCTAAAGAAATCTATTTTTAGCAATAACACTAATGTGTTATGGGGACATTTACTGAGATTATTCTTAACACTTTTGTGGCTCCTGCGCTAATCACTTGTGTTGGCGTTTGCGCGGTGTTACAGCAGCACATTTCCTTACAGACAGACATTTTTGTAAAGGTTGAATAGAGAATTGTTTTTTGTTTTAAGGATAAGATAAAAAATATATATATATATATCTGCTATGTAACAGTTAATTCACAGCACCAAGTGCATTTTGGGGTGAGGGAGAAGTGGAAGGCTGCTTTAGTAGACTTGTGAACTGACTCCTACTGACTGTGTTCATGGAACCAGCTGATGATCACTCTATCTATCTCTGCTGCTGTCTGCATAGAAAGTCTTTCTTTAGCCTTTCTGTCTGCATGACTGATGCCAATTTCTTGACTGTGTTATATGAAACATGGGAGAAGTGGAACGATGCCAAAACTCAACTTAGAGCGATAATGATTTTGTATAAAAATAACTGGACTGTGGGAGAAAAAAACACTAGTTCTACTGTTACTATCAAATTATAAAACAAGTAATCTTTGTCTGTCTGTCTTTCTTTCTATATGTCCTTTCACATATCGCTTTACACTTGCCATGTTTGTCCAAAAACACGTCAAATTTGCTGCAATGTGGACACACGTCATGGTCAATGTCAGTACGTTTTGATTTCAAAGCTGAACACTGTGTTCAAGCAGCGCTCTGGCTTCACGTCTCTGCAGACTAAAGCTGGGCTCGCACTACAGAACTTTCTAGTTACGCCACAGTCATCAGAAGAAACTCCACAGATTGTCTTCTCTCCCATCTTAAACATGCACATACAGCAAGATTTTAAAAATAATGGTACATCACACACTAAAGATGAGGTTAGTGTACCAGAGGGAGCAATACACCACCTCATGTGAACCCTGCCACGTGACGTTGTAGGGAAGCAGACGTAAACAAAATGGAGATTAGGGAGGTGCAACTCCTTTGAAAGCAGAAAGTTAAACAAGTCCGGATGACTGGGTAAGCGATCAACGCAAGTTTTCAATAGGCAGCACGTCAGCTGCTCTGGGACGTCTCTCTCATTTGTTGTTATGGACCAGCTCAGAAAGCGCCGATATAATTATCCTGATTTTAAATCGTAAATGTCAAACATGTTTGATATTAACGGGGCTGCCCCGGTCAGTCCAGTCTGTCAGCAGTTCAGGTGGCTTGAGACCAGATCTGTTAACCCCTCACATTACCAGATAATCTGTGCCAAACAGCATGTTTTTTATTACACTGCACTCGTACCTCATAAAAGGCAAAACAGCTAATTCAATGGCCACAGTTCTTCCTGAATTAAAGTAGACTGACAATTGTGCACTCATACTGAAATTGTCAGTGAATGCAATCACCATTTTGCAAATTTCGTATAACACAATAATTATTCAGGATCAAAATCCCCTCCAAAGATGGTTTCAAAAGTACAAGATGGTTGATTATGAATCAATATGCGATTCATGTGGATTAATGTTATTGAATTGGTGTTTCTTTGATACACTTGTTACTATAGCCGGATGAACATTCGTATAAATAATGTTTTTTTCTTTGTTGGCTCTCTCCCATTCTACCTTTTTTCCCCCACATCCCCAATGCTCTAATTCCTGTGGTGAACACCAGGCTTGAAGCATGAGTAAACATAGTCAATATCAGTCTCTCTGTAATTGTGGTCTTTTTTCTAAGGCACGAGGAAAGAGGAGGCATGAAATTACAGCATGATAATTTCTGAGTTCTTATTAAGGACACATGAGTAAGTAAGAGGAAAAAAAGGAATGCGAGAGAGAGAAAGAACATGTTACCTTTAAAAACACTGAGCTTGTCACGCTAACAATGAATATTTATTAGACACCTTTTTTTCAGTGCATGTTTGCTGCACTTGTTTTTTTTTTCATTTTTTTATTTAAATTACCCAAGTGACAGTATGAGAGCATAGGTTATAATTCAACCATCATTGCTAATTTAAAGTCATTATTCTTTGGATGTGTGTGGTCTCAACAGCTGAACATCAATCATACTGTGGCTTTACCTTTATTATGTTTTTGTTGTTGTTGTTGTTTGGTTCAATCCATACAGCCTGCAACATGAAGCAGACGGAATAAATCACATGTTCTGCTGGATTAGAGACAAAAATGAAGCCATAAAAAAAAACAACCTTCAAATACACTTCCTCAGCTGCATCAAAAATGTGACAGAAAAGGGAAAAACCACCACCTTTGAAGTAGCTCCAAGCGCAATTAAAAAAAAACAAAAAAACACTGCTTGCACAGAACGCGCTGAGGTAAATCCAATTCATGGTCTGTATATTCAAACAATGAATCAGATGAGACTTGGTGGATAAGGGGGGATTCACCTGACTCGAGGAAATACATGACTTCATACTCGACACTGGCTCGGAATAACCTACCTTTCATAAACCAAATTTTATGCCTCGCTCATGTATTTTTTTTATATCTACTAGCTAGATTTGATAATAACGCCGTTGTCTCTGTTTGGTTTACGGTTTAACGGCCGGTTCGCAGTGACATCATGGAACGACTTCGTAGAACTCCATGGTGCTTGCAGCTGAGCATGGCAAGGGGGCTACCCTCACCACTCTCTCTCCCCTTACCAAATCAGGGGGAGGGTTGCTGCCAGTGGGAAGTCTCAGCTAATAATGTACCATGTCTAACCATTTGCTTTTACTGTTGCTTTAAATAGATATACAAACCCCCCCAACCCTAACCCCTCTGCCACCACATCTCATTGAAATCACATTGTACTGTATATTACTTGTTTATCATGTTGAACAGCAAGTTTAGACAACAGAAGCACTCTGGTCAAAGTCAGTGGGGGTGTTAGGGTCAGCATGATTGTATTTAAATGCTAACAAAGATGCCAAAACAGACCACAATCTTACCCAATAATTAATCAGGTGGTTATTTTCCTCTCCTAGCCTTAACGAAACTATTGAAGTGGCAGATCTGAAAATGAATTGAGTCATTTGCAAAGCACTGAGAAACTGTCATTTAGAAATTAGGACCTGTTGGGCAAGTCGTACTGCTGATAGCAGCACTGGATCAGAAACGAGTAACATTTGTTGTTTTGGAGATCAGAAAAAAAACATTTCAGCCTTTTGGTATGTGGACTAAGTAGAAGGACTCCTATCTCCCCTTTTATCCATCACTTAAAAGCATCTGGAGTTTCTTGTCCATTAAAATCGTGTGGAGCAATGTTTCTCCATGTGGGTCGCCTATTTGTTTGTTCTCGCAGTTGTCCACGAGGGCACATGTGCATGTGCACATGCATGGGGGGTGATCAAACACACCCCTCCTGACGATGGTTTCACACCATACCACTGTTACAGAGGTGGCAGCAATACACAAAAGTGAGAAGGAAGAAAGGCACGATTGCAAATGGATTTGAATAATGCAAGTTTCAAAGTTTTGAGGGGAAATTAGCATTGGAAAAATTCTATAGGGCATCTTCAACATGTCTCTGATACCTCAAGGATACACTCACTACACACATTTTGGTGATGAATAATGAATGTAAACAGTGCTTCATAAAAAAAATAGAAAATAAAAAATAAAAAAAGGCATGTGTTCAATTTAAATGAGATTTCATGATCTGATTTCTGAACACTAAAACACACTCTGTTTCCAGCAGCGAGGTGACACTGTTCTCTGGAGGTAAAATTAAAAGCTCTAGTAGTCCCCCTTCATGGTGAGCACACCTACAAATACATACAACTTTGAATAGACCTGTGTTAATTTTTCAATAAAAATCCTTTGAACACACAAAACTCGTGCTTTCACTAGATTTTCCATTCCCTGGCTGTTCAGTAAAGCTTGGAGTCATGATGAATATTGATAGGATGAAATTAATAAGGCAAGCTGTTAATTGATATTGTACCAGCTGTAGAGAGGGAGAATGAAAAAGGAGAGGGAGAAAAAGAGACAAGGAGGATTTGCAGTTTCTTAAATGGCTCAGTGCAGTAAGACCTCACATTTAAGAATGGACCCATGTCCTGAAAGTTTAAACTCTCGTTATCAACAATAAACCCACAACAAAGGCTCACACAAGTATTAGCGCTGCACTGTAGAAAAGGCATGGCTTCGAGTTTTGAAGACTATTATTCTGTGTCGCCATTTTTTAAAACTAAAAAAGATTTTTATGGGCCCACTGTGGCTGTGAGCTCTCACACTTGGTAATAGAACAGAAGAGAGGTTTATGGGAAATCCAAGCCCGATAATCAATAGTCAACCTCATTCCCGGAGAAGCGACGTTCGAAAAATATTTGTAAAACGTCTGTTTTGTGGAAAAAGCACCATATTCATAGGGGAGAGACTTGATAAATTAGGTCTGATCATGTGCTGCAAGTGTACTGTACTGTACGGCGGTGGCATTACTCACTATATGGGAATGTAAACAGTAATTTATAGACTATGTGCTCGTAACTTTAAGTCTCCCAGCCGGCTTGAAGAGAGGGTGAGCATGAAATTACAGTAGGACAAATCACTGTTCACGCAGCTCTCTCTCCCTCCCTCTACCACTCTGCTCGCTAAAATGTGCCATACATGCATACAGTACAATGATACATATGCAGTTCCATGTGGTTTGCACTATGCTTAATACACCGTACACACTGTAATCTTGAACATAGCAACAGTCTGCTATCTGAACAGAATAACAAAGGACTAAATAGAGACAGAATATGTATGTAACAGTCAGCTGCTTGGCCTTCTCTCATAAAATGTTCATACTCTATATAGTGGGATTGTCTTGAAATCTGGGTAGACTAGAGAATACACCGTCACCCCCTAATTTCATGTTGAACTATTCTTTTGTCAAGAGTTTTGAGAATCCTGTTTGACTTTGCGGGAAATAAAAAAAAAAAACCTGGAATGTTTTTCTTTCAGTGTTGATCTTTCTCCCCGCTTCTGTCTATTCTGATGGTCTGCCAGACAGTTCCTTAGCAACGGAAAAACACACATTATCCCTCGACAGCAACATCCCCTCACACTCCCATCCCGGTCCACGTGAAAACATGAGCGCGCAACTCCTCAGCATCTCTGTTTCCCCGGGTCTTCTACTAAAGAGGCAGAAAATGAGTCTCCTCTTTGATGTCGGAGCATAATGCAAGTAGCAGCTGTGAACACTGTGTACTACTGTGGTAATGGAGAACAAAGCCCAAGGAGGTGAGCGGGTGTGAACCTTGACTTCTCAGTCCTCCTTTGCCTTTCTTAATACCACCACCTACAATCACTAGCACTTCTCATTAAAGGGCACTTCCCATTAGAGTGAGTCAGTGCTTCAGTGTCTCTGGCTACAAGGCTTGGGTTATTTCTCATCAGTCCCACGCTGTATTCATTATGTCTTCTCTTTCTCTATTCAGATTAATATTCCTGAAACGAGACCGGCAAGACAAAAGATAACAGAAAATGTGGTTTTATTTCAAACACAGCACGTGCGCTGTATAGAGGAGAGGTTAGCTTGGGCCCATGTAGATAATCAACGTGAAAGTCCGTCCTTTCAACACGGCCTCTGGTATTGATTAAGGCAGAGATGTGAGTTAAAAACATGTGTGTAATGTGCCTTTATGTGTGAAATACTCATGCCGGTTGAATTGGAAACGCCACAGATGCTTTTGAGCACAAATCCAGGAATGCTCTGCACAGATGGTCTCAAAAGCAATCACAGGAAACCTTCAGGTTTCTGCAAAATGCATTATTATAATTAGATAGTATAAAGTGCAAGTTTTATGAGTGGTACAAAAAAATTACAGCTATGTACTCAATCTACATAAATACTGCATACTTCCTGCATATGTTCTAAATGCTGCCAATACATTTGATTGATTTAAACCAATTAATCATTACATCACATATACAAATTCAAAACTTGTTGATTCAAATGAGTTAGCAGTCGTTTCTGTTGTTACATGAATCACTGTGTCATCTGTATACATCTGACTATAAACCTCTTTAAAGAAAAAGAGCAAAGGACCAAGTATTACATTGAGGGCAGCATGGCGCCAGACCCCACAAGGTAAGGCAGCCTGCTGTAAGGGATTAAATTGTGATTTACCTGCCTTTACCTTAAGGTTGATGTAACAGTACAAGGTTTCAACATAAATTCATTGCCATTTTTAAAACACAACTACATTTGAGTCCTTTATGCTACACATATTCTAGAAAATGTAATGTTGATGATGCACTGAGGTGTCTTACAGCCTGAGGAAAGAAGCCTCTCTGTAGTCTGGTGGTATAACAGCAAATACTTCTGTATCTTTTGCCAGACGGCAGCAGGGTGAGCAGACTGCGGCTGGGGTTGGGTGTTTAGCATCCTGTGAGCTTTGTGCAGACACTTCACCGATGCTCAGATGGTTCATGTGATGCTCCGGCCGGTTTTAATCACCCACTGTGGAGCATTCCTGCTGTGGGCCGTTCACGAACCATACCAGTTTGTGCTGTCCTACTGTAAAAGTTGAACAAAATTGTCAGTTGGTAGAAAGGTACTAACAGTGTATTTCTTTAAAGAGCAGAGACTCATCAAAATGTCTCATCAAAACGAAATACATATGCTAGCCTTATGTTAACCGAGTGCCAATCGTGAGCATAAACTTGTCTTATCCTGCTGAGAGAAGACAGGAAGACAGAGAGAAGACGTTATTAACTTAACCTTGAGTGAGTGTATGCAGAAACCAGTCAAAACTAATCATGACAGAGGAGACTGTTATAAGAACAATCATTCGGGTCTGATTTGGTGTAAAGATGGAAATTGTTGGAAGACCAAGACTAAGCAGAAGTGCTTGATTTGCTGTGTGATTGTTAAGAGCTCTCCGTGCACATGAATAAAAACTCGTATTCACAGTTACGTTGATGTCAGCTATATTTCAAGAACCTAAAGTTGACAGAATTTCTCTATTACAGGCTGCGGGACAGTACGTTTTGTGGGTGTGTGAGTATGTTCATGCTAACAATTCAATAAACATTTGTGTGAAAGGTAGGTAAAGGACAGCTGGTTAACTGTTCATGTCAAATGGGAAAAAAAGGTGTTTCAGTGGGAGTGGCCTTTAATAGGTGCATAACTTATTATAATAATGACAATAATAATTATATGGATACGTTATATATATATATATATATATACTGTATATATAGCAGCATTCAAGAGAAGAACGTCACAAAGTGCTTCACAACAAAAATTGCAGAAAAACACAAACAAGAAAAAAACAAGAAAAAGCAAAGCCAGGTGGCATGCTAGGGGCGAAAACATAGCACTATTGAAATGGCAGACACATTAATCAAAAGCATGTTTAAATAAATGCGTCTTTCCCTGCTTTTTTAACTGTGTCAACTCTGCCCACATTACGTAAATTCAATGGAAGACAATTCCAGAATGTAGGAGCTACCACTACAAGTTCAATCTCCTTTTGTCTTTAGCCTGGTGTGACCAGTTAACAGTCCCTGGTCAGACAATATAAATGGATTGAAAATGGATTCAAGCTGCATTACCAAACCTGTCATGTGTTTATAACGTTGCATGGATGTATCTGTTGAAAATTCATAATTGTTTATTGTCTCTGACTGTGTGATAATCTCATAACTTTACATCAAAGTTGATTAACAGAGGCATTAAAACATGCATCTTACGGCTAAAACATGACAGTCATATAGGCTGATATAGGAGTGTAGTCTGGGACAGCTGCCGGGCAGGGCAGTGAATGATACAGTATACTTGGGTGTATTGAAGGTTAGGGTTCTATTGATGATTTATACATAAACTTACTATCTATACTGGGTACAGCCAAACAATTTAAATTCAGCACTGTTATACCTATTCTCTGACTGAATTTGGGACTGATTTGTCTGTTTCAATGTTTCCAGATAATTCCCCTATGAACCAGCATACAGTCGCAAAAGTAAGGCTGTATTTGTTTTTGTTTTTTTTACCAAATTGTTGACCACCTTATTCCTGAGTCCTTTAAATGAGTATAATGAGTATATCTGTTCAGTCTGTTCTCACTCACAACACATCAAATAGCAAATGAGAACATGTTGTTCTGTTTGCACATTTGTTGATCACGATTCTTCTTTAGCTGCAAAATACACTTTTCATGAAGTCAATACTTTATACAAGGAAAATAGACTTTTTAAAGACTTCTCTAAATAGACATTAACTTCTGGAGACATATGTGTCAATCAGGGTATTCCTGCACTTATTTAAATCGTCCATCTTAAGTCCTTTTTCCGTATTTTTATTCATCAACTTGTTTTCAAACTGAAGCATTTTGCTGCTTGGGGACTCCTGTTGCTGATAGTTAACTCTTGGTCCACCGTGAGACAACAATGTCAATGTTTTTTCATCAAAAAACCTTGTGGTTTATGTTTATGTTATTTTTTACAATCTACAACAATGTCTGAGCATGTAGGAGGTCCACAACAAAAGAAAATGGAACACACAGACATACACTCTTCAGTTTCAGTCCATACTTGACAGGTCTAATACAAGTGCAAACTCAAAACACCAATCCAAACTGAATGGGTGTATATGATGGGGATAAAAACAAGAGAGCAGGTAAATGGAGACTTCAACTGATTTATCGCTTCTCTTACCCCAATGAGAGGCCAGGTGTTTGGATGGCAGTAATCCTCGTCTGTCTGTATCTCTATCAGCCAAAAGCCGAGAGGCCCTGCTGCAAAGATGGCCTCTTAGCTGACGTAGACCTCTTATGGATTACTTTTGCTTTCAAAAAGAATTACTGGTGTCACTGAGTTTTGCGCCCAGGTAGGTTTAGTGATATGTTTTCTTGTACCTGTGACAACTTAAGTCCAATCCATTGTCTTTCAAGAAAAAGACATTGACCGGCCTCTAAAAAGCCTCTTTTAGCCTTAATCATATTGTTTGTTTGAGGTTTGACTAGTCACTCTTTACCATGTTTTTTTTTAAAAAATGGGCCGAATTTTGGATGGAAACTTGAAAAGACTGTTTACGTATTTCAAAGTGCTGCATCACAAGGCGATGTTAGATTGATCCATCATCCATGTATGTGTCCTTGACACTGGAATGGATGCATGTTGGCCCCTTCCCTTAACAGTCAGAGGTCATGGCTTAATCTTCTTTCTCATAATGTTTATGGGTCCTGGAATTTTTTTGTGACTCAGATTTATGGTCAACGGTGAGATGTGCAAGCACTTATCTGTGCACAATAAAACATTGAAATGAGTTCTGTAAGCACAGGTAGAAGCCTTTTACTTTAGTTTAATTCCCTTCTTTCTATTTTATTTTATTTTATTTCTTTGTTTTTTTTGATCAGCTTCCTGTTTTGTTTCCTAGTCGCTCTTCGTCTGTACAATGCACTGACTTTGTAGATGTTGGAATAGAGCACAATACCCATTTGTAACGCCTACATCAGTCTGGACCCACAAATATCTTCTCATAATCTAAACCTACAAGCAAAGCTAACACAGAGATTGGATCTGTTACTCTCTTTGTTTTTATTGTCACTGTAATATGCTCATGAAAGCACGTTCAGAATCAGGTTCTTGGCAATTTACCAACATCAATTTATACCAGCTGTGGGTGGTGGCAGACAACCTAATTCTTAAGCATTATAATTATCTCTATTAGTCGATCAACACAATCAGAAATCATTTCAGTTTGGTCTTAGTCCAGCATAACATCCACATTTTATCTCACCGTCAAAAGTGAGAGAAACAGGATTTAATTTGAAAAGAAAAAGCTTTGCAATGTCTTGCAGCTCGAAGTAGTCACACATTGAATGTGACTCGCTGCGGGTGGAGAAGTGTTTGTGAACATAATCTTACATGTACTAGATAATTTTATTAGAAAGAGAGGATGTTGAAAATTGTAGCACAAAAGAAATGTCATCCTTGGAGGATGTCTAAGAGTAAAGCATTCAGCCATGAAGCCTAGTTGATTTAACTGTTGCTCCAAAACTGTGTCACGGCCAGAGATCATTTAATGAATTTTAAACTACTAGTCCGTGTAACATGTCAGTCATAATTTCCCTATTGTTCAACGCCACCAATTACAGCAATGATTAATGTTAAATTGGGTTTGCTTAATGGTTGTTTTTTTAATCATTCATATTTGGATTATTAAACACATAATGGGTTTCAACGAACATTGTTGTAATATTACAACTATTGATATATCTACAACCGCAAACCATGTTTACTTAAAATTGTTAAATATTTCTGATTTAAAACCAATGCTGTTCATACTTTTCTTTGCTATTAGACCAAACAAAAGCATTCAATGAAACTTCCAATGGGCATCTAAATCATAGAACGCATTCATGCAAATTGCAATGTGAAAAAGGTTTTAAGACAATATGATTCGGGGCTGTTATGAAAGAAAACTACTTTTCTGCAAACATATAATGAATACACATGAGGCATTTTTCAGGGTCCAATGACAACTGAGAAAATTGTGTGGTTTTCTGGAGCTACCCCAGACACAGAGGGCCCGACTTTGCAAGGGCAAAGTCGGTAATCCTGTCACACGCTGATTGGTTTGGATGCATTTGAATGACAGTGCTCACCTCATCAGGTATAAGTTCATGTTTGTGTGCACTCCACTCGAGTCTGAGTTGCATTCTAAAGACAGCCCGATGCTCACATTAGCATCCCCTGTGGAGCCCAGGCAGAGGCATCCTGGTCATTTGCATGCAGCACTTACACTTGCCTCCCCATGCTCAAACTGAGTGACAAATATAAACAGGAAGTTATTTTCCATTGGCAACACTGTATACACTTTTACTTCCAATCTCTTCAGTGAGTCCGTCTTCAAGTTGCCCACAGCACACAGCGCCATGAGCTTGAGCAGTTTGATAAAGTACCCGTGTGAAGCATTATTAAACATTTTACACAATGTACTTATATTTATGTAAAATCCCTGCAAGGCTTCATGCAGCATCATGACTTACACTCATTTATGAATGCTTCTAATGCGTAACCACTGCACTAAAAAAAACTAACTATGGACTGAATAAAATGGCCATGAAATGGAGGATTTGGGGGATTTTAAGCTAAGACTGAACCATGAACCAAACCATCTTACCATTATATGCGAGGATTTGACTGGTAAGTCTGTGTTTTTACACCTTTAATGACCAATATACTGATTGTAGTACAGTCTAGAGTCTGTCTGTACAGATTTCAGCTCCCAACATGTGCAGGAACATGTGTGTGTGTTTTTGACATTTAGCAATATATTTGACGGAATGATATGAATCATAATTTGATTTTGAAGCACTTACACACGTTGCTTAAGTCCTTTTAGCCATAATGTGTACATGTTGGCACTGGCATTAAGTACTTTCATTGACAAAGTAGCAAAGGACTTTTAAGGCATACTGTGCAGGATTTGTTGTCGGCTGTTCTAAACACACCATCCCATGTTGGCCCCTGTCCCATGGCTCGATGGGTAGGACAAGGAGAGCGAAACAGAGCAGTGGTGGTCCCACCAAGCATGAGAGTGATTGAGGAGAGGGAATCACGTGAATGGTAACCATATAGTGAACAAAAGCAAAAAAAAAATCTGATTGTTTCATGGTGCTTTTATGTTCCAAAACACTAATAAACATGGCCGCACCTCCAGGCAACCCTCCAGATTTCGCATGGATGCAGCCAAAGCAAACTTCATCCTGTCTGCTGTTTGTCTCTCGCTCCGTGTGTAGCTCAGCCCCACCCTCGGTCAAACAGACACACACCTGCAGCTTTTAACTGTATACATAACAGACAGAGAGCAGAATAGCATCCAGAGATGGTGATGTAAGATGGTCAGTTTGTTTGGTCCACCTTAACACACTGAGGGCTGTAACTGGCCAGAAGCTTCACACCTGCTACCCAAAGGTTAACACTCAGAAATGTCATGAAAAAAAAAGAGGGCAAGGGTCTCCACAGTTACAGACACCATCACACACTTCTACTGGTTCATAGGTGATGATTGACAAAGATTAATTTTTTATTAGTGTACACACAAATCTCTGGAAGTACTGGGCATAGAAAGTCTGCATTGCTCTGGTTGAGTTGCTGAACACTGTAATAGGCTAACTGATGACTGTGTTTGGCCAAGGTTAATGTAGCTTTATGCTAAGGAGAGAGTGGGCCAGACTGAGAACCGTATAGTGATAAATAGGTTCAATTTTTAAGGCGTTGAAATTGCAACTTTTACTTAGCTTGTTAATTCACATATTCATTTGTTGCTGTGGTTTTCACTTTCATAGACCACGCAAACATGTTGCATGTTTACTTTCTCACTCATCTTACGATGAAATAAACTGACTTGAGCGTCCACTTGAAACATATTCACTGACTAAGATCAGTGTTACATTTCAAAGGGCTTCAATTTCTTCAATAAAACATCCTAATTATAAAATAATAGAATCAGAGAACAAAAAATAGATTGTGCAACTGCTTTGTTTTTTACTTAATACCTACAATGTTGGTGGATGAGTTGTCATCACTAATTATGCATGTAATAATTAAATTATAACAGTTTTCAATTATAACATTTGATAGAATATTATTTTCTAGAATTCAGACATAAACTGTATATTTTGATCAGTTGTGTAGACAGCCTTAAAGTGCATCATTTTCATCATAAAATGTCAGTGTCCTGGTGTTTGGCAAATAGGTAAAAAAACTGTATTCTCATCTAATTCTGTGCCCTTACACGTATATCAGATAACGTTTAACTTTTCCTTTACCAATAATGGAGAGATACTTAAAAATGACAATAGAATGCGCAGCCGAAGATCATTATTTCCATATGCAATTAAGGATTTGCTAAATTAATTGTCAAATGTAAATTATCCTCTTATTCTGAGTTCACTTGATTAGAATCCCCAAGGTAAAAACACATTTATACATAATTATAGGCAGAAAGTAAAATCAAAAGAGTAGAAAATCATTATGCACTCCAGCATTAGTCAGAAAGTTCAAATACAAATAATGCACCAAGGGGGGACAGAAATGTGTTTGTTAATTAAAGAAAACCTTAAAAATGAAATTATACTTTTGTTGTGATGTCTTATAATGAGCCTGGATGTTAATTTATTCAGTATTGACGAAATTAAAAACATGTTTATGTTAATAAGTACAACACACTGCATAAATTATCGTGTTCCATCAGACAGTACAGTGCAGCAACATAAATGACTATTGACAGTCACACCTTCTTAACTTGTTGCTTACCATGTGAGTATGGTTACACAAAGCTGAAGTTGCTATTTGCCTTTAAATGGATGCCTCTAGAAATTTAGACATCCTCTTTTTAGGCTATCAGCATAAACAACAGTAAGCATCTGAGAGACTCTCTCATTCTTCAACCTTATCTAAATACAGTTTATATAATAATAATAATAATAATAATAATAATAATAATAATATAAGGAAGAACAATACTCACCACTTGCTATAAAAAGACTACAATTGCACATTACATCTTCTGTATAAAATATAAAAACAAAGAGTAAATGAAATTGGTCAATCAAGACATTTTTAAACTTACGATGAAATGGTTGATTTGGAGTATGGTTAATTATATTGTGTTGTTAAAGCAACATTATGAAGAAATTGGCATTTTGTGCTATTTGGTGTCAACTTTGTCAAATCTTTTTGCATGACTTTTGGAAAGAACTAGCATTGTTAATTGGAAGATGGGGCTGAGGTGGAAGATACCACATAAACCAGCAGCACTGTGGTCCATTTGGTGGTATTTTACATCTTCACACTGGCATAATTTTGTTTTTATAGTCGGCTCACAGAAAACAAAAAAAACACTGATAAACACCAGCAACTTTTACATACACACCCACATTCAACTCCTCCTGCAAATGTTAAAACATTACAGAGAAGTATCATGTAATGTAAAATGTAAATTTGTTTTGTGACAGTTTACCTGTGTGTTTACCTCTGTTACTTGCGTGTTACAATTTAATGTAACACGCAAATGCAAATCATTAGGGATGTGCTCTTTTTTCTGTTGACAATAAACTTTTGTCTTTGCAATGGGTGTTCCATCCCCTCGGGTGTCTGGAAATGTAATCCTTGAGAGAGCAAGACAGAGTCTGCGCATGTTAGTGTTCTACACCCATATTGGGTTTGACTGCCTAACATGATTAATGCACCTGTTTATATGCAACTGTTTTGACCTAGAATAACATATACAGACACCATGACCAGCCCCTCCACTACAAACCACCCCCTCCTCAAATTAATCGGCTGAGCTTGTGCATGACTTGAATCACAACATTGTACAAGGTGCCTTTATTAAACAGCTTGTTACTCAGTCAAAACAATTAGGACCGTGTATTATAGAAGCGGTATCCTGGCAACTGGGTATGGTAATGCAGAAATAGAAAGAGACAGGGAGAGAGATGCCCGTACACGCTGCCATAACTGATTTGTTAAATTTGACTTTATGACTGTTGATCTACTTATTTATTTTGTATCAATGCTGTCTTCACTGAGTTAAGGACGTGGTAAGTTTGTGATGAGACTGAGCCTGGCGGTTTGTCCAAGTTGCAAGCAGAGCCACAACTGTGGGTCGGACCCACAGGCTCCAGATAGCGGCAAGCAGCGCCATGGGGACTTGCTACAGAAGATAATTTTGACAGTGGCTGGAGGGCTTTTCGCTACTGTTATTTAGTATTCCCAACACATACGCGCAAAAGTGCATGTGCACGTGCACGTGCAGTCCTGCCTTCCTATTTCTCTATTTCCTTCACGCACACTCTCACACGCACGCATACAAATACTCACACCCCACAATGACATACCACCTATCATCTCTGCACTTCCCAGGACATTGTATTAGTCTCTTTTTGATGTGGAGTGTGCCCCTGACAATAAAGTGCAATTAGACTCTGCACTTTACAACACCATTTGCATTTTGCTGTGCAGCTGGAGGTTTGGAGAACAGACATGCTTACAGATTACAATAAATAGATACAAAGACAGATGCATAAACACTCATAAATTCTTATTTACATCTTCTGTTAGACATAATTTGCTATCTGACAAGAAGAAACACTACATCTAGCTAAAGACACATGAGGAGAGGAATATTTGAGTTCTGTTGCAGTACACTATCCACAGTTAGAAAAATCGGTCCTCACACATACACAACACTTACTCCTTCAGGCCTAAAAACCCTGTTTGTTGAGCATGGACATGTAATCTAATATAATCTATAAATGGGCTGCATGCTCATGAGATGGAAGAAGAAGTGCATGCTAAACAACATTATTTGGCCATTATTTAGATTATTCTTGTGTTTTGACCTCTACCAAAGGGTTAAAATAGATTAAATTTATATTAGGAGGTTAATGGACAATGTCTTCATTGCTAAACTAAATGAAAACACATTAAAAACGACACCCACAAATGTAATGGTGCACAAGCATTCAACGTGTGCAAGCACGCACACAAATAAACTCGCACACATGTGGTACTTCCAGACACACATCATTAGCCACAGCAGGTTTTAAAGTGGCAGTTTAGGATGACTTGTCACTCACTCTACTGCCTCCACCTTGCTACACTCAAGGCTGCCAGGCCAGTAACGACAGGAGCAGCAGCGCCCGGCACACTATGCTAACAGCTAAGCAGAACAAAAGGTGACATTGACACAGTCATTGCACCAGCTCCGGTTCTACCCATGACGTCAGTGTCCTTCGACAGGGAGCACACGGGACGTGGGCTCGCTGAATCATGTGATCAGCCATCCCTATCTCTATTTGTCAGCGTGTTGGCTGTGGCGCACCTACCTGTATACTGAGAAGAGGGCTTGATGCATGAGAGCTGAGTATGACAAGTACCATCCAGAGAGAGAATGAGAGACACAGACAGACAGAGGATAAGAGAGGGAGGACGAGAGAGGGCGAAACAGAGCTGTTGTCTGGTTGCACTTTCCACCATCAGTCATGAAGTATCCATAAAGCATGCAGAGATAAGGTTAAACAGCATTTAAAGCACATGGTTATAAATGGCTGACCATGACCTTAAAGTCTCAAGGGAAGAGCTGTGAAAAAAAACAAAACAAAAGGAGGGAAGCAGGAAGAAAAGAATGAGAAGTAGAAAGCTGGAGTAATGAATATAAAGAGATAGAAAGGACAAGAAAAGGACGGAAATGAGAGAATGAAAAGGCGTGATATAAAAGGATGTTAAAGACACACTGGCCTGAGTGAGGCACAGTGATAAAGAGAGAGTGTCAAATCGATGATACCGCATATAAAGAGGTTAATAGAGAGCATGAGCAAGAATAGGAGCAGGTAAATGAAAAGACAATTGACTGTGTATCTTCCCTTTCTTGTTGGCTCAATTGTGTTATATTTTCTCCACACAGGACTACTTCAGAGCGCCGACAAGATTGCAACCCTTTGACGTTAAACCCCTCATTTGTTGAACAGAAAATCATTGAATTAATCATAATAAAGTCTGCGTATGATGCAAATGTTTTCGCACGGAAGAACAAGAAGAAAATTCATGCAGAAGAAACTTTCCCCCCCAAAAAACTTCCCCTGCTCTTTCTTTTCCCTGTTAGCCTCATGAGCATTTATTTTTAATGTATGCACACAATGAAATTGTATGTTTTCTACTTGCAACACCTCCATTGTGATGTATTTAAAACAGCTGAATTGCATAGCATTCTGGCACACTGTACTCCTGTTCCCCATTTTTTACCTGTGTCTGTTGTCACGGGGGTCAAATGCGTGACTCCACGCTAATTGAGTTGCAAAGCGGTTTTCACGAGCAGTTACAATTGGGGGCGAAGGCTGAGCCGCTACCCCGCTTGTCAATAAAACTCCATTAAAAAGAACGCATCATAATTACTGCTTGTATTATCCTTCAAGATCTAGGACAGAGGCGCCCACTTGTAATTGGCTGACTAACTGCCCCATATGCGCATGGCCGATAGAAATAATTGTCCTTGTGCGCTGCACTGACATGTTAACAGAGTCATATCAGAGTTTGTGACTAAAACAATCAATTCCAAGGTGCTCGCAAACCAACATACTCTTATTTGAAATTATTGATTAGGCACGCAGAATGGTGCAAACGTTATCAACACAATGCTGTTAGGAAAAGAACAGTGCTTTGTTTATAGATTTTCGCCAACTAAAATTGGTTTAACAATTAAGAATAACAGAAAAAAAAAACAGCCTCTCAGGATTCATTTCCTTTTATTCTCTTTAATTGTGGGAAAGGAGAAGGAGTCGCACCTGTTGTTTTCCTCGCGTGTGCAAAAGGTTTATCAGAACACTTTCACAGCTCAGCAATCAGTACACACCGGCAGTTGTTTGTGTTGTCAAAACAAATTACGCACAATATCTATACAACTGGATCCTCGACGAGACACGCATTTGATAAACAAGCAAAAAGTGGACTCCTGCATGGGGGGGACGGCAACCCTGCCATGTCAATAAGCTGCTTGAGCAGATTTTGATTTTTTTGTTATTCACCATCTTAACTTTGCGAGCAGTTGTGGCTTAGTCGCACCACTCCTGCTGCCCCACGCACACAGAGAAAAGACGAGATTAAGAGACTAATGCTTTTAGAACAAAGTGGAGCTGCCGGTCTGTTGTGAGCTTTGACACTATGATGTTTTTAAATCTGCAGAAATGAAGAGCTTACAGAGGTAAGGATGTGGTAATGTTCTCGTCTCCTAAAGGAATTAGCAGCCCCTGCGATGAAGGGGAAAATGAATCTTTGATTAATAGTTTGGATGGGGCTACGCACAGATGTAGATAGCATCTTTCTAATCTCGCCTTCTGATGTGTGACTCCCCCCACTTTTTTTTTTCTTCTCTTTTGTGCACAGAATAGCATGAAAGGGCGAGATGGATTGTCCGGCGTTTGAAGATAGATTGTTTTGGAGGCCAGCTGTGAACTGGGATGATGTCCTGCATAAGTTGCATACTCAGACAGGACCGCTCACCAAAAAAGATGCAGTCCAATTCCCCGTTCTTCTCTGCTCTCATCCAAAAAGATTACAATAGATTAGTGTTTCTTGATATTGAGTGCTTTCTCCTTTGTGTGCTTTAAACAAAATCTTAGGCAATCTTCAGGCATTGAACTTTTGACCTCAGACTTTTCCTGTTTCATTTCAACTATTCATTATCCCCTTGCGTTCACCCAGCCTGTGCCTTCAGAGTGGTTTTCGGACATTAATGTGACGTAAACACAAAATTGCTGTACATTTCATCTTCATCTGCAAGCTTTGGATAATCTTTTGATACAATCGAATAAGAAGTAAAGTGGGGTTTTAGAAAACACAATTTTCTTTCCGAAGAGGCTTTCGGTAAGAATTGCTCATAGTTGAGGAATAGTCTGAGGAATTATTGTAATTGTGCCACGCTGGTGCCAGTCAGAGAAGGCCTGCAGTCGTAACTGAAACGATCAACAGAATGTGAAGAAATAACAGTTTTGAAGTGAAAAAGTCTATTTACTGTGTTGCAGAGATATCTACTGAAGCTAGCCCCGGTCCGGAGCTCATGTGCTAGCGGCACCAACACTCCCCTGGTACTCCAAGCCCCCCACAGTCCGGGCCGCTGGTTGCACGTCTAGCAGAGCTAACTCTCTAACAGCAGGAACAGTTGGTAGCAGCTTGCAGTTAGTCTTATTATTACCATGCTGCTCCCTATTCGCTTTAAGTATGAGTTTGACAGGTGGCCAATTCTTACGTACTGCATTTATTACACTCATTTTTCAAGCTCTACTTTTCCTGAAGATATAACACATTAAGAAATGGAAACTTTTTGCTAATGTAAACAGGATCTCATCAATAGTAAGACTAATCAATAGTTTAATAATTCATAAAGGCCTGATGGCATATCTTCTCTATGCTTCGTTATCATAACTTATATATCCAAGTAATTCACCTTGCTTTCTCTCTCTCTCTCTCTCTCTCTCTCTCTCTCTCTCTGTTTTTATCTTTTCTCTCTCGCCCTCTAGGTACTATTTATTAGACATATTCTGTGTAGGCAGTATCATTCTGCGTGCAGCTTAAGGGTTATGTGAGTTAGGGTGTGGATAATGATCAAATTAATTTGTGAACACAGGCTACATGGACAAAAAGTACACATTGCAATTATTTTTTACAGAATAACCAGCAAACAAAAATGTGAAAACCACTATTAGTTTTCAGGTGCTGAAGGTCATTTGGTCACGGTTACATATAATTTACTATTGATCATCTGAACGCTGGCCCAAATTGAATGTTTTCAACCTTGCGTGGGCTGATTGAGATGTGAGTTCAAAGAAAAGGCAGCGGGAATGTGTGTGTGTGTGTGTGTAAGTGTGTACATAACTCTCGCTCAGTAAATGGGTGGCCGAGTGATGGAAGCTCATCAACTGAGTGATAATCTAATTACTGCTCCAGACTAAGATAGATGGACCCGCGTAGCAAAACACACATCTTTGTGGGATTTAATTTGTGCTGTAAAAGCTACACAAATAATTTAGGGCCTTGCGAGAGATATGAATTTTGATGCATGTATATTAGTTTGTGCAGCTCTCAAATGGGGTCTGTTACATAAGTCACAGCATGGCAGCTTGTCGAGACAAACCGAGAGTCTGTCGAAACAATCTGGGAGACAAATTGAGTGACGTTTTCTGCAGGATCTGATTAAAAAGCAAAGGAGAGCGACATTTGGAGAGTTATTGATGAGTGGTGACAGATGCGATGGCTGCCAGTGACGGATACCACTCACCCACCTCTGCTTCTGTGTTTACTTTGAGTTAATTTGCTATTCAGTCTCTTTCTATTCAAACAGGATAAGAGGTCTCACAAGGCATGAGGAAGATATAGAGTCATATTTGTATGCCAGGAAGCAAGAGCACATCAACGCTGCTTTCGGAGATGCATTGAAATGATGACGGTTTTGTTTCAGCGCTGACAGTGTTTTCATAACATCTGACCTTCATCTGTCAGCTGAAAGCCTCTATGGCCTAATAATTTAAATATTTAAAATAAATTGTAACCTAGTGAGGTCATTTGATGTAATCCTTGTAATTACAAAATTACAAATCGTTTTGTGCCGAAGGAGCTGTGACACGGCTGCTCTGAAATGGTTCCAAGGCTCGGATCTCTGAGAACAATTGCCTGAGAACGTTTCTTCAGCCCTGTAATATATGCACTTCACTCCGCAGGTTCTTGTGCTGATTAATTGAATTCGATGTGGGTTAAATGAGAATGTTAATATGTTGTAATATTCTGATACCATAGTTGTCCGGTTTGAAAGAGTGAATAAAAAGTGAAATATATAATGTAGTGGTCAATAAGTCTGATTAAAAATCATAGAGGAAAAGCTAAATCTTTTCGAGTTTCATCCTGCTTTTGTCTCCATGATCACTTCTGCCTCAGAAATGTATTACCAGGCCATTTGAAAGAAGTCATAATCTGTATCAGATACTACTCTATATTGAATGTCTAGTCATTGGAAAGTTATGTGTTTTGAAAATGTGCAGTAGATTTGCTCGTTTTTTGTTTTTGTTTTTTTGCTAAAGGACCCAAATTCAAGACACTGAGGCAAACAGGTTATAAAGTAGAAGGGAAGCTTTATTAGTGATGCTGAAATCTCCCAAAAATCAAAATGCAGCCAGCAGAAGGCAGGGATAAAAATAAAATAAAAAAGCAGTCAAAAGAGAATCAAAGAAAGAACTGAAGAAAAATGCAGAAACTTAGAATGAACCAGATAGCCACAGGGAACAGGAGAAGGAACACAGAGGATACACAAGGAGCAACACAGGATGGTTGAACAGACACATGAATCGTAGTCGAACCAACGAAGAGGGAGGGTTAAACACAGACTGATACACACTGGAGGTGATGAACGAAACACAAGTCTTCACACAGACAAAGACAGGAAGTGGAAAGTAATACATGAGGTTATAACCTACAAAATAAAAAAGGAAATTATGAAACTAAGAGCCCAAACCATGTCAAGATTGTCACTTTATCATACAGATGTAATCTCTGTAACGTTTTTAGGAAATGAAAAGAATAAAGTCTCTTTGCATCTGTAAAAAAGAGGCAATACCAATTCAATTTTTTTTAGCAGTTTTCTATATAACTAATACATATTGTCATGTATTATTCATTCTGCTAACAGGAATCTAAGAATCAAACTGAATGTGATATTGGCTCAGATTTTTATGCAGCTGAATAAATCAGGAGTTGTCCCTTTTGAGCAGTGGATCTAGGCATGTAAGACAAGTAACACATAAGGCACATTAATGAGCAGACAACACAAAAAATTGTGTTCACAAACAGAGCCGTACAGACAGGAAGATCGAGCGTTTGCTTTCCAGTGCAAAAACCTATTGTGTTTTTAAATGATTTATGCAGTGCAATAGGAAAAGGGTTTCCAAGGGGTCTGCTTGTCAAAAGTCCTTCCTCTTGCTCAGCTGTGGAGGATGGTGTTTAACACGTTGGCTGGCTGCCATTTGAGCTACAGAAGCTTATTTCTATCTTTCTTTGGCCAGAAATAACAAATATATATATTATATATATTTTTTTGCATCGCAGTATTACCGCTCACGGCCAGCTGGTTTTATTTGTATCAAATACAGGCAGCCAGAGACAAAGACACATGTCCGATTTAACAACGTGCAAAAAACAAGAATATTCCTGCTCGTGGTTTAAATTTCAGCCATCTCTGTCTGACGCTCTGATGCTGAGCAACAAAGAAACGTGCCACAATAGAAAAAAAGTTGAGATTGCAGCTCTTTCCCGCCATCGTTCAACTCATCACCCCTCACGTCTCAAGTGTCCACCTTCCTTCCCTTTTTAATCCGTTCATCGGCATCGACTGTGTTCTCCGAGTGCCTTGTTGACAGGCTTGGAGAATATGATTCTGCTGCCGAGACAACTGCTCATGTGCCGTCCTCATATCCACCGCTCGTCTCCCCCTTGCCCTTCTCCTGCCGCTCCATCTCCTCTATTTCTGTGTTGACAGAAGCCCATTTTAGATGGAGTGTCCTTTTGCGTCATGCACCTTTCTCATCAGCGAGAACGAGCTTTTTCACATACCCTACAAGGCCCTCTCACCCTTAGATTTATTGTCAGTGTGGAGGCTGAAGTTGACTGCCTCCTCTCTGTGATGTATTTTCACTGATGCCCTGACACTCCGGAGAGCAGAGATGAGCTTTTACCATCAATAAAACACACTTTTGTTGGTGTAGACATGCAGGTAGATGAGTGGGTGAAACAAGAAAATGCGTGTGCTGAGACTTGAAAAGAGGTCAAATTTTAGGGACGTCAATATGTAAATCTAGTTTCTGTTTCAACACTTCTCCGCCCTTTACATTCCACTAGACATAGATCTGCGATTGATTTCAAACTGCTCCTTCTTTTTAATACTTTTCCTTCGCACCTATTTTTTGTCAATCTCCCTCAGATCCTCTCCTCTCTCCCCTTCACCTTCACTTGCACTTTTTTCACTTTTGCACTTTCTCCACTTGCTTTTCTTCCTTCAGCGACACCTTAGACACCCCCCCCCCCCCATCATCTCTCATCATTTCCTCCACCTCTTCCTCCCGTCTTCCTCATATCCATTTGATGGCTGTGTCCTTCACCTTGGCCTTATCCAGCGAGCAGATCAATAGGGGTTGAGCAAGGCCAAGCATCACCCTTTCAGTGATTTCCTCTTTCCCTTCGGATACGGTTGCATGTGCATGTACAGATTCAGGCATGTTGATAGATTGGTATCTTTTTGGTAAGATATTGACGAGGGCAGTTTTTTTGATGAGGTTTTTTTCTTTTTCTCTATCGTCGTAGTATTTTCATCTTTTGCCTCAGCAAAAACTTTTAATTGTGACTGAACCGAAGTGAAACTTCCCTTACAGCTCTGCCGTGACCCTCCAGTGGCTCACATTTAATAAGCTGTTTTCTAATTTACTTAAATAACTGTCATTGGTTATATTATTGAAATTGTCTCTCTGAAAAATGTGTTTGCACATTCCTGATTAATGGCCAGCAATGTTGACATGAGGTCAGACATGGTATTTGAAAATATGTCACCAACAGATGCTCATCTCTAATCAGTCCTGAGTAAGTGGAAATCCTGCTGGTGGGTGAACACAATATTTTTAGTCATGTTGGGCCGAGAAACATTTTGCAATGAGAGAAAATCCAGTACAAGCAAAACTGAACTACATCCCTTGTAAGTGATCACAGTGCAAAACAGTCAAGATATGAATTTGTTTGGCTAGGAGCATACTACTCTAAACTTAAGTTTGCAGAGGAGGAGATCATTCACTGAGAACCGAACAAAGCCAGTCAGATAAACTGATGGACAGATAGACCTTTCAGTAAAATATGCTAACTTCTGAGCCTTAGGAGCAAGTATAACACCAACCTTGGTGTGATGGATATTACAAAATAAAGCTGTATTCAGCAACTGCATAGCCTCATTTCTCAGTTTCTTACAAACAGAATTTGATAGCTAATCTATTTCCAGTTAAATGAGGAGCAAGCCGACTGAGTGGTACATTTGTCCAAATCTATGACGGGAGAAAAACGGTAAATGTAAGGTTCACATGCATAGGTTCTGCTCTTTATTGAATGACGGTGGTGCTTTTTACAACTCTCTCTGATGCAGACTAAATTTGATAACTTTCCTAAAACAACCCAGATCTTATCTTACATCGGATTCACTTTCATGTGGGTTGGCATTCATAACCAAGTTGAAAGGGAGGTTATCTTAATTTATTAAGGCTAATTGAACCACTTCACTGTAACACTTATAATAACCATGATTCATAAATAGTAAACTTTAGTGGAATAGTTTATTAAACTTTGATTAAAAGTTATTTTACAAACAGTGAAATGCTTTCTGAGCCTTTTTTTGCTTTATAATGGACATCCACATAATGTTTATCGATTAACCACATGGCATTCATTGGGCATTTTCAAGTATTATAAACATCAGTTGCAACTTTACAATAAACATTTGCTTAATTAATTGTTTATAAGGAGTGTTTGGGAGTACGGTTTAGTCAGTAGGAGTGGCCACAAAAGATGACTGTGAACATGAGCAGCAGGCCGTGGCAGATTTTCAGAGAGGTGCTGTTCCTCCCCCGCACTCCGCCAGAACATTTCTCATTTTCAGACCTAATTGAAAATAAACAGATCACTTGGGACTGGAGTGTAAATCTGATGGGCTGGAAAAGTCCACTACCATTGGTAATGTTTAATCTTATTATGCTGCGGATCTGCAGTGAGATTAATTAACCCAATTAGACTTGAGCAAAACACATACAAAAGTAAAGCTCAAGCCTCACTTGTGCATATCAAGCAGACAGTTATTATTCGCACTGATCGGCAACATAACAGCTCTGCCTCTTCTGCTTTCTGTTTCCTTTGTGACCAGTGCAATTTTCTGGAGACTGACTGCAATTTCTAAATTACAAAATGACTCATATAGGTGTTGTCTGATCTGCCACCTCAAGGTTTAGGATTGGTTGAATCTGCACTAATCAATATATTAATTTTAATAATGGATCAAATAAGAATGTGTTAGAAAGGTTTAGCCTGTAGCGATTAACCCACAGAGAATTATTACCATACCCTGTATTCCCCCTAAGCTTTTAAACATTTTGGCATCTTTCAGCTCACTGTTTAAGGTTTCCACCCTAGACTTTAATGTTTTGTTTCACACTCTGCTTTAAAGGAATAGTTTGTGTTTTTTGAAGTGAGGTCATATAAAGTACATATCTGTAGTCGATCTGTTCCCTACCGTAATCACCGATCAGCGCAGCCTCAGTTTGGAGAAGTAGAGAGCCGCTCCAGCCCAGACACTCAGCTTTGTACTGCAGTGAACGGTGCCCAGATGCAAAGCGAATTTTAAGCACCTAAAACAAGGCTCACCTAAAAAAATCTATTACAGTTGCTTTTTGCAACTTGCTTTTCGCAACTTTTGCAACTCAACCTTCCTTCGATGCGTTTGATTTGAATCACATACTTCAAAGCATCACATTTCCTTAAGCTATTTGTCGGCATAGACATCTGACAGTATGGGGTTGATAACATTTTTGTGATACCTATGGGATTTTGGACCTCATTAAGTTTTAATGCCCCTACCTTAAGTAAGAGTTTTTCATGACCCCTCCTTAGGAATTAAAAAAAAAAATGTAGTGACCTTCCCCCCAGCAAATACATTTTTAATGATGCAATAAATGTTGAAATAGTATCCCAGGCCATGGTGAGCTTTTGCCATCAGGACTGCTGGATCAACCAGTTTGAGCTGTGAGAGCATATAATGGAAATTTAATACAAAATAAATGTCTCTGAAAGCCTTTTTTTCTTAATGCATTACTCTTTACCTTTTCTTTCCTGCTTGGGTTTTTTTTCCCCTTTGCTTAAATTGTTTGTGTTTATTTCGTTTCATTGTATCTGTTTGTAAAGACTTTTGAACCATAAGAAAATTACTCAACTATTCGTCTTCTTCCACTTTATCTTCTTTCTTTTAAAAGACCTTACATCTCGGGATGCTTACCCCCTGAGAGCCACTATCAACGAAGGCAGAAGCTGTTTATAAATAGGCCACAGCCATTAGGTTACCATTAGAACTGGCATATTTATAGCCATCCATAGATAAGGAAAGTATAGGTGCAGCCATTGCATTCTCACTTCCAGCCCATTCTCACTCCCAACTCTTCAAATTCTGCATTCACGTGCTCTTTGAATGGTTCACTCGCAACTCTTCAGTGGTCCTACACTATTGATTTCGACGCTGTAGTTTCAGTGGTATAAAGAGTGATTGTTGGGGGTGGATGGGTTGGTTGGATGAGTCATTCACAGGATTTTGCCCTTGGACACCAAGGTTTTTGTCTTGTGTCTGAAGAACTTGTTTAAGTTATGTTCCGTAAGGGATGAGATTGAATGTAGTTATTGTAACATCACATTGTGATCTTTACCAAAATCCAACTCAGTAGTTTCTTTGTCTAAACCTGACCACGACAGTTAAATAGTATGTGAAATTTTTGTCAGCAAGCTTTATTTTGAAAGTCTAACTGCTAACATTGAACGCAAAGGCCTTCACCAGCGAGCGGTAGGAACAGCACCATCTGAAGCTTAAGGCCACTGATGAAGCTGCCGTATTTGATGATTTGGGAGTGAAATGTGTTGCTACTTCTCCCCGTCGTCAGATGTTTCTCTTTTATTTGGCAGTGGCATTTGGTTCATCTTAGTGACATATACTAGATGATGGATTTGGCATGACAAGCAACAGCCAGAGGGTATGTATATACAATCTTTATCTACATGTATTTGTATAAAGTGCTCTGATGTTTCTCGTTCCTTGAAAAATGTGTGGGCCATACTTTGCATTTTGATGTTCTGATCTACACTCCGATCTTTATGACCCAGTTGTTTCTTGTTTTTTCCGAACCTGAGTGTATAAAAATGCGGCCAATGACCACTGTTAGTTATTATGATTTGAGAAAGCTACATTATACTAAAATGTTGACCTAAATGAAAATAGCCAATGTGATGTGTGTGGGAGGCTTCATGTTTTCACATATTAATTTGAGTCGATTTAAAGTCTTTCCAGCATCAAAAGGACCATTTGATGTTCACGTGCCTATACTGAGATTTTCAAAGCAGATCCTTTGAATTCTGATGCAGTAAAAAAACACATGTGTTACAAATGACATTAATGTTGGCACTGTTTTTTGTTTGTCCCATTAAGACATGGCAGTGTGTAAGCCCATTGGTCATATCCATCTTTCTTTCTGTCTTTGTTTCAAACTAATTAGTACATGTACTCAAGTTAGATGTGTGACGGTCAAATTCCGAATTATTTCTCATTAATGCTTTAATTTGAAGGCATTTCACAGAGGCTATATCGAGGTTTTTTAATTGACATCATATTTATTTTATGACATAGGTTATGAAATATGCAGAACCAAAACTCAAGAGATGCTACAGACTCAAACACTTGAACTGTATCCAAACATGACCTGTTAGTTAGTCAGAAATGTTCAAGTACTCTCTCGAAAATACACGTTACAGAGGTTACCATTGCTATGTTGTAATTAACGAGGAGCACAGCATCTGACAAGCATAAGCAAACACGTTGCAGCTTCGGAATCGTTCATGTTTCCATTTGTTTGGAAAAGATAAATAACCCTCCATTATTTTTTGAGGTTTGGTGACATTTTGATCAAAAAGGCTGAATTATACAAGTTTTAGTAAGGGTCCACATTTAAATCACAGCAGGAAAATAAATATTACATCACCCACACCTATTCTTTTGTGTTAGAATTTCATTTCATGCAGAAAAAAATATATAAACTGAAGAAAGATGCAATGATAACAAAATGAAGAAAATCAAAAAATTACATATCAAAGCACCCAGCCTGTTTGGAATGACTTCAGACAACACTTTGGTTTCTGTTTAAAGTACAGCCTCAGGCTTCTCCTTAACTCTTTCGGGTAACTACTGATCCCATTCCAGTTGCCACATGTTTCAGGATGTGAGTTGAGTGGGCTGAGGTTCTCAGCAAGGGTATTTTCCTCCACAGTGTTTTCCAGCTCGCCCTCTTGCATCATCATTATTATGGTAAATAATTCAACAGTTTGTTCCACGATATGACTCCCCTGCGCTCTCTCACCTTTTTCCTCTGCTCTTCTCTTGCACATAGTTAGGTGATAGCGCAAAAAAACCTATTAATGCTTACCTACAAAGATGCACCTTCTCTCTCGTGGTCATTTAATACATTTCATAGCCCTTTTTATACATTCACACATAGTCCCACTCACATTAATGCAACCCACATACTGTAGTGGACTGATACTACCAGTCATGATAACAATGATTAATGTGTTCATTCTCTCACATCTACTCTCGCTGAGTGAGTGCACTGATAATTGCTTGTTGCTGATACTGGCCTTCTGTGAATTTCAAAATGTTTAGATGTACAATCAAAGTGACAAAAGACCCTGTGTGGACTGAAAATGAGCTTGTAAAATACATCACTCATCCAGAGCAAAAAAAGTATTTTCATTTTTCTTTTCTTTTCTTCAATTCTATTCTGTGCAGATTTGACTAATGCCCAGAATTCATTCAATAAATACTTGGTCCCAAAAACACAAGACAAACATATCCATCTATGAATAGATTTATAACCCTAAGCATTCACAAATACAAGTAGTAAACACCTAGATATATCAGGTAAAACATGCAGGAATTTAATACAATTTAGGCTTGGACCAGAACTTGCTCAGCTCATTATCGCAGACTGTTTTATTTCTGATTGAAACAATCAATTGCTATGAACATGCTAAAAACTGTTGCTGTGATCTGTTTCATGAAGTGCAAGAGAGCAGACCAGGATCACTGGAAACGTGTATCAAGTGTCATTTCAGCTGCCAGACTGATGGGAATGAGTTCATCTAGACAAGAATTAAAATGTTCATAACTAAAACATAACCTTATGTAATGATAAAAATGTGACAAAAGGGCATAACTATTTTCAATTTGCACACAAATTCAGGTGGAGTGTAAAAGCTGTAAATTTGTATAAAAGTCTGAAATATTTCAAAAGGTATTTATTCTTGGCAGAGGTGGGAAAAAAGGTGTATTGAAATAATAAAATGCAACAAAGTGGGAAGAATACAGACTTTGCAAATAAGATGTAGCATGTTACTAAAATGTAACTCAAGTATCTTTCCTGAAGAGGCAAAAAAACAGCTGCAAAAGAAAACATTAGCGTTGTGTTACCATGAGAAGCTGGTAACACAGTGAAATTACTACATGACAAGCATGACTGAAGTATTTCCATCACATTTTCCACATGATTTCCATTGTTTGACACCAAATCAAACCAAACCACGGATATGTTGCAACTTAAGATTTCTTTTAGTTGTATGGTAATGTTCACACGTAGGTGCAGAAACCACTTGGTTTGGGTTATGAAAAGATTGTTTTGCCACAAAATACCTTGCTTTGCTGTGATAGCTTGAAAGATTTAAAATATTATGGTTTCACTCTTTTAAATTGGTGTTAAAAAGGTGTCTCAAACAAAGACAGAGAATAAGTGCCGCAAGCTACATCCTACTACCTTTCGTTGGAAACCTGGCAACAGAGCGTCATCTACAACAATTACCTCAGCTTTATTCAACAGTGATCAATTTTGAAAAGGAAAATCATGGAAATGAAAATACTTGCTTTCACATTTCTTGTTTCTGCCCTTACCATTTCACACCACCTCCATCAAAATTGTGGCGTATGGGAGGGAATGATAATTTTACAAGATAATGCAAAGACAGTGCTTTAGTATGTCAGTGTTCACTACGAATTTCCATATATTTGTGCAATTATGTGCTTTGCCTGTACAATTCCCCCCGTTCTGTTCCCATCGGTCCTTTATCTCCATCATATTCTCCTGTTTTTTTTTCATGTGATTAAGTCCCCCGGTGGTCATGCGCTTTGTAATGCCTTCTAATCACAACCTCCATTGTAGGGAATTTGTCTTGAACTGCCATCTTAATTCCTTTCTGTCCATTGACTTTCATATGACATTCATCCCTCTAGCTTTCCTCTGGCATCGCCATGGCATGACTGTGCGGTGACAAACTGCATGGCCGGGGTAAGGGGAGGTTAAATGGCTTGCCTCTAAGACAAAGAGTTCATCATTGCATCTGCTCTATAATGAAGGTAAAGGATTGCTTGCTTCTTTACCTCTGGGGAATGAAAATTAGCACCTTCCAAGCGTTCTGCCATACCAGGGAAAGCAACTCACACTGCAATTTGGTCCCCGGAGCATTTTACATAATATCCTGACGAGCTTATGAGGGAGAATATTAGTGTTTGGTTATTAAATTCAAATAAGCTGATGCAGTATAACTTAGATAGAGGATATTGATAAAGGCAAATAAAGAACAGTGTCTGATGAGCAGACCTTAAAATAAAATTGATTTGAAGGTTTGCATTATGCTCGATTTCATGAAAAGGTGAGTTTGCCTGATTAAATCTGACCTCGGGCTGACCTATTTAAGATTTTTAATCCAAACAATTTGGCCTCTGGCGTTCCAGAGCTCTCTCATTACGGTACAATACAAATCATTCATATAGTATTGAAGGCGGCACATTGCTCCTGCCAAAAAAAAAGAACACAACAAAAAAAAAAACATCAGCTTATGGAATAAAGCCTATGCTGCCTATCCATCATTCTGAAGTTCCCTTGCTGTCATTATACTTTTTTGCTGCCTAAAGTTTATCAGAAAGTTGTGTCGCAGAGCTCACCTCCCATCAGGTTTGAGGATGCGAGCTACACAATTGTATTGATTGGTATTTAATGGTGCTAAAGAGATGTGAGTTTGGGTAATTATATGCATTTCACAGTGCTGTGGTACTAACAATGATACAGTGTATGCAACAGCTGGCACAGCAGTCCACCCTCTTCGGTGTTAAAACGTAACATATTCAGATGATATACATCTAATTTATTCATATTCAAAACCATCCAACACTGAGCTTCCTCCTTGCATTATAATTGCTAATCAGTGTCAGTAACTCAGAATACACAACTTCTTTTAGGTACCTATTTTTTAGTTATCATGTCATCAGGCATGTTATTTTATCTCTTTATACCTGTGGCCTTGTGTTGCCCCCTGGTCTGGTGGGTACCAGGGAGAGGTGTGTTCTGAACCCTGCAGCTCTGTATGTTGGAACAAAGAGGCAGAAAACTTAGCTTGCGTTCAGCTCAACTGCAGGATTTATTCTCTCCTTAACAAAAAGACATATTAGACAATTGACTTCCTGAGGTATTAACCAGAATACTTAGTATTGCGTCAGGTGAATTGCAGTACTTTCAAGGATAGCAGATATGGCAATATCTTACGAAAACATACATTTATCCATAGCATGTTAGTGCATTCAAAACAACAGCACCATGAAATAACAAAATGAATGTCCATATACACTGAACAAGACAAAACCAATTATCTCTCACTTGGTTACTGTCACGTTTTTCACAGCTTAACTCCTACCAAATTACACATAAAACTACAATATATTCTGGCAGCGAGTAACTCTCAACTCTCAACCAGCATTAGCTCTGGTTAAATCATAACAAATCAATGTGCTTATGTCTCTCCCCTAACCCACATATATTCATGCAACCACTCACATCTCTGTTAACTCAGTAACAAACAAAACAGACCCCTTTACATGTCTCATGGAACTTCAATTGTACTGCATCTTGTTAACGAGCTCATGAGCAACAGGTCCGCTAGCCTAGCATGGCAGTATATAGCGAACATCTCTATTTCCACACTTTACTGCAAAACGACTCAACTCTCAACATTACACGCTCCCACTTAGGATTCACAACGCAGTTATCCCTTATACTGGGGTACATGCTTATAGTTTTGAGGAATATTAACCCACCTGTATGTTGGAACAAAGAGGCAGAAAACTTAGCTTGCGTTCAGCTCAACTGCAGGATTTATTCTGCAGAACATGCCTCTAAAGGGTTTCAAGTTCCTCCCCAGCGCTATGCGCCACCTAGCGACCTGTCCTGAGTATTGCGCCAACAAAAAGGGCACAATGAAATCTGCATTTAATTACTATTTGAGACATAATAAAATAAAAAAATATAGGGGTGCCCATTTTTAAACCACATGACTATTTTAAACACTTTTAACTTTTTTTAACCATGAATTAGACCTTGATCAGATACTGAACTGCAGTTTCTATGACTTTTTAATATCTGTATTGACATTTTTCCATTCTTCTTTTAACCCTTTACACTTGCAACCTATCAGCAGCCGCCAGTTTGGCTCCACAAAGGAACCTGCAGCGGCATTCTTCGTGGCAGGTGAAAGTGGATTATAATTACAAATTTACCGACTTTTAATTAAATTAGTCTCTCATTGACCACACACAACATGTCAACTAATGCAGCCTGCTCAGTGGCCCTATGGTTCAAAGTTTGACGCTGTTGTGATCCTCTAGCATAAGCTCTCGCAGCGTCCCTCTCATGCAGTAATATACAGAGTGAGTCATGAAGGTTTGTCTGTGACCAAGAGCCAAACATGGTTTGTTTTTTAATTTGGGTAATGTAAGTTAAGCAATGCCTGTAAATTACTGATCTTACATAGATTAAGTGATGTAAGTTAAACCAAAAATTTAACTTGTGTTCCTAGCGCTTTTTGTTGCTTCACTCTATTAAGTGTTTTTTTTTTTTTTTTTGCCACAACCACAACCATTTGAAAAAATCCAATCCACATTCCTGTCATCATCTGTCACTGTGCAAACCAGTGTTACCGGATAAACGATCAATTCCTTATCTGTACCATGATTTTGTTCTTAGTGCTGTGCACAATCAATGTATGTTAAATTGACCACTTTTACATCAGTCGCTGGTTTTATATGACTGATGTAAAAATATGCTGCCCCATTTTAATGAATTTGTGGACATGATCAGGATAACAAAATAAGTATCTTGCATCTATATCTTTTCAGCCAAGGTGGCGGGGTTGCTGAAAGAGAGGTTTGCCCAGGGAATCATGCAAGCTAGAACCGCCACCTGCAATCATGCTTGGTGTCGGCTCTGCTGATGATCGGGATTTGTGAGCTTGGTCGATTGAAGTGTTCGTGTAAGCCCAGTTACTAATGTAATTAGCTTACCTCGTGGTCTTAACTGTTGGCTATCAGTTGTGCTTTCTTATAATTTAGGTTATTACCAAGATTGTTAGACTGATGGATTTATGCCCTTCTCCATGCATCATGAGCTACATCAGCTTGCTTAAAAGAAAAAAAAAACAATGTGGGTGAAATTGTAGGTGTGTCAAAATTAGTTTAAATAAATACATATTCTGTCATGTTACTCAATTACACCCATTTACTCTTGTGGTTATGACTCATGTACGATAATTTACATGCAAAATATGATCAATTTAAGCCTCTTGTATGAGGGTTCAACAATTGCCATCTGGCAACGCTGATGCAAACTGTGAGCATGCTTACAAGTAGATAAAGCAACATCATTTGAAGCTTAAGGGCACTGACCAAGCTGCCAAATTTGATGAACTGGGAGTGAGAACGTGTCAGTTTGGCCAGAGAAAGTATTAAATAAAACATAGGGAGTTTATATAATAGCATAATGCAATTCCAGTCAGAGATACAGGCTGTCAAACATGTTGTCTCTCTAGGGAAGGCAGCAACTCCCTCGTGTGCGCCAACCAGCCAAAGTTTATGGTCAGCTACAACTCAAAGCCTCCCTGATGTTTCACTGGAGGCATGAGAGATCATGGCTGTAAGTGGACGTAAAACAGAAAACTCTCTCGGGGATGTCTAGCGAGATGGAGCAATATTTTATTCACTGCTTAGGGAATTGGTCTTTAATACAGGGCTACTGTATTTCCGATGCATAATCTATATAAACTTTCAAGGTTTTGTGTTGCAGTGGTCTTGACAAATAATTATAAATCTCACTAATGAACTTTTGGGAAAAGAGCATTGATGCCTACAGTGTCGTGTTGTGCTGCAACACTCCAAAACACTCCTTCTCATATAGGCTATAATCAGGTCTCAAGTATTTAGTTCTCCATTATCACTGTTATGTTGGAGGTCCTTATGTGGTCTAATCAGTTTAAAATAGGATCTCATTCCTATAATTTACCACTGCTGGAAGCAAGTAAGAGCAAGGTCAGACAGGATGCTTCTTTTTCAAAATGAAAAGCTAAATAGAACTCTAAGTGTGTCTCAGTGGGACAGAGAGCAAGACTGTGACAACTGTTACATGGGTCCTGATACACACTAACACAGTGTTTGACAAGCTAATTTAATAATAACACAAGTATACATGTAAGAGGAAGACTTAGAAAACCCACAAAGAGAACGACAGAAGAGAGCATTCAGCTTGTCATATGTCAGACAGCATTAATCAGTTCCACGTAGTCTCTATGCACAAATATGACAGTCATGCGGGGAGGGGGAGGCATCCATCATGGTATGCATGGAGAGACAGGCATTACTGCTGTCTCAAGTGTGAAAGAGTTGAGCTTAATGTTGTCAAATGTTAGTATAGGCTGAAGTTTTTGAGCCTCAGCCTAAAGCTCTTTGCCAACTTTTGTTTTCAGGTAAAGGCAGTATATTTTAAAGCAACACAGGCTAGCTATAGCTTACCCTAAGCCAAACTACCACTATGTCAGAGACTGTCTGAGAAGTAGAAAACTTCCTTCCTTTATTTTTCTCCAGGCTCCAGAAAGCAACTAATGGTCAAGAACTTTAATCATTTTGTACTCAATACTCTGCTGACATACCATTGATTTCTCTCAACCTCTTTGATACAGTACGTCCTGCAGGCAGTTTATACACTTACAGCCATTGTTTGTCACTTGAAAAAATTAAAATTGAATGAAGTACTGTACTTATTCCAGCATTGGATAGATCATTACAGACTGGTCTCAGAAAAAAATCAGGTTATAAATGACATGCCGTGTCATTTACTGCTGTGTGCATTAAGCTTGAATGCCATACAGAAAACATGTGTATGAGAGAACGAGAAAGTTCCCCTGGGGAGGTGGATGTCGTGGATGGATGGGTAAACACAGGACGTTCAACCATTAATGTTTTATTTAGACCTCGATACAGTAGCACAGCCTCGCATACAATGTTGCCCAGTGGCCACTCACAGTATTGCAGCAAAGCATTTTCTCCATAGACCACCATTCAAAAAGAGGCGTATGTAGAATTGCTGACAGGACTCTTTGACCTGCAATCAAGGTCAATCATAACTCTTTCTGTACTGTTTTTTTGATCCATGGATGTTTGACTTACCGTGAGCCAAGAAAAGCTATTTCAAAATCTCCAACATCATAACAATGCAAAGTCTGTGGGTTGAGATGGAATTCACAGGCTGCACATGTTCACTGTATGCTCCAGGTAAGCGGTTCTCAATGCACTGAATAAGTGCCATCTTTATATTTTGTATCTAGTTCTTCTTATAAACCTTTGCATTCACCCATCTGACCGGTGCCTTTGTACCATGTTGAACCAAAAGTCAACGCTGACTTATTTAAATGTACTTCTGTAAGTTGACTTGCATAACGTAGTTGACTTATGTCACGTTCTAATTGTAACCTGAAACCATGATCTTTACTAAACCATAACAAAATAGTTTTGGCGCCTTAACCTAACCAAACTAACCTCTTCACCAGGTTACCACATGTTTATTATTGTTGTAACAGTGACAAAAGCCTCCTGAATATATTTATGATGGTCAACTACCTTCATCCCATATTCAGAACTCAAATGAAGCTTAAAATGTGTGACATAACACATTACACAGGAAATGTTCTTAAAAGTGACCTGCTATTAAAACAGCATCCCATGAGAACATGGGACATTATACTGTACTTCATATTAAGATAGAGATGAGATGACGTTATTCTTACATCATTTGCTACCAGTTGATGTTTCTGAAAGCTGTCCATTAGTCAGAGGCAGTCAGAGTGAATTTATTCACCAGAAATTTTCATCAGGCCTCTCACCCCCCTCCGATCATAGGTAATCTTTGTTGCTTTTCTTGTATAAAGCCTCTTACACTCATGTTCTAGGACAGAGTGCTTCCCACACATTTACCTGAACACTGTCATTTAATATGTATCACATTCAGGCACTTCATGAAGTGCAAGACTGCAAAATTCTAGTGTTAGTGTGACCTTTTTTTTTTTTTTTATCGTCTTTTCAGACCATTTAACTTTCTCAAGGGACCCAGGAAGTGACAGTATGCAGTCTGAAATGGTGTGGTTAAGGCATTGATGTTAAACTTGGTGTGACCACAAATTGTCTCCTGTCTCTGCAGTGAAAACTGTCTTTTTTAATAACTGAAAAAGCCCCAGTGAATGAATAAAGAATTCAGTCTCATTACACTATAAGCAAGGCCGATGTTGTTGGTGTGTGTGTGTCTGTGTGTGTGTGTGTGTGTGTGTGTGTGTGTGTGTGTGTGAGCATTTCCAGCCTGCAAATTAAGCCTTTGAATTATTTAGCCCGCATAATACTCTTGAGCTGTAAAATTGGTGAAATTGATGCCATGTACACCTGAGTAAACTCGGGCTGCCAGTGCTTCTCAAAAGAATCTAAATGACCAGGTGACCTGGCATCAGAGCAACCTCGGGCAGAAGGGACGACAGCCATCCATCTGGACTCAAGTGAATGGTTTGTATCTCTCCTGCTAAGCCAGATCCCTGTTCAACAAGTCAGTATAACAATGAGTGTTGCTGTATAATTACTTGGAGAGGAATTCACTAGAGAGTCAATTTATCAAGATGGATGCTTCATTGGTTATTCTCTAGTGTTCTTTGGATACACACACACAGACACACACACACACACACACACACACACACATATATATTTCAATTTTGCACTGAATACTTTTCACTAGAGGCTTTTTTTGAAGTATTGAAGGTGACTCCCAGAATTGATGTGTGAAGGGGATCTTTGGTGGTAATAAACTGCTGTAGAATGGTACGTCCTCTCTTGTTTGAACCCGTGTCTTCTGATGCTTTTGTTGGGAAATGTCTAGGGAGAAGGGGAGAGACGAGGTGTTGATTAGACGCTAACACTGTGAAAGATGGTATTCAGCTATCTGCTGGAGACGAGACTAAATGATAAAGAGACTCGAGACTTATTAGTGTTGAACCTAGCATTGAATGATAAATTTAATTAGGTCATGGGGTTTTTTCTTGTAATTAAAGTTAATCATGTTAGTTAATTTATAAGTTCAACAGAGCACATTTATAAGTGCTTATTAAAGTGCTTAAGTGCATCATATGTTAAATTGCTATAAGTTAATGCTGTATTTATCAGCCCTCTAGACAGACAGGGAAACACATTTTTGTGTCAACCTTTTTGCTGACAAAACTCTTTTCTCAAGCTCATTCACAGAAATTAGCATCAGCATAGCATTGTTTAAGTTAGCATAGGCACAGTTAATGATCAATGCACTCTGTGACCAATGACAACACATTAAATAATTGCAATCTGTATTCATACGCTGCACAAGCACTGCGCTGCTTCTATTAAGTTGTTACATTTAGGTCTGCATCATGTTTCTGCTTCATCCTGCAGTTTCTGAAGGCTCATCGTGAAACCAGTATTGTGTAAACTAAAAGTTAAACGAGTTATGAAACTGTATTCATCTCTCAAAATAGGTTACTTATCTTCTGAGTTCATGACAGAAGGGTGGGGGTGGGGGGGTTAAGTGTGGCTGGTGTCCATAGAAGCCATTATGTGCCCTCTGTGCTGTGGGCTATTATCTCATAAATCTCTCTTAAAAATGTGAGCCACCAGCAGTCAATAAACACCCACAGGCCTCAAACAACAGTGAGTTTGGTAGTCGATGTTACTTACTGTGAAATCAAGCATCTGTCACAGTTGTTTTGTCCCGTGTAATTCTATTTGTGCATCATTATTTGTGAAACTCTGAAAAAAGTTTTGTGCACATCTTCCTTTTCACTGCTACCTTAATCATACATACTGATTGAACTGAACGTTACACCGGCTGATATTAGATGATGAATTTTCATCTCTTTTATTGGACTTAATGGAAGAAATTCAGTCTAGCGTGCGAGTGGACACGAGCTACATTTATGCAACATCCACCAAAAGGAGTTAACTGTGACAAAGACTGTGCGTATACTTCCACAAATAACACACTCGTTTACACAGTATTCTGTTGTGGTTTGGTGGTTGTGCGTCAGAAAGACTTGATGCATGATTGATTATCATTTCATAAAGGTTATATGCTCAATTTGTAATGCTAGTCAGTCTCACTGACAAATGTCACTCGAGGCCCCTCACACACTGTGCAGTGACAGCAATTTATCCCATGGCACAGGGATGCTCGCTGTAGTCATTCACAGTCCCCTCACACAAGAAACTTCAATAAAAGGTTGTCTCTTAGTATTTACATTATTTATCCATGGGCTGTCACCTCTGAGGTCCAGATTGTTTTTCAGGCCCTCAAGCTACAACCGATGGATTTCATTCATTTCGGCTCAAGGTGCAGTGGTGATAAAGTTCCAGTATACCAGCCATATCTTAGGTTGTTAATGTTTCATGACCGGTATAATTGGAGCCAGATGGTGCATTGCATATTATCCTTTCTTTGAACTTCGGGAGAAAAATCTGTCTATCCATTTATCCATCCATCCATCCCCCCATCCTTTAGGCCTACTCGTGTTAATTGTATTGTCTTGCCAGGTTGGATTACGTGAGGGATCATTATCCCGAATATGATTTGGAGTAGGATGCATAATAACCAATTATTATTTGGAAAGTCATATTTCAGTCCATTTTGAGCAGAAACAGCAGGATAAAGTAAAAATTTCGCCATTGGCACTATGTTGTTCTTCTTAAGAATGTCTCACATGTTGTCAACACAAATCTAAAGTAAACCTACAGAAAGAGAAGATACAATTACTAATGACAAAAATCTAATTCAGAAACAAACTAACATAGAGCTGTTAACATCACTTGTATCCAGCATGATTTTTTAAACATTTCACAACTGTGTGGCATTGTTGCAATGTAAATTGTAGAGGACAGTCCCTTTCAATCTTTAGGACATGTATATCAGGGATTTTCCCTCTGTCATTTTCATTTTCCTTAGCGGGCATTGTTTAGTAACGCTCTTCTGAGTCGACTCTTCACTTATCTGCCCTGCAGCCGGAGCTTCCCGCGGTGCTCAGGTCACTCTCTCGTGAGGAGAAGCAAGACTGGAAAAAAGACCCTAGATCATCAGATGATTCTTCATGGAACCGTGCTCAGTGCAGGCGCTGCAGGTTTTCTTGAGGTAGGCTGCTGGGCCACGAGGTGTTGTTCCCATTAGGTGGGTGAACGTTTTGAAACTTCAAATGTCCTGCTGCTTTGGTGTGACATTCATAATATAGGTCTCTCCCGGCATGGTTACCAGTGTGCCAGACAGGTGGGAGTTAAGGCTGTGTTGGTTGCCACTCTCTCCCACATGTGTCTATACTGGTAGATTAAGTTGGGTGCACAGAGAGAAAGAGCACACTTTGGTGAAGGGTAAATCTGAGTGGAATAACAAAAGTGGCTTACCTCAAACTCCTTCCCTCCAGCCGGAGTGACTGATATTTAAATCTCAGGGCCTAGTGGGCACTCCACCTATGGTTGCTAGGGACGGATACGTATGTTTGGCACAACCCCTCCTTTCTCCTCCTGTGGAGAGAGTTCAGTAAGGATGAGTGTTATGAGCCTACTGTGTATGATCAGTCAGGCTGTGCTGAGTGCATCCCATCTTTCTTTTCATCCCTCTGCTTGAAGGCTGTCCAGCTCTTGCGTCACAAGGTTCATGGCCATTTCTTGCTGTGCTGGTGTCACAATGGGGGATCATAGTGGGATCCATTAGAGGGAAACAGTGTGAGGCTGATCAAATGTTACACATTGAAACTGTATATCTAAAAATCCCTGTAAACTCTAAAAGCAGCCAGAGGTATATACTTTGAGGATGCTGCTATTGGGGGGGATGGGGGTATGACAGACATGAGTATATGCAGAACTGGGTGGGTTTCCCCCGAACAGGCAAATATGAACACGCAAGCAAAGTTTCTTATACATTAGAACCTGTTTAGGGGGATTCATCCACGCTCCAATTACAGCATATTACGCCTCTTTGATTTAAAATTAATGGCAACCCGGCAAAAAAAACAAGTCCTGCTATTTTTTACCCTCATTTTCTGTGAATAAATAATTACCTATACCACATAACTGCTGTAGTACGCTGCAGGCAGCAGTGACATGCAATAGGCTACACTAAGAATTCACCATCGCAGTAAGGAAAAAAAGCATGTTATGCAGTAGTTTCAAAAACAAAGGCAAGTGATCATACTAATGATCATATAATTAACATTCAGGGGTATATAAACAATATATACAGCTATTATCTCTTTTCTTTACACACCATCCTTTCTTTCCTTACCAACAGAAGAACAGACACTGTTTAATGGATCAGTGGGTCTGTTTAGCTCCCAGAGGCAAAAGGAGAGTACAGAGGCCATCACTTATTACTTGGCAAAGGACAGGGTTCCCATCAATGCCACACACACAATGGGGGTTAAAAGAAAATTATTAACAGCCTTAACAAATGTTATATAATCCCCTCTCGCAATCGTTCCTCAAAAGCTGTGCTACGTGTTCTGTAAACTGAATGTGGAGGAGGAATTCCAAAGAAACAGAAGAAAAGCAGGATATTTCTCTGCAACGGAGCTTTATATGAACCTTGCAGTTCATTATATCAGTGGTGATTTAACAGTGAGAAGTCTGCAAACTTGCTTTTCTCCAGAGAACACTGGAGGGTCTATTGCAGAGGGACTGAGGGAGAGCTTGGCATGGATTCTGCAGGAGGATATTATGGTCTGCATTCATGATTCGGACATTGGTTTGTCTAACATGTCTGGCAGCTTTCCAGCTTTCTTACAGTTCATGTTTAATGCTTTTTTGAAAATGCAGAACAGACCTATGGGAAATTTATATCAGGGTATGTATAAATCAACGATATTCCTGTGAAGGGATTCTACATTCAACCTACCAACCCGTCTCCACAAGGTCATGAGTAGGTTTCCAGATGCACATATCCCTATTTATGCCCACGTGTTGGGTATCCATATGCTTGTCACAGGTCGGATTGGCTGGACACACACACGGTACACTGTCTAAGCAATGCTTCCAAAAACAGCCTCTCTACAGGAAAATAACTTAAATACAGTATGCAGTTTAAAGACAGCTTGAAACATTCAATGAAAAGTCTGGGAAATTGCCATTGATACATCAGGAGGAGCAGACTTCTGATCGAGCAATGTGCTGAGGCATCATTGACAAACTTTTAAAGACACCTCTCTGTTTTGTTTGATTTGCAGAGCCTTCTTGTAAATGGGTCAAGAAGTATTTCTGTTTGAGTTTCTGGTGTTCATAAGAAGCAAAGTCAAAACAGCCCTGGGCATCCATGTCTTTTCCTACCGAGCAGCTTGAACACATGGAGTTTGGTGTTGACATTTCTCCCACTACTACTTCCCATGTCTGCCCATGAAGGAGAGGGCATTAATACACTGGGGATGGTGTCTAATTAGATGCAGCTATGACAGGTGAATGCAGAATTTCATGCAAGGAATACACTGGGAGAAACCAGAAAATAGAAGCAGGTGTGGCTGCCTCAACAACCATGACAACTCACTGCAACAACGAGCCAACAACAGAGCCTCAGTCCTGCTCTTAAATAACCTCTGCAGCGGAGCCAGACCACCTTAGACAATATCCATTACTGTCTCTGCCAGATGAAAAAATTACCACTCTATGACACAAGTTTTTCATTGAGCTGATGGGGCAGCTTTTGTTGCATAATTCCTGAAGCACTGGCCAAATTACCCTCCAGCAACCCTAATTAGTTGAAGCTAATTTGGGCCACATAATAGCACTGAATATTGTAGACGCTGACACAAACTGGCACAGGCAATGTGAAAAGAAATGTGTCCACTCAAGACGTTCGAACAAAAAAACAAAAACAAGTACTCTTAAAAACTAAATTCAAAGCAAGAAAAATAATAATAACAATAATGCAGGGTGGATGTCAGCTGCAGGAAAGGAGAGACTGACATGGAGCAGCTTTAACAGCAAAGGGCCCAGGTGCGCTCAATCAGGTGGTGATCCTACTGTGCCAGCCAATTGCCTGCTGAGGTTACCAGAACAGCCTCGAACACAGAACAGTGAGCAGTACGGTCAGCAGGAAATGAGGTTCAAACCCATGACACATCAAACCTTGTGATCGAAACAAGCACCAAAGCTGATCACAAGTTCTGCGGCCGGACAAAGCAGATTCATGATCTGTGTCACACAAGTCCAGTTGCCAGATGCACAGACCTCGAAAACAATAGGCTCGCTAACCAAGAAAGTCATCCAGAGATGCACAACACAAAGAGGAAACCAAGGTACACAACAGAGCTCGCACAACAAATCAACCAAGAAATTAGCAAAAGGAGTTTGGTAATGGGTTTGCAAACTCAAGAAAATGGGGATTTTGTATTATGCTCCCTTCAAACATCAACCAAAACCAATCGCCATGAAAGTAACCCGGTTATCAGTCTAAATCACAGATCAAAAACTGACGCTTTGGGATGGCAGCCAGTCTGACCTACAATTCCGAAGAGTCAATATTTGACAAGTTGGGAATGAGTCTCAAAAATCAATTATCTTACAGATGGGACCTTTAAAGTCAAAGGGGCCCAGTTGAGGTTATCATCTGTTGACCCTCACGTGTCAGACATTTGCCCGCTGAGGTTGCTAGAACAGACGGTGGGAGGAGAGTCACAACATCTAGAACTGTATCTCAGGGTCTATAAGCTCTGCTGGAAAAAAAAAGACGCTTTGGAGTTTGACCAGGAGCAGCCTACCGCCATTTGTAAACTGATGTTGTGTAGAAAGTGGCAGGTTTGTCATTGCATTAAAAGGATTATGCAACAAATGCGGTACTGTTTGTAAAAATCAGGACAGCTCTGTTTACTTTACTTCAGTCCAAAAAGTTTGGGGAGGAATGGCGAAACTTTCGCTGGCAGAGCCACAATTTCAGGACGGCTGTGTCCAAGCCAATTTCACTTTTACCAGACTTAGTAATATTGTCTAAGGATCATTTTCAAAGCGTGTGTGCATATATGGAATGTGCCTATTTGTGTGTGTGTGTGCGTGTGTGTGTGTATGTGTGTGTGTCTGTTTGCATTCAAGCACACTAATATTGGAAGCTGTTCTTTTTGGAAAGCTGCCAGTCGAGAGGCAGCCAGCACAGCACGGGGAAGATGGAGAGAAGAACAAAGTAAACAGGGTACGTACGCTGGAGAGAAATGTGACGCCAATGCAGTGATAGGACTCACACCTCCGCAAACACACACTTTAACACACACACACACACACACACACACACACACACACATACATGCATACTTCCCCCCTCGAAGCAAACACATGTTCCTATATCCAGCACTTTTATTCACTCTCCTTGCGCTCTCATTGTCTATCTTATACATAGCGGCAGAGATTGCTGCGCCGCAGTTTCAAAGAGCACAGCCTTTGATCCCTCGCTGCTCCGTCGTTTGAAGTACACAACCGAGCTGTCAGTCAGAAACACACAAGCAATAGTAATTGAAATGAAAAAAAGATGAGTCTCGTTCGACGGATGATCGGGACAGTTGTAAATGAGGGCAGCAAGCCACGCAGACTGACAACAATCCAGGTGACACGTGTGAATAACAGCAGACAAACAGTTGTGATTGCAATTATACCTACACCTGCCAAACTTTAAATAGATTAGTTAAGTTTGTAAAGAACCCCTGAGCGCAAATAACAGCAAACAGATGGGTGTGAGTAGATCAGCTGATGTACAGACACTCTGAAGGATGTAAACTGATAACAGCATGAACAGAAAGAAGAGCACTCAGTGATTATAGGCATAGTGTCAGGCAGGTAGGTTTGACAGCCCAGGAACGACAGTATCTGTGACCAGAAAGTAAAAAACACAAGACCTGATAAGTCAAGGCTGCAGATGTGCGGGTCGATAAACAGATAAATCCTACACAAGTGGGAGCAGAAGACAGACTGAGACAGGACCCAGCAGAGGCTGGTGCTAGACCTGTTGGAGTCAGGAAGACCTCATACAAACACCAGAATAGAGGTGGAGGGGAATATGGGGTAAGATTTCAAGTCAAAATTCCTATTCTACCTTTGCAGGATCCCCACTACCAAGGAGACAGCCAATTTAATAATTCAACATGTATTCTTCATCCGTGGTCTCTCCATAGACATCATCCTTGACCAGCCTCTTTCTGATTGTTCATCTGCACCTCCGCCAGAGAGAAACCAAAACAGGAAGAGACCTGGGAACAGACAGGGTCATTTTTTGGGAGCAAAATCCAAGCTGCCTCGTCCTGAGCCATCCCTATCCTTGTGCTTCCACCTCAGTGGATGACCACAGCAGCTGAGGAATGTGACAACCCTGCACGAGCTAGCTCCATCTGGAGAACAACTAAACTCATTGACTATTTTTACATGTACACCAATATTCTATGTTTTCTTTGGGTTCAAAAATATTTCAGATTTGACACAGGTCATGTGAACACCATATATTTGATTTGAATTTCAGAATAAAGCTTAATTGTAATGTAGCGTTTTCAGACATTTTAATTTTATTTCAGTTTCAGTTTCAATTAACTTGCACCAATACAACACATTCAGAATACAGATGTCAGCAGTAGGGACACATGTACCCTTTTCAAACTCTACACAAAACGCCCACTAACATCTGCCTTTTTCCCCCTAATGTGAATGCATACAATTGTCATTCACACCTGCACCAAATCACTCTGCAGTAGTCAGGGTTGTGATGGAATGCTATGACGTGTGTTGAAGTTAAACCGCACACTGCTATTGGCTGATTTTTGGTGCCAGGTTGTGCAGAGCACAAACATTTCAAACATTGCACAATTTCCCAATAAACTGAGAAGAGAATGAGAGATTAGCAGCCAACAAGCGTGGAAAATGTCAAGGGGTTGTAGGTTACTTTCATATCCATCTTCCTCAATTTTCAGAGTCAAGACTGATTGTGTTCCTCCTTAGCAACACATCCAGCTCCTTAAATTGGTGCTCAAGCGTCCTCTTTTCTCTCTCCTCAGCACCTGATAATGTCGCTGTGACAGTTTGCTGTTTGATTTCTATGAATTGCTTCACAATGATTGACAGTTTGACGGGCCCTGTAATTGGCTGCCTGGTCTGCTCAGTCACCAAGTAAATAAAGGGATGGTGATTGGAGACTAGGGCCTTTCATGACAATTCATTATGGGAACACACAGTTGTATTACTTAGAAAATCTCTTTATTAAGCGTCGTTCAGTTTCATTGTAACATTTTCAACTGATTTTCGAGATTGTCTGGTGTCACAGCGCCAAATGGAGGGCACTGTAACCTTTAGGCAGCAATTTGTTGTCCTTTGAGTTGGGGAAAAAATCTGTAACCTGCTGGCACAACTGCAACCAATAACATTATGAAAGCGTGAAAGAATATAATATTAAGGCAGTCATTGTCTTGTAGAAGCCACAGTGCTCTTGTTAAACAATTACATTGATTTGTTCAGTTAAAGGAGACCTATTCTGAAAGGATTTTTAAAGACACAGTTGCTAAAAACAAAGCGTTTCAGGCTGAGGGGGAGCACTAAAGCATGTAAACCTGTTCTATAACTAATGCAAAATATACATCAACCTGAAAATTAGCATACCATACTTATTTAAAAGATTGAGCACAATTGCCTAATACACAGTGAGGTGTGTGTGTGTGTGTGTGTGTGTGTGTGTGTGTGTGTGTGTGTGTGTGTGTGTGTGCGTGCGTGCGTGTGTGTGTGCGTGTGTGTGTACGTGTGTTTGTGTGTGTGTGTGTGTGTGTGTGAATATAAACGAAAGCAACCAAATAAATAGCTTAAAGTGTAAAACTGTAGCACTGTGTAACATGTTCACAGCTTATGTGAATTACCCCCACTACAATTAATGTAAAATTATAAACCACAACTTGTTTTCTCTAGTGTAACCTTTGATATACCGGTTTTGATAAACCTTGGTCGTAACCTTCCTTAATCCTGAACAAAGTCTTGCACACACTAATGTGTCTAAAATGATTTTGGCTGCTTGGCCAATGATAAAAGAGTGAAAAGCTATTTTAGGATTAATTCATACAGAATTGTATTGATGCTAAATAATGATGTTTAGCTTCACCAGGTGTGGCAAAAGGTATCAATAAAACCAGTCCACTTGCTTTTCGTACAAACACAGATCATCAACGGGTGAACTGAATCAGACAAGAAGCAAAGGAAAAGAGGTCACGCTTATACACTGTTGTGCTCTGCAAGTTGTGTTTGCAACCTGCAAGCTGCAAAGTTGCGAGAACCAGACCTCAGGAAGTAACTCAGGTTCTGAGTGACAGGGTGGTTCATTTATTTGACCGGCTAATGTTTGAATGGTGCATGCTGTGGCTTGTACAGGTAGGCTTCTTCACTAACAGCTATAACTGTTATGATACTTAACAGTAAAAGCAGGGGCGAAAATCCCATTTCATAGTTGGGGGGGGGGGGGGGGGTCAATAAACAGTAACATTTTAGAGAATAATTCCTGGGGGGGGACAAGAAATAGAAGTTGTAGCCTGTCTTTTATACAGCATTTTTTACGCAATTTGACGCTTTAGTCTCTCTGTCTCTCCAACAGGCAGGCAGAAGACTAAAACAATGTACACATGCAATGAATAAACGTATTATCAGGCAAACATCTAAGTTTGTTTATCAGATTTCTCATAATCAGATAACTGCCTTTTTCCAGATGAAAGATATCAGATTATGCTATTCTCTCTCTCTCTCTTTCTCGCAGTGTTGCACTCTTGCACTGTCAGCATGTTCAAATCAAATGTTTTTAAAAAATGATAATTACAATAGTTGCATTATACTGTATCAGTCCTTACCCTACCTGTATACAAGTTCTTGTTTATTCACCCAGCAATACAAAACAATGGTATTAGGTGGAAGGTGGCAATAATACACTTTATTTGAACACATCTGACATCAGATAATTTAATTGGAGTTTGACAGAGACTGCAACATTTCAGACTCAGAAATGAAAAAATCTGTTTTAAAAACAAAGTAGATACAGTACCTACTTGTTAACTGAACATATTACAAGACAATTAACTCTGGATAACTGGATAAGACCTTCCTGGAAATAAATCTAAAATGTCAGTAATATCTGATTCTGACTTTTATATCCAGACAGTCTTTTAGAATGACAAAAATAATTATTACTGCTCTTGTCCTGTCCTGTCCTCTCCCTCTCCTCTCCTCTCTGTCTGTGACAATCACTATCTGTAGCTTTTAACTTAACTTAGCTTAACAGCACTCGTAATTGAGTAGGCTTTTGAACAATGCAGGATAAATGTTGCAGACAGCCTGGACCTGGCACTTTTTGTAAATGGGATGTGTGTTGTTGTAACTTATGTAACTATGTCTGTGTGGTATACACACCTCTAACCCCGCGAAGCACGGTGTGAGTAGCAGGCTCGTCCACACACTGCTGCAGCTGCTAGCTCCGGCCGTTGGAACGAGTGTGGGGTGACTCAACCATTTCTAGGAATGGGGGGGGGACTAAATCTTTAAGGATGTAAATAGCACATTATTGCGCGATTACAATGAGCACCGCTTACATTGTGCTTTCAATAAATGCTACTGCATTGTTCAAAAATTATTCATTGTGTCTCAAATTATTCTAGGGGACATGTCCCCCCAGTCCCCCCCCGGGATTTTCGCCTATGAGTAAAAGCTGCTATTTGGAGAATCACACTCACAAGTATTTTTTGGACTGTCACCTATTGTTTCATGTCAGACACCCTCGCCAAATAACTGAGACCTGAAGATTTGTTTTTAAATGACCAAAGCAGTGAATGACACAGGCAGAAGGCAGCGTCTCCTCCGAGAACAACACTGAGATACATGAATACCAATGTGCCATGTGTAGTGATTTAATTTTATGGATACGTTTATGCTTTCAAAGGGGGAATTCCTGCCTTTAAGAGCCGTCTTTGGATCAGTTATTTTTTCCTACATTCCTATTATTGTAGGGTAAAATGCACTTTAATTGCATGGTTAATCAAGAGCCAAATGTTCCCTCCAAGGCCACTAAACAGTATGGGAAGTAGCACAGGAAGTGTGAGGATGATATAGAATATTAATAGCGGGTCGGGATGAAAGTGTGAGAAGCGGATCCAATTTCATGGATGTATCACTCTAAAAATGTGGGGGCATGTCTGGCTGATCATTCTCTATTATTGGACTGCTTTTGAGCTGAAGGGAAACGACTGTATTTCTAATAAAGTCAAATGTGGATTAGACACACCAGGATGGGTCATATTGTGTTGGTTTTGTATGAAATAATGAAAGTGTAATCATTCATTGAAAAGGAATGTAAACAGAAAAACTGACTTTGAGAAGTATGGCATAACTTACAAGATCATGTTGAGCGTCTGGCAACTTAACCCTTCCTCCTCAGCCCAAGAAATATATCAGCGTGACGTTCTGCGGAGAAAATGGCCTGCAGGACCCTCAAAGTCACACTGTTTCCCAGATATCCATTTTAAAGTAAAGGAGACTGCATTAACTATTATGTTAGGTCATCAAATCTTTCATCACCTCTTGTAATGGTTCCATATTTTCATCTCAATCAATCAAACTGCTGTGTAAAATTACTTTAGGTAATACCCTTTTCCATCAAAGTCTGCCCTCCATCGCAACAACAGGGAGCAGCATCATGGCAAATAAATGCACTGTAGTATCAAGTGGGTAAACAGGTAATTATAAAGTCCATGGACTTCACCCACTGCTTCCCATACTGAATGAAACATCCCCAAGATGTCACAAACAGGAAACCCATCCTCAGGGATTGAGATGCTGCTTGTCAGTTGACTCTGTAAGTGATAGTCTCTTATATTATGAACCACAATGGCAACCACTCTGTGGAGTGTAATAAACACAATACCACCATATGTTTATGCCAGCTAGTTTGGATGTGTTGCATTGTTTTTGTAATAAATCTCGGGGCTTTATTTTCCCCAGCCAAGTCGCAATCTACTGCATACTTGATGTTTTATGGCTGGCGCCTTCATTTTATCTGTTCTCTGTCGTTGGCATTATTCCTTTTTTTGGATTCATGTTTTTAAATGCTGCATAGCAGATAAGCTAAGGGCTCTGTAAACACCCGCCACCCCGCCACATAGTTTGGCTCTAACCAGCCCACATATATACACTATGTTATGTGTTGTTTGATTGTTGTGAATGGGATTGAATTACTGAAATAGAAAATAAAAATGTTACTTTTCATGTACTAATACAGTATACTGTAAAAACTGTTGACCTGAACTATTTTTAAAGCACTATTAGCATATCGTGGTTTTTTTTTTGGTTTGTTGTGTTGCTGCTTCATTTTGTAGTTATAATCTCTTGTGTCTTGTTGTCACCTTCTGTTTCCTTCTCACCTGTGTTCTCGGTGTTCTGTTTCCCACCTGTGTTCCTGTGCTCCTCCTCAGTCTGATATCTTAACCCCACACTCGTCTTACATGAGCCTCATTCCCACTGTTCCCACTGTCTCTCCACCTGCACTTTACCCCTTTAATAGTTTACTATGTATTTAATGTCTTCGTTGTCCCCTCGCTGTTTGTTGGTTCTGCTGTTTCCGTGTCTCCCCTGACTAATACCTAATATGCAAAGTCTGGTCAGGCTTCCAAATAAAGGCTCAGTGGTCAAGTTAGCAACAATATGTAATATGCAATGCCCGGTTTGACTTTCAAAATAAAAAGACTGACATACTTTTGGAATGTTATTACAATGTCAAACAGTAGTCGTTGGGTTAGATTAAACAAAAAGGAAAATATGAGACTTCTGTAACGTCATGACATCAGTTAACCCATGTGCTTACGTTCACTCGCTTATGTCAGAGGATTTGGGCCAGTGACCAGGCTACAGTCTTTGACATGCTGGCAGTGAGATCGGGCTGATCTTTCACATTGTTAGGCAGACAGCAAAGAGCAGGTTTATCACAGCTTGTTTGGTGAAAACACCTGACATCTGGAAACAATTCTGAGAGTGAACCGAACATTTAAACAATATGCTGAAAGACCCTAAAATACTGCTCAGAGATAAGAGGAATGGCTAATTTAGTTGCTAGTGTCAATACAAATGACAGCTTTCACGTGACACAAACTCATTTGAGTCATGTTGAAATTAGACATCAAGTAACCACCTATTTTTCCAAAGCTTGTAGCATGTTGTATGCTATCATTTATTTAATTATTTTGCTTGTTGTTGTTTTTACTTACCAGCAGTGCTGGGCATAACGGCATTAGAATAAATGGCGTTACTAACGGCGTTACTTTTTTTGAGTAACGGGTAATCTAACTAATTACTGTTTCCACCGTTACAATGCCGTTACCGTTACCGTTACCGACTAATAAATGTGGCGCGTTACAAACTGAAGCTGATCATTGAAGGTGTTGTCATCCGACTCGGCTCTCAGCCACCGGAGCTGCAGAGCTGGTTTTTTTTCCTCCGATGAGGGAGGAGGGAGGGGCGAGACAACCGCATAAGTGATGATGATTGACTCTCTAACGTTGAGTGAGAGTTCTTAAGCCAATCAGTGGCAATGTTCGGTTTACACACAAGCCACACACAGCAGCCTCACACACACAAACTAGCAGAGGTGAACTGCAACAATGGCGAGTCCGGAAGGAAAGTTAACGTTTTCAAAGTGGAAGTACAGACACTACTTTAATCTCCTTTGTCCACATCCGTTGTAAGCAACTCTGATCTAATGAAGCATCTCTCAGTGGCACACGCTTCTACAAAACTAACACTGGCCAAAAACTCTTTTGTTGACGCTGTTGATGGTGATAGCAGGCCAGGTGTGGCTAACGTGAGCTCCGCTAACAGCTTCACAAAAACTTGTGACACAGACTGAACTGAATGCAATGATAGACAGGTATGTTGTTGAGAACTTGCTCCCGTTATCAACAGCTGACTCAGACTCCTTCAGAGCACTTATTGGCAAAATATCGGGGAGAGCAGGTGCCGGTCCGCCATGCAGAAATACATTTTCTAAATATATATATGTAGATGCCGAGTACGCTAAAATGACTGCCAAGCTCAAAAGGGGAAAAAAATAAAAGTAACGCAATAGTTACTTTTCCTGGTAACTAATTACTTTTATAGTGGAGTAATTCCGTTACTAACTCAGTTGCTTTTTGGGAGAAGTAACTAGTAACTATAACTAATTACTTTTTAAAAGTAACGTGCCCAACACTGCTTACCAGGGGGTTGTATTTAAAGGAAAGATTAGTTCAGTTCAATGATTTGGCAAACAGCAGCCCACTCATTAAACTCATCTGTGTAAACTGGTTTGGAACTGTGCACGAGTAATGACTGTAATTAAAATGTTGCTTTGAACTGTTTCCTCGAACCTATTTATCAAAGCAACTGGTGCATTGATGTTCATGTAAATTTATTTGGTAAATGACCATTAAGTGACAAGAAGTCTACAACACTGCCATGTTAGAACACATACACACCACGAAACGCATGAAAAGCCATCTGGTGATCTCACAACAGGGCCGGGGCTCCGATAATGAGACACTAACTGCCAAATCCATCCATCAAACCAGACAGCAGGTTCCTGTTGCGCCAAGAAACTCGACCTAGGACATACCCTAGACAGCGGTGATCTTTTGAAGTCAGCAAATACAGGATCACATCAAACGGTACTGAGGATGTGGAGATACACACAATGGTCCTTACATTGACACGTTCTCCTTCCTTGACTTTGCCTGTGCAAACTAGGTTATCAAGTCCTGAAAAAACAACTCTCTCAGCAGCTCTGACTCAGTGGGCATCAAAGGGAGTGCCAAAAGCAGTTTCTTACTCTTGGATGTTCTTGGTTAATATTTTATTTGTTTGATTTGAAATTGACCTCTCTCCCTCACATTTTGATATAGGTAAACAGAGTAGTAATTGGAGCACTTCCATCACTTTTTTGATTTTGTGTTTTTCTTCACTTTGATGTGCCTTTTCAGAAAAGACACAGGGTCCCTGTTGCTTCAATGCTCCTGCGCCCATGCCGGCTGAAAGATGGCATGAGTAGTCTGAAAGTCACGAGGCTGTGTGAAGGCGAATGCACAAGACTGTATTTTTAGACATCCTTAACAAAATATGTTGGCTCAGAGAGAGAGACAGCGACATTACGGCGTGGTTATTCTTCCATTTGTTTTATTTTGTCAAGCAGGTTGCCAACAGCAGGGAGACACCAACTGACTAATGGTTCTTTAATCCCGAAGGACATCTGATTCTGAATATGTAATTTTTGGCAGTAAAGCGGATGCGCCGTTACAAAATTAACCGTTGCTCACTAATTAAATTCAAGTACATATTGAATGTTTAGGGGTTAGGCATAATTAAAGGAGCAAAATCTACTTAAAGTCATGCAAGTTAAATAAGTGCAATTAAACCAAAGAAATTAACGTATTGATCTGAATCCTCATTATTTTAAGACTATCAGTATATGAGCGTTTGTGAGCTGAGCGTGAGCATTCCGCTCAAAGTCCCTGCACCTTTTAACACCGTACGAACTTCAGCTTATAACAATTCTCCCGATGGGCAGGGAGCAAAACATGAGACATGATTTTGAGTGATTTACAGTATTCTGTTGCTACTGAACGATTTTGATTTTACAGATCAGAATTGGGTGAGCTTAAGCGTGAAAGATAATCACTACACACTCAGAAAGAACAGACTTGGCAGCAAAATGTGTTTCACTGTTCTAGTTTTTGTTACACGAACAACACCCATGCCTTTTTTTTCCCATTGGGTGCCTTTTCCCTTTATGCAAAGTCAAGACTCTTCTTAATATTCCTCCAACCCATGTGTTTGCCTCATCATGGCTGACTCATTCAATTATTTGACTCACCAAGCCACTCAATCTCCAACTGTGCTCAGGGCTGCATGTGGGCCAATTTCTACACACATTATATATATATATATATATATATATATATATATATATATAGATAGATAGATAGATATACATAGATATGTACATATATATATATATATATATATATATATATATATATATATATATATATATATATATATATATATATATATATATCTATGTCTACATCACTATAACTCTCTATATATCTACTGGTTATATAAACAGTATAAAGAGATGTAAAGTCCAATTCTCTTCTCTTTCTGTGTCATGGTGATTTGCGTAAACAAGGCATCTGTCTCTGTTGCCAAAAATAGAGTGATATGACTGTTCACATGCCCACTACGCCCCGCTGTACTGAGACACACATGCATGCACATTTAAATACACAGGGCTTTGCATGTACAGAGACACAAGGACGCGCAAACCTGCGATGCCATTTTTAGAATAACATCAAGCTGTCCCGCCTTTAGGCAACTCTCGCAGTGTCGTATTAGAGGTGAAGGAGGTGAGCCGTTTTGCTGAAATCGTTATCAAGGCTATTCCATTCGCTAAGTGCGGTCATGACCATAGGGACGTGCGGATGTTTAAAAATGTCTCGAAATTAAACCAATGTCAAGTCGAGAGCATCAAGCTGATGGGCAGAATTTTGTGGAGCTTTTACATTTCGGGCATTATTAATATGATGATCAAAGTATGAGAGTATTGGATGTTGGACTGACTTCTAATCTGTCTCGGCACAATGGAGCAGAACCGAGTTGCAGCTCTGTTGCTCAAGCAGCGCTGTGCGAGAGAGGATAGCAGCTTCCTTAGTGTCCTTTGGTTGTTACATATTGTTCTTTTTATTGTCAACTGGTTCCTGGCTGATGAATAAAGACAATGCTGTGGGATATAGAATGTGGATGCTTGAATTTGAACTTGAATGTATTAATTTAATAATTCAAGGCATAGAATGAGCGATGTGTGCTCAGCTGTTTTTTTTCAGTTTTATGTGTATTTACCGTCATGAATAACGCTTTCCTTTAGATTCACACAAGAGGTTTCAGATTCAAAGCCAACTCATCACTCTTTTCACAATGTTTATCAGGCACTTCAAAGCATATTCACGCTACGTTACGAAGGCTCCATGAATAAATAAGTCACACAGTCACTGCGCTTTTTCCACGTGGCTCACTTTGAAGAATTTTCTCTTATTTTTATTAATCCTCACCCTGTCCTGCTACCCTCATAAGGATGATATATGACCAAGGGATTGGCCAGATGAAACACGAGATTGTCTGCCACTGTCTGTAATTAACATGAGCAGGTACGCGCAGAGAGCCCACGGATCTGACAGTATTCCCCTTGAATGGGCCGAGAGGGCCCAGGGACACCATTACCCTAACTGATGAGGGCTATTTCTCATTCCTGGCCAGTCACTTCACTGCCATTAGTGTGTGCATTATCGACCTGTAGAGAGGTCTTTGTGCTCACGGGGAAACACCTGCAGGTCAAATCATCCCACCTCCCCTACCCCTCCACAGTCCTCTCTAACCCTCATCAGCAGGCATGAGCTCGGGGAGGGAGAATAAGAGCTGTTTTTTTTTTCCACCGTGTGGGAGAAGGTGCGACAAAAAAGAGAGGGCAAGAGAGTGAATGTGCACGATGTAATATATGGAGTGTGGGTGTGAATAGATGTACAGCATGCGTTCAAGTGCGTGGCACGAGTACGAGGGGAGGAAGGCGAGATCGAGAACGATGGAGGTGGTAACACAACTTAACCTCTGCTTTTGCATGGATTAATTTTTTTCATTGCTAATAGCTATAGTGCATCATTTAAGAGACATTAATGGTATGTGGCATTTAAAAGGAAAATGCAGGCTATAGCCAAGCACAAATGATGTATTTTTATGTTACTTTCTCTTTATCAATTTTCTAGCACAGTCTATTAATTTGTCAACTCAAGGCTTTATATTTCAGTTCCATTGATTTTTTTTTATTCATTTTTATTTTTTCTATCAACAAAACCCATGAAAAGAACAAAACCAGCTGTGCATTAGTCTTTCACTAAATACTTAAGGACGTCCCTGCTCTTTCTATTCCTCTCAAAGTCGAAATCTCATCAGTGTTAACTGAAGTCATGAATGATTAAAAAATTAGCCACCAATGTAAACTGTGATCTAAAAGAAAAAAGGCTACATGATGTCCTGAAACAACTGGGCACTGTAGTTTTAATACAAGTGTATTTCAAATATTCCACACTGGACAAAAAAATCCTACTAAACATCTGGGTTTGTCTTTGGTGGGAAAGGGTTCAAGCAAGATTAATTCCCAGAACGAATGATTCTGCAGTGGACATGGGTATCTGCAGATCTGATTGGCTGTGATGGGAAAATGGTACCTTTTTGCCCCCCTTTCCAGCGACATTTGCATTTGTTTTCCATTTTTCTCCATCCAAGCATGCTCACACATCATTCCAATGACGTTGATTAAAAGAACAGTAGCCAGTAGCCATTTACTGGCAATGAGAAAGGAGAAAATCGCCTATTTTTAGTCAGTTAACCTGCACAGAAAAGCTGAGTGCAAATTTTGGTATGAAAATGTTCATTTTGTTGGTTAACAATTTTAAGCTAGGTGAGTTTATGGCAGCAGAAGGATGTCTGTGGGATTGATTCGAAATGAACTATGATGCTGATGTTCGCCTTTAAGTGAATCTCTCCCCAAAATGCAAACTAGGGTGTTTTGTGAATGTCCCCCAGTCAAACGTTCGTTAGCATAAGCATAATTCGTAAGCATAATTACGACAAAAGCACCACTTTTAAGGTTGACCGTATTTTTGTTTTCGGGTCAAGAGATTTTTCAATGGGAGTGCTATGCGCAAATACTATGTTAGCAACAAAATAGCTATTTTTAAAACACTAAGAAGGCTCAACACAACAGGAAACTTTGCTCGTAGCATCACCAGGGTCTCTACTTATGAACTCGAGCACTGAGAACATTGTTTGTGTACACTGAATAAAAAGAAAGTTTTTGAACAACTCACGTTAGCAGTTCTGTTTTCTGCGACGTAACCTGGAGGACAGTTAACACTAGAACACTACTAGAACGCTAGATTTTAAACTCTGTAATCTCTCATGTTAACGCCCAATTGAGTGATGAGTGCATTCCGGGTCCTCGCTGTACTTTGTGTTGTTGTAGTACATCACAGACTCTGGTTTTGCCTTCGCCCCACTAAAGGTGCCCATATGGAATTAGATTTGTGCCAAAAGAAACAAACAAAACTTCTTAAATGTCAAACAAAAACAGGAATTTGAGAGAACATAAAACTCATTTCAAAAATAAAACTTAGAACTGCAATCAAATAATTTGTCAAATAGTGTAAAATATTGGTCTTTTACTCTTCTAATAATGCATTATTTTGTTTACGGTTCCCTCTGCGGGTTTCTCTCCGCTCAGACTTTTGCGCTGACTCTCAGCTTTGCGGTCTCTCTGCAGCTCTTCCTCGTTTGCGCTCCCTGACTTTTTGTTTGCAGTTTTGGCACAAACCTCTCGGGTGGGCGGGCCTTTTCAGCAGAGCGTCCCCATTGGCTAATTAGTTGTTGACTGACACAGCTCAGTACCTATGTGTAGATAGCTAGCGCGCTAAATGACCCAGGCTTTAAAACGGAGAGAAGAAGAGATGATGAAATCTAATTAGCCAATGGGAACGCTCTGCTGAAAAGGCCCGCCCACCCGAGAGGTTTGTGCCAAAACTGCAAACAAAAAGTCAGGGAGCGCAAACGAGAAAGAGCTGCAGAGAGACCGCAAAGCTGAGAGTCAGCGCAAAAGTCTGAGCGGAGAGAGACCAGCAGAGGGAACCGTAAACAAAATAATGCATTATTAGAAGAGTAAAAGACCAATATTTTACACTATTTGACAAATTATTTGATTGCAGTTCTAAGTTTTATTTTTGAAATGAGTTTTATGTTCTCTCAAATTCCTGTTTTTGTTTGACATTTAAGAAGTTTTGTTTGTTTCTTTTGGCACAAATCTAATTCCATATGCCCACACCAGTGTGCACGGTGCTCGGGATGCAGACATTCTTTCTCGGCTTTCCCTGGTACACAGTCAGAGTCGCATCACTTCACATCACAGCTCCGCTTGCTGTTTCACGGAGGGGAACTCCTATTTTTGTTTGCCCATGGTGCCAACCAGGCTATAAAATGCAGCTATATAATAATTGACTCACAAGTAATTTGAAATTAAAATTCAGACACTTTTAGGAAAAGTCATGAAAGGGCAACATTGCATTTCTTCATTCAACAAAGTTATTGCACATATAAATTTGAAAACGGTCACAATGACTTCAAGGTCAATATTTTTTTTTCCGCTAACGACAAAACAACCAATTATCTGTGCATTTGTATGGAACTAAGCTTTAGGAGCGGTCCGCCTTAACTGTCCTATATGTTACGTCGCATTCGGAGATTCTCGACAGGCAGGACAGCGGCGAGCAAAACAAGCTACTGCTAGCGCGAGTTGTTCAAAAACTCTCTTTTTAGTAAACTCTGTGTACACAAACAATGTTCTCAATGCTCATGTTCATGTGTAGAGTACCTGGTGATACTACGAGCAAAGTTTCAGTTTTGTCGAGCCTTCTTAGTGTTTTTAAAAATAGCGATTTTGATGCTAACATAGTATTTGCCCCTAGCACTCCATTGACCCGAAAACGAAAATATCTTAAAAGTGGCGTTTTCGTTGTAATTATGCTTTTAAACAAACGTTTGACTCGAGCACATTCACAAAATGACCCTAGGTTGCATTTTGGCGAGCTTTTCACTTCAATTAAGGATCATGTCATCTATGTGTTTGTAATAGTTAAAGGAACACAACAGAGGAATATGCACAGAGGAATACGTTATATCAGACTCTGAATCCACACGCATTATTGTTAGTGGCATCAATTCATTGTTGGTTTTGGTACAAATTTGTTCACAAATTAAATAAGATTTCACCAGATTTATCTTTTAAACAACTCTTCCACTCATTTACACAAGTTAATCCAGTCCAATTGTAGGACTGATGTAATTACAACTCATGATCAGATTTCAGCTGCAGAGTCTCTGGACCATTACTTTTATATTAATTTAATTCATTTTGTCTGTTATGTACCTATTTCTTTAGGTTGTTTTCTCTTTTTTTGTTTCCTCTCTGCACGCATCAGCTGAGGCAAACTGTTGAGGCTGAGAGGGTGACTAGCTGTCATTTAACATAAGTTGCCCTCTGTACACGTAGTCAACTAGCCTCCTCTGGTGTGGCCTCGTCTCCTTCTCCACTGTCATTCCAACTGACAAGTGACCTAAAAACTCACCTTGGAACTGCTCACATTGCCCTGTTTAGACAAGTGCCACGTAGGCCACCCGACGCTCGCAAAACGCCTGACAATAGACACAGTGCGCAAGTTTCAACAGCCCCGAGCTGTTTGTCTTAACAACCCCTGGGAACCACTCCGATAGATTCAAGTTCTCTTCACCTAAGTAGATTGGCGCAGGGCTGCAGTTAATCTCATGACTGATGTATCTTCTCAGCCGCTGGTCAGAGCAACATCAAGGGTTCGCACACAGATGAAAGTATTCATCATTAATTCAAATTGAGGAGCCCTTGTGACCTGTGAACGGGCTCTATACATGCAATATATCTAAACATGAAAAGAATGTTTGGCCGATGTTCGTCTGTGAAAGTGTGCTTTACTGCAGCAAGACCAAGCCAATGGTTGCCCCTTACTTCAATGTGGCACTTCTCATTGCCATGTTAAGCTGTTAACTGCTTTGAAGGAAAAGGGCTAATGTAGTGTGTGTGTGTGTGTGTGTGTGTGTGTGTGTGTGTGTGTGTGTGTGTGTGTGTGTGTGTGTGTGTGTGTCTGTTTGTGTGTGCGTGTGTGGTTGCCTCTTTGCAGCAGAAGACTGTCTTTCAGTGAACCATCAACAAAACCCTACTCAGCTTTTTTTTTTCCTTCGACCACATCAAGTTTGTATTCAAATGCACATGAATTAATCGGAACTTGACACATTTCCACTTGTCCTCCTCTCTTGTTCTACTTAGTACCAACAGGAGCAGAGACATGTGTTAGCCCTTGTCACAGACCGAGTATCTATTCTCTGTGTGAGCAGATCAAAGCATTAATGCTAGACAGGTAGGAGACCTGAATGAAATGCTAATGCTAATCCTATTAACATTCCAGGCATGCCGAGTGGCTTGCTAATGGCTGGCGCTATGGGTTGGATGGGAGTCATCTTATTTAGGGAGATCGAACTGAAGACATTCATCAGAGCATTGATATCATCACACATTATATGAACAGCTGCATACATTTTTCATAGGGTTGACATTGTAGGGAGATGCAAGTGTGGCGCCACATAAATCAAACTGACAATACAATGGACCTGAAATGGATCAGGGTAAGACAGAGGATACAAGAAGTAGCATGCATATTCCCTCGCACTCTCACCGACTCTCTTTCTCTCTCTCACACACACACAGGCACACACACGCACACGCACAGACACACACAGTCGCTTTCCTCTTTTCAAAGCTAAATGCAAATGTTCCGCTTCTTCCATGGTTCATTTATCCAGTATGTAATTAGTCTATTCTATTTCATAAATCAATGAGTGAAGGATCTTCCACTGGTCTCTGACAACCACAAGTTCTTGTTTCACTGGAAATTAAACTTTTACGACCTTGCAGGGTGGAAAAAAAATACATGATACATTTCAAATTTTACCAGGGTCAATATCAGAATAAATATTCAGTATAATAATCATAATTCCTGCTGACTGATACTTTTCAAAGTGGAGGTAGCTGAAAGCTTTTTTAACTGATGCCTACAAAGGTTACCACTGAGAAGACGGAGCTTCATCTCTTTCAACTTCTTTGATTAAAGCTTTAATATAAAACAGATTGAAAAGATTGGACAGGCATCATGTCTACCTATGTACCTGACTGCCTGCATGCACTCTGCCCTAATTGTGTATGACCAGCGTCTTCAACAGAGCTCGCTAATTGCTAAAGCTATTAGCGAGCTAGCAGCAGTGTTTTGGAGTAGAGGCTATAAAGGGAGGAGGTGGGATTTTTTTTTTCCTTTGGGAAGGATTCCTTAAAGATTTAGCAGTCAATAAGTGCAGTCTTAACTCCAGCTTTAAGAGATAACACCCTGTCAAATGCATGTACAGCAGGCCAGAATGATACTAGCCACCATATCGTTCCACCAATGACCAAATGTATTCAGTTTCATTGTGAAAAAGGGAATGCAGTGAACCACAAAGGACAACTGCTTATCAGACAAAAGTTAATAAAGGCGTGTGCGTGTGTGTGTATGTGTGTGCGTGTGTGGACAAACGAGCTGGGCCTAACTCAGTTGATGCTAGAGAGACAATTCCTAAAATCTCTATACCTCGATTGAATTTCTAAAGCTGTAGCCTTTTATTTTTAAAGGGGAATTCAGAATGAATGAACTTAAAAAAAACAAAGGTAGAGCTTTAAAATTTAAATCAAGCATTTCAAACTAATTACGCTGTTTTGTGTAATTCATGCAAGGGAGATAAAAGGTTACTTTTAATTATTCACAGAACATCTTAAGTGTTGATAAAAAGAGGGGCTGCAAAAAGCTGTCAAATGAGGTTTATCCATAAATGGTGTTTTACCTGTATACATTTACCTAGGGTCTGAAACGAGACAGGTGGTTAAGTTATTCAGTGAACTAAAAACTGCAATTCCTTCACAGCCAGCTTTGTTAAAGATTCTGCATATGGCAGTTAATTCTCTGTCACTTCATCATAATTATATATCAGCAGCACACATGCAAATCAATGCTTTCATCAACTCAGATGCCAGCAGGCTATGGGGGACGGATCAGATGTATTCCTTTCACAGGATCTTTGCCAGACCCCTAAAACAATTTTATCTTCTGAACCAACCGGTCTCAATAGATTTCAAGTCAAGGACACTTATTGTGGAAATTCTCTTCCAGGGCTGTGCTGTTGTACATTTCCAAGAACAATCTATATCATTCACTGTCTTTGGCCAGAGAGCGGGGTTTTATATAAAGAACAGGCAGACAGGCTGAGAGAAAATAGATGGCATTTTATTTCCTGCAGGGAGGGAGAGAGAGAGGGGGGGGGGGGAGTGAGAGAGGGGTGAGAGATGGAGGGAGTATGGAGTACAGTATGTCTTCTGTCTCCTATTCCTTTGGAAAACACTTTCGGTGCAGAGGTCATTATTTAGTCTTGTGATCTGGATAGCCAGTGCTGCAGACGCCTAATGAAAAGTGCCTTAAACCCCTTCCCCATGTGTCACTTTTTGTTAGACAATATGATGGATGTTCCATTTTACAGCCTATTTCATCTGCTGTGCTGTTCTAAACTGTATTTTCAGGGTGCTTTTACTTGAAACATCCATTTTTGGGTGACATGGTTATTCATCAGGGAGGAGGCTCAGAGGCACCAAGGCTTTCAGGAAGGTGGGGAGAAAAGGCATGAACCCAACCACACCCCAAACCTCTCTTCCCTCACTCTCTGTCATTCTGATCTTATCCCTGCTAAAAAGAAAAAAAAAACACTTAAAATATGCGCTCACTGCAGTATACAGTACTTCTTGATTCCAGCCAAGGTAACCTTACATCCTCCATTCTTAACGTTGCTGATGGCACACCGGGGAGGCATTATGAGATTGACAAACACAATTCAGCATTTGTCAATTGTTAAAAAAAAAAAAAAAAAAAAAGAAAATGAAAAAAGGCAAGAGAGGAAAAATGATCAGAGCCATGCCTATATCTCTCCTGATTTAATCACCGCAGACGAGACGGCCTTTCTGTCTGTTCATAAACTTGTCCCTCTCATGGTGTGACACTCTGGGTGGGGGTAGTGGCAGGGTAATGAGCAGACCTGGAGGGGAGGGGGGGTGTGGATAGTCAGACAGTCAGTCCTCCAGGTCACACTAGCACAGAGAAGGAACATTAAAAACAAGCCCAGGGACCTCGAGGGGGGTTTATGTGGTTATAAGGTCTCATCTGTGTCCGGTTGTGAAAATTATGGCTGTAATTTCCATTCTGCCTGATAAATGGCATCTACAATTTTTACTTGGGTGATTGCCTTCCATAAATCTCCTCAGATAAAACAGTGTACTGATAGCACTTAAAAAGCAATCTCCTTCTCTAATGGCATCCTGTGTGCTGTAGTTCATAAAGTACAGTAGACTCAAAATAGTCAAAAGGGTACTCACTCGCCTCACAGTCTTTCGCACTGATGAACTTTTGCCAGGAAACAACGTGATACTCATTGAAGTCTCATCGAAGCTCAGCCTGGCACTTTACATTTCTGCATCAGAGATACGTTCCAATCATTACACGTCTTACATATCATATCAGCGTTTCTACAACACGTATCCTATCGCATTCAGGTTACATGTATATAGGCAGACCTTCATGGTGGTCAAATGAAGGTCAATCTAAAATCGCTGCTTTGGTGCGATTGACTGAACAACATTCAAGGATCATTTAATCGTCATTTAATTACACCGGGTTATAAAACAAAGTGAAAGTTGTTGTCTGAGTCACTCGGGTGTGATGTCAAAGCTTTGCAACTGTTGCTGTTGCTCCTGGAACATCATAAATACATTGGTCCAGGACCATCAATTCAAATTAAGAGAAAGCAACAAGTCCATATTTCATAAAACCTGTTGGAGCCTCATGGGGTAAGTGCATGCCTCTTCAGAAAAACGAAGTGTCTGGTTTGGAGTCGAGCCTTAACTTCCACAACTTATGTGCGTTACTTATTTTTATATATCTATTGTAAAATATACTCACTGCAGTCAGTCAGCAGGCAAACAGTTGCCACTGCTGTAGTAGTGTTATTTTAGAGTTTGATCTAAAAACCTTGCTTGGCATGACCTGCCCTACTCTGCCTCTAATTGCTACAACCAGCCCATTAAGTCATACTCATGTGCTGCTCTCAGTAAAGATTGAACAGAGCCAAGTGGTCTTAATCTGTAGCTAAAACGAAAAAATAATGTGTTTTTTTACAGGTGTTACAGACGTTCACTCGGGCGGCTGTAGCTCAGGAGGTAGAGTGGGTCGTCTAGTGACCATCAGGTCGCTGGTTTGAATCCCAGCTCCCTCCAGCAGCATGTCAAAGTGTCCTTGAGCCAGACACTAAACCCCAAATTGCTCCTGATGCCTTCTTCTGCCCAAGCTGCAAAGCTGAGAGATTACAAAACCATCATTGGTCAGTTGCAATTATGGTCCTTGAGCGACTCTGACATGGCGGTATCAGCCCATGGTCCAGTGACAGCTGGAATCAATATTCTCAATATTTTTATGAAGACATTGGGTTATTTTCCATGTTTGCAGCCATATTTGTGGGAACAAAACCAGACATTTTTGACAAGACAAGTTTGTGCCAACAGAATTGGGTAAGATCTTTTCTTAACAGCCATACGCAGAGCATTGTCACAAATGTCTACATTTCCATCATTGATTTCACATGCAGACACATCGAGTGAGATTCAAGCTCAAGGTTTGCAGATGAGCTGCATTTTAGAAATCCTTGGTGATGTTTTACATTGTATGTGTATGCTTGGCCACACACGCCATCCAAAGCCACCAGTGAACTCCCCGCACTGCAGTATACTGTACCAAACTAGTGTCCTGCCCCTGGGGTAGGTCATGTCATCTAAGGCCAGAGTTGACGCATCGCTCCGGGTCGTTCACACATCTGGACCCCCTCGCCCTGCCCCCTGCCGGTTGCCACAGGCTGATAGCCCTCGCATAGGCCTTTGGACATCACTGTGTCGCAGCAGCTGGGGACTACACATGTTTTTCCTCCTACCCTGTCAGCAGAAGGTCAGGGTCCCACAACACCAACCGACACTCCCCCACTCACGCACAAGGGACATAAACACATTTCCTTCTGTGTAGAAAATGTATTTTTACATATATGTGCACATATTTCCTGCATATACTGTTTGTGCAGTAAATCCCTTGTGTTTAATTGCAGCAACGCTTCCCTACAATGTGTTCCCCCTGATCTGTTGCACGCACAAACACACACACACACACACACACACACAGACGCAGACACAACACACTGTGTTCTTTCTATCTCTCTGTTCCCAGTTGGTAGCTGGACACTGAAGCACCACAGGGGAGATGTTGACCCTGTTTGAGCATCTGTCTGCAATACCACTGCATCAGCAGAAAGCTTGCCACAAGGTATATGTCCAGCAAAGCAATTGTGTATGCAGAGCAGCCTTTTCAAAAAGACAGCCACTGCATCACGGCAGTTAACAGCCTCACTGTTGAATTGGAGGAGGGATGACAACCCAGTGTGTTAGTTATGCAAACATATTTAGGGTTTTTGTAGATGAAAGAACGAGGTGTTTATGGAGAGTTTAGGGCATTTGTGATTTGTGGATAAAAATGCTTACTTTAGTTAATGTTTTAAAAACAATGAAAGGTACACACTTAGCAAATATTCATTCCAATATGTTGTAACTAAGATGTTGAGGATTTGTGAATGCGCTGCATGCCTGCTGTGTCTGACAGACATCTGGAGAGACATCATAAACAGGTACCAAAGGCAGTTATTGTAACAGCATCTGGCAGATTTACAATGATGGATCATTTTAGATAGGCAAGCTCATCTGGCTTCATACTCCAGAGGTATGAAATGGTTTACAGGAAAGAAGGGAGGAAGGTAGCAAGAAAGACAGAAGGAAAGGAAAGAAAACAGAAAGAAAGAAAAAAGACAGAAAGCCTATAGACATTTTTCTGCTAGGTAAGGTCATTTATTGATCCAGCGCCACAGGTATTAAAAGGCAGCCGTGTAATAGCAAGGAGAAAAGCATAAGGAGCGAAAAAGTGCATTCATGATTTTGAAGAGTACTTCCCAGATCTACAATTACACCCACCTTTCACCTTTCACACGCAAACGTGAACTCAGTCGACCTCTATTCTATATTCGACCTGATTTCCTCTTCAATTATATGATTTTCTTGAATTGTTAAGTGTGCTCAGAAAAAAAAGATTAATGCTGTGCTCTGATTTTCACGTCGTTAGTGTTAAGAAATTCCGGTATTTCTTGATGTTAAGAAATTGATGTTAAGAAATTCAGGTATAAACACTCACTCACAATGCATTTTTGGTAATACTTAAGTGTCGGTCCGTGGTACGATCTAAAGTGATACAGCAAATCTAGGATAATTAACTCTTTATCAAAAGGATCATGGAATACTGAACATAATATAAGCAATGGAGCATGTCATTTCTTTAACGACAATGAATCATTTAGTTATACCGTCACGTATGTTTCATTGGTCGCTTTGGAAATACACATGGAGACATCAGGTCATAACACAATTTGCAGCCTGCCCGTGGGCGTAATGGAATCTTGTCACTCAGAGGGAGCAAAATTGGAATTAATTCAATTTGTCACAGTGACAATTCGGACTTTGATTAAAAAGGACTCGCCGACAATGGCTTCGCTGCTAATGTGTATTGTTTGGTGTGAGTTAAAACAGACAAGTCGGCTTTATTGTCAGTGCTGCTGGGTTTATTGACTAAAAATTAGACTCTGCAACATCCCTGCATGACTTTTCAGTAAACAACTACGGCTGCTAATGCTGATGTCGCGCTGTGACTTGAATGTTAGCGGCATACAAACTATTCAAAATGATCTTTGCTTTTTAGCGTGTCTAAGGCGCGAAAGCTCAACAAATAAAAAGAAACAATTATAGATAATGAAATCCCCCTAAATCGACGCGGTTACGCAGCAGCTTCAGCTCATTACACTGAACGCAGAGGTTAGAGAATAGGCAGTGTTCGTATAATGCTGCTGTTTGTCTCTGAGGCCAAAATAGCGTGATGCTGCTGTGTTTCTTCTCTCCCTGCTGCTCCCACCTCCGACTCCACTCCCTCCCTTTTGGTCCTGCGGATAACCTCCAATCATTTACAATAAGCCCTCCTCAGAGAGCTAAGTAATATGATGATGCTGTATTTCTAAAACTAGGTGGTATAAAACAATAGCACCATGTAAAAAATTGGAGAAGGAGGCCTGAACAGAGGCCCCGTTCGACCATACATCACAGTATAGATGCAGGACAGGGAAATATGCTGACATCAGGCCTCTATCTACCTTTCTTACCCTCCACGGACACTTCATAAAACAAACGGTGGGTGTAAATTTAGGAGGATGCAGCCGTAAACAATAGGCCGCTGGGAAAAGTTTAGAGAGTTCAGCTCGAATAACAGTTTAGCCAGGAGAACCTGCTGATGATGAATAGGTTTGTTTGTCACCTTTCTTCCCTCTCCGGGGAACAATGATATGGATCACAGAGGGAGAGAGGGGAAGGGGATACAGGGGGAGGAGAAAAACAGCATCCTAAATACAGCCATAATAGAGCCAGCACAGAGAAGAGCTGGGTCTGTGAACCTTTAACAATCCCCTTAATGTGACACGTCAGACTTTGTTTTTTAAACAGTCTCAGTGGGAGCAATTTTTTCTGCTGTCATGTCAAGACCGGAGTCCATATTTTAACCAAAACTGCACACAGTAAATCATTATCAAGTGGTTTGCTTAGTGTAATGTTGAAATGACTGAGAGACTGAGTGAAATATATCCGTGAGAGCGGGCATGTATATTGAGGCACACCTAAGCATGGGAGCTTCAGCAGAAATGTACACTCACACACACACACACACACACACAAAACCTTTGAGTTTATAATGGCCTACGAGCGCATACCTCTAACAACGTACACAGATAACAAACAAGGTCCCTGGAGATGTGAACTGCACTGTTCACTCAGTTCAGAACATAGCATAGCTTAACAAATAATGCAGCACTGTTCCTGTGAAATGGATTATTGTGTGTAATGCAGAAGCGATTGAGTGAGAGATAGATAGAGAGCGAGAGAGAGAGAGAGAGAGAGAGAGAGAGGGAAACTGTGTCTGCAAGTGCGCTGTATCTTTCAGAGTGCCTCGGGGGAAATGTGGTGTTTTAGATAATGACAGGTCCCTTGTATTTGCCGATACCTGGCTCTGCATTATGCCATGAACAAAACCTCATCACAATTCTCAGGCTGGCTGTTGTCATCTATCAGCAACACGCACTCTGAATAGGTAAACACGGTCGCCGCAAGGCTATAAAGCATACAAAAAATCAAGTGTGATGGTGGCGATAATGGCTTGCCTGTATGCACACCTATAGATGCCACGCAATTTCACTGATTCAGCCTGAAGATCAGACCTCTGTAAAATAACATCATTCTGTGTTTTGCTGCTATCACAGGCGGTGCAGAGGGGAAGACAGACATGTGCAGCCAGAATCACGTTCACTCAGCCAGCCGGCTCCTTGTTAGACTGAAAAATGAGACAAAACTGTCTTTAACTCTTGATGAAAGGCTGTATGGTGAGTTTTGTTTCAGTGAAACAAGCCAGTCATTATTTGTTCATCAATTTAGGCTACAAAATGTGCTGGATCTCCAGAAATAGTCCAAAATGGGTGGTAGGAGTTGTGGTTTGTTGTTCGCATTTGGTGTTCATGCAGCTGTTTCTTCCTGATCAATAATCTAATCGTCCGAAGAAGGGTGGTCCTGAATATTACATACCATTCATTTTTAACTGCACATACCAGCCCAGTGGTATTATACGCCACTTGTCACATTAGGAGGTGGAGGAGATGCCGTTGCCATAATTACACGCCAACTGCAGTTCAACTAGACACTAGATATTTTTAAGACCACCTGGGGACATTTGCCACAACAAAACCAGGTTTTTTTTTAAGGGGGACCCGCCGTCATCTCCAGCTGTTTCTGTGGTGACCAGATGAAGCTATTGTTCATGGCATGTCGGTCCGTCTCTCTCCGTGAACTTTCCTAACCCTAACCATGTGGTTTTTGTGTGAAAGCTTAACCAGAGCATTAGCACAGTTGTGACAAGAGCGAAAAATAGAAAATGCAACCTAAGCAAATGTAAAGTTGCAAAACAAAGAGACGTTCATTCATTTTTTTCCACCCCCCTGCGATTGGGTTGCAGGGCTAGGTACAACATGAACAACAATGTTTTGCCACTGTTGTGGTCAGCCCTGTAAATAAAGCTCTGACGTTTGGAGGAAATGGATCGCTTGCTCATGGCTGCTGCGCATTCGAAATATTATACAATCTATGACAATCTATGTAGTTTTAAAGGTTTATAAGAGGGTATGCACTCACTTCAAGGTGCAATCTTCTCACGTAAATCTAAGAAGTGGTATGGAAATAAACTTGGGATGCTTGTCCCCATGATGGATGAGGGTTCTGTCATGGAAAGGGCATACTTCACTGTTGTTCCACTGACTGCTGTTTTGAGAAGCATATCTATTGCCGAAGAGCAAATAAATGTGCCTTGTCCTTCAAGAAGCCCGAGAGTAGATGTGGAATGTGTTACGGAGGCAGTGGTCTGAGTGTGCACTTCGCCCAAAAAAAACAAGTTCCATACTTCCTGACAGCATAGGAAGGCTAGGCCTGCTTGCACATCCTGGCTCAAATCTGAGGGAAGCTGTCCGTCTGCGTTAAGATCAAGTGCATGCTCGGAGGAAGGATAGGCACTGGGATACAGAAGTCGCAACCTTGCCCTTTGCGCTTTGCGGACTGATCATGAGAAAGGCGTCTTCGGTAGCTTTAAAAAAGGACATATTGTGAGACACTTGGATGATATGAACCTTGAAATCACAGTGCCCCGAAGAGAGGAAGAAAAAAAAAACGTAAAAAGAAAGAAACAGTTTCACTCACTCTTTCACACTCTCTGTGACACACACCAAAACACATATGGATACTTTTCTGTTTTTTTGAAAAGCTCGGAGCTTCTTTCTACTTTGGTTCGGTTAACGTAAGGATGAATCTGCGGTTTAAGAAAGACCAGGGAGCTCACAGTGTGGAAAGTATACAGCAAAAGTCTGAACTGACTTAAACACTGTCCTCTGCACAGCCCAAAGCTGCAGCACATTAATGCATTAGAGTTTTTAGAGGTGTCTGAATTCCTGGGCATTGAAAGAAAACTGATAGAATAGAAAATGAGTCAGAGCTGGGGCCGGATTAGAGGTGTGATTTTGCAACAGCAGCAAACCGTGAGACACTAAAATGTCGCCTCATTGTCCTATTAGAACATGCAGCTGCACACCCACACACACACATCACACACCACACACACAGACACACAAACACACACACACACACACACACAAAGCGAGAAATACAAATTAAATTGTCATGTCACTTGGTCGTCTGCCCATGGGATATACCATTTCCTTGGAAAGTTACACATTCTATCTCATCCTCACTGGGAATGACAGAGCCACTGGTGACCCAAACACACACACACACACACACACACACACACACACACACACACACACACACACTGCATTAAAGGTGCAACATGTAACAGCCACCTTTCAAAGTTATACTCAAAACAAATAGGGGGCAGAGTGTGTGGCTAGAAAAAGCGATCTGCTGCCGACTGAAGCTGCTGTTCAGCTAGCAGTACGTCTGGGAGTTTGGAGCACCGAGGGGAGTATTGGTCTTACCCCACTACCACAGAAGCTTTGGAGAGGGATGAGCCAGGGCTGGCTGGGTGGCATTCTAACTTCAGAAGATACACGATTATTTAATGTTTTCAACAAAAATGCTTTCATTTTGCACCCTCCAAAATGGATTATGTTTTTCATTAAACTGATAATGAAACATTTATTTGTATGAGAAATGTTTCTAATAATCAGTGCTTTTTTGTATTTGCTCTTTTGCTTTTGTCTTTATTTGTGGGTTCATTAAGGCAACTTAAGATTGTTGGTCTTATGGGCTATAATAGGCAGTGGTAACTGTATGTATAGATTGTTACAGAGTTTTTTTTAATTACTTGTATCGTCACACTACTGCAAAAACTGTTACAGATGAGCTTAAATTGCTGGTGCAAATATATAATGATTGCGGGACAGTATGTTTCCTACAGAGATTTTCCTTCCTATGCAAATCATTTTCCGTTCATCCATCCATTATCTAGCCTATAAATCCACTTATCCTTTAGCAGAATCATGGGGATTGGAGATCTCAAACAGGCATGGAGGAAACATGCAAAAACCCAGAATCCTTTTTGCTGGAGGGCGACTGTGTTTGGTTGTTCCATGAGAAGATAGCTTATGGGACAAAGAATCAACTAACTACATATGATGACCAATCAGCAAACAGATATATTCCAAACGCAGTCTCACAGTCTCACTTAACTTAATTGCACACCCCTAAAAGACACCATCACTTCCTCTGGCATTTTCATTATGAGAATTCCACTCAGTGGTGATTCTACACCTGCATATCAACAAAGATGCTTTGACGTGCAAGATTTGTCAAACTAATAGAAACAACGTCCGGTGAAGGTCAGTGATGCCACGCGGTGGTGAGCACTAAAGGGGAAGGAGGGCGGATACTATACGGGAGGGTGTCAGGTGACTACACCAGCCAAAGGTTGGGGTTGGTGGAGGGACATGGCACATGGCGGGATAATGAGGAGAAGAGGGAAAGCAGGAGGCAACAGCGTGAATGATGCATGGAGGTTACTGAGATTGTGAAAAGCAGACATAGGAGGAAAGGGACCGGGGGTGAGCACACCTGGAACACATGAACTTGGAATGGTAAGATTCCCATCTGACTTTTTTTTTTTTTTTTTTATTAAATTGAATTATTCACATGACTTTGAATGCTACTTTAGGAATGGTGGTAATTCTTATTACACCATATATCAGGACTTACATAAAAATGACAGCAACTTCATAACACTTTTGCCAGGTGGCATGTAACATTTTTAATGTTCAGTGTTTCTGTGCTCAGCGCAGTGATAACCTTATGATAAACTAGCTCGCAAAGTGGTACTGGTGGGGTAATCACTGGTGTGTGTGTTCGTGTGAGAGAGACAGTGGGTGTGCGTGCAAACAGTTTATCCACAGCTCAAGCACAGATCCATCTATGTCTGCTTAAATAAACTGTATGGATTCGGATTCTGCAAGCAAAATAACTGAGCTGTATTTGCCAAGAAAAGCCAAATGTCTGGAAATTTAGATGAATGACTCATTTTAGGCCACGTTTATGGAGATGGACTGACAGACGGGGCAGAGGAGCCGTCGGTCAGGGCCCTGGCTAGGATTCATAATGACCCCAGGCCAGATTACCAGCCATCTGTACGGCGCTATAGATATCCGCAGACTGCTCCAGTGGCGGAGGGAGGAAACATTGGGGATGGAAGAATGGAAGATTGACCTTTGGGTGAATGAGTAAAGAGACAAGGCTCATAGGATGGACAGAGGCAAAGAGAGAGAGGTGACTGACAATGATAGATGGAGACCCTCACAATCTGGAGGAAGCGGAAGGAGCATGACTTACACCCAGCCATGTCCTACAGTATATCACTTATGCCTGCTTGGCACAGCCCAAGGCTTGGAGGAAGAGGAAAGGTGAAGGAGTCTGTCAGTTCCATCTTCTCGCAGGTGCTTGGAGACAAGCCATTTGTCAAAGTTTGTCATTGGCTCTGAGGTTATCTCGCCTCTCTGATAGAAGATGATAGGAGGAACATCAGAGCTGTGTGTGTGTGTGTGTGTGTGTGTGTGTGTGTGTGTGTGTGTGTGTGTGTGTGTGTGTGTGTGTGTGTGCGTGTATGACAGGGAGGTGTGTGGAAGTGGTAGTCGTGGGGAAGGGGGGGAAGTTTCATTTGGTCTCTATATATAAAACATCCATCACCCATCAGACGTGTGGGTGTCACCTAACCAGGCAAATCTAATGATGTGATCCTGTGGAAGGGAGGAGGAGAAAATCGATCTCCCAAAGTTGTGAGTGAAGTTAAACAGCGCTCGGCTTTTGCGAGAGCCACGAGTGTGCATCAGTCATTCGGAAGGTTTTTACTTTAAATAAATAAGCAGTGTGCTGTACAGCCTTGCAAAGGAACAACTCAATAAAAATGTTCTACTTGCAGTGTTAGCAAAAATAACTGTTAAACAAGGATCAATCTTCTATAAATTAACCTTATTGGCCAAGTTTGTGTACACATACGTGGGACTCAGGTTTTACATTGCTCCCAGTGGAAAATAAAAATACAGCTGGTCAACAAAAAACTGAACAAACAAGCTGCAGAAAAGTAACGAATAAATAATGGTTAATGGTAAAGGACTCATACATGTAGCCTATTAAATGTATAGCAGTGTTCCCCACACATATACTTTACATGGGCGAACCCGAGTATTTTTGGCAACCCATTTTAGCATGTAATACTTTTATCTATTGTTTCCTATTCGTTCAAAAGACCATAAACATTCACGACGGATAAACTAGTAGACAGTCCACTGTCAATCACACATGCTCTGCAATAAGAGCTCACTCGCTCGCTCTCTCTCTCTCTCTCTCTCTCTCTCTCTCTTGCTCGCTCTCTCTCTCTCCATCGGTTAAAAGAAATTGCCCCACATATTACTCTCTCTCCTTGAGGTAGCTCTCAGTCTCAAAAAGGTTGTTGACCCTGATATACAACATGTACAGTGCACAGGATTTGTATTGACAGTGACAGAGCATGATGATATGTTCATATTAGAAACTGTGCATTTGTAACCCTAAAAATTTGGCCTGTAATGGATTTCTGGTGGCACATTTTATATGAAAAAATAATAACATCAGAAGAAATGTCATGATGTAAAAGTAATAAAGTATTTTTGGTTTTGATGGGTATAATGCTGGCTTTTATTGCCATCTACAATTGGAATAAGGTTCTGTAAAGTGCTCGTTGGTCTGCTCCGTTGGATCAAGACCAAGGGCTTCCCAGCAGCCAGTGGCAAGTGTTAGTGTAAAAAAGTGACCTGTCGCTCCAAACCACTGATGTTGTTCTATGTAGATGTCAGTCCTTACACAGGAGCCCTCTGACCGCACTGTCTGCAGAGGGATGATGTCCCTTGGAATGGTTAGCGACACCCAAGCTGTCCAAACACATTTCACGGTCACGCTTCAACTTCTCTGACATGGCACGACAATGAGAGGCATCTGACATCTCCTCAGCATTTTACTGTAAATGCCCAACATGACTGCGTACGAGAACATGACAGATAACTGGCACTACTGTCGCGAGCCCGGATCCCTGCTGGCTGTCAGACCTGCTTTTCCTTTATTATTCAGGCCAATAACAGTGACCAGTATTTCGCTGATCAGCAGGGGAGCAGGAAGTGTCCAACTGCTGCATTTCGCATGTGTCACACACGTCTGTCTCATCTCTTTTAGGGCAGCCTTTGTCACGAAGATTTTCCAACCTCCCTGCTCACTAAAGGATTTTATCTACACAAAATTAAAATACTGAGAGGAATTTGGGCATCATTAATTCAACTCAAAAACAAGTGCACTTTGTGAAATTAACACTCAAATATTCTGTTAAAACAGAACAGAGAAAAGGACATATGGATAACAGACTGCTACAGACATTGGCAAAATGATTACAGGAATATAATGCAGTGGTTCAGCTGTCTCTAACATGGCACAGTGCCTGAGAACAGGTTGGCTTCTATTCTCCAAAATAGAATAATAAAAACTCAGATGACCTTGAATTAGCTGGGGCTGGCTCTCTGGCACAGCCGACATGAAGTCTAAAATTACTGCTGGGGGGTCAGTGAGGGCCGCTATCGAGGGACTGGAGAACCACAGGCCGTGTTTTGCCTTGCCATTGAGGTGGAGGAGAAACAGCCAGTGACAGATGAGTGAAAGATAAAGAGTCTGACTCTCTGGTAGAGAATCTGTCCTTACCAGATCTGTTCTGCTTCATTCTTCGTATTTCCCATGTCCAGGTTGGCCATGAAAAGTCAAGGTCACACCGAGTGGGCTTTACAAACATCAAATCTTTAAAGCTAGAATAGTAAATCCAGACACTCTTATATTTCTTTTATAGAAATGGCAAGCCATTCTCCTGGCCCATTACTTTGAATTGGAAATGTACAATATGAAGTCAAAGCTTTACATGCTGATATAAGGAATGGCGCATATTTTGTGGTGATTATCACAGGGTAGATTGAAATCTAAAACGCTGACATAAAAAGACACAAGAAAATTAATTTCAACATGATTTTGCTGCGACATATGAGCACTCCTACGGCGAAGTTAGCTGAATTTGTGGTGCAGATTTACATCAGCATCTAAAGATACAACATGGAATTAGATTGATCGTCGAAATATTAGCATAATCCCAAAGGCTGTTTAAAAAAATAAGTTTTTCTGCGAAACTCAGTGTTTTTAACATTCTTGTGTCTTCACAGAGTTGAGATGCAGTTCACAGTCTGCAATATTCATAGACAGAAAAAAAAAACTGTTGTGTCTTGTGTAACATGTTGCACAAGAAGAGGAGCTGAGGTTAACTCACATGGCTTCGACAAAAAATCCAAAGTAGCCTACAGAAATACAGTCCAATATCTTCACAAATGCTTTCAGCACAGCCTCTTCGTGGCCTCTGCACCCGACATGCCAAAGTTCACAGTAACTCTAGACAAAAAGAGATAATTTAGATGTTCTCTTCTTTTGCAATGTGGACCGTTATGCTGTTGTGCTGATTTTAGTTTATATCTGTGTTGGCAGACGGAGACTTTATGCAAATATTTAATACATCTGGAACATTTTTAAGGCGCTGCAATATCTACTAGAGGTTGTCCCTATCTGTTGACCTCAGTTATATGGTGTTGGTTGCGGCCTGATTGACACACGACTGACTCTTGTATCCATCACTCGGCGACACTCACGCTGAATACTAAATTATATATTTATCACCCTGTGTGCAGCTTACTGAGCAGGAATGTAATCAATAAAAACAAACATGACAGCACGAGAAAGAGCTGTTTTTTTTTTTTTTTTTTAAGGCGTTGACAAGGACAGGGCATGCGGCAACACTTGACCTTGTGACGCCTTCAACATTGTCATGTGCTCTATTCCAGCATCCACTCCACAGCCTCCTGTCTTCCTGTTCCATCTCGACCTGCCTGTACTGAGAGATGGCGAGCTTAACCCATTATTGAGTCCATAACCTTTGACCCCTGTGACCGCTTAGATCAGCTGAGGTATGTTTGGCTTTCTGCACATAAATGAATAGAGGGTAGAAGGGCGTTTGGCTCTAAATGGTGTCCGTCTGGCAGATCACAGGGCAAATGAGCGTGACTGGCCCTTTTCCAGCCATGCAATTAATTAACAAAGACAGGAGAAAACACCCGACGCACACTGAAAGTCACTCGAACATGGTCTAGGCACAAACGATATGAGAATGAGAGACAACATGTAGAATCCAAACAACTGTTTTTGCTTCCCTGAAGCTTTCATCACGATTTTAAACGTATCTTATCCCGTTTTCACTCCAAGGTGTGATAATTCACATCAAAGAAGAGGTGGTATTGGAGTGTCACAATGGCTTCAATAAAATCACATCCCCCTGAAGCTATCTGCAGTCCATCTCCATTACAGTCACTCTCATGAACCCTGCCGCTATTGATATCATCTTTCCTGAAAGAGCCTTTCCTTATTGTCTCTTTTCATTTTTGTTTATTCATCATTAATAAAGGGCCCCAACACTCCAGGGGCCCGTGTAGGTCTGAACAGCATCCAGTGCATAATAAGAGTTCTCTTTAATTGTCTGTTATTTACCCTAAAATTATCAATGCTCTTAGGAAACGCGAGGATGATGAGAGGAGCCAGAGTCTCGTGCTGATTAGCGGGGAGGCTCGCTCATCAAATAAACACTGTTGACCATCAGGAACAGGAGGATATTATGAGCATATTGATATCATGTCAAGTGTAAGCCCCTTAAGCTATTCTATCTGCTTGAATGAAGCTGCATTTTTCACACCTGAACAAATAAAGTATTGGCAGGTATCTTCCCGAAATTGAGTTTGACTCAAGGAGCTTTGGCTTGTCCCCGACACACACGCAGACACACACACACACACACACAACAGCATGCACTCGCATTGGCACGCAGCGACGCGCGCAGATAAGGGCACGCAACATTAGCATACAGCTAGAAGAACACTTATGAGGTGCATTTAGTAAATACTCTGTCAAACCTGGGTAACAGTAGTGTATGACATACAGTTTGGTGCTTCATGGGGGCATCACATGTTACAGAAGAATTTTAGTTTGCACCATAGAGGTTTTTATTTTTAGGTACACTTGATTCGCAAATTTTTAAAGTTATCACTATCAGGATTTGTACTCGCTTCTCCTGAATGCCCCGATAAGGACAGGATGGATGGATGGTTGGAAGGATGGATGGTTGGATGGATGGATATTTCAAACCACAGTTTATGTAATTTTCTAATTTCTATGACAAAGCCTACCTCTCTTGTTGAGTTGAATGTGATATGAATCACTCACTCTAATTCCCACTGTAAGCCACTCATGCAATTATCTCTTTCATGCTGCGGAGATGGACACCATGTTAGAGGGACTAGCTTAATACCCTATCTTCTTCCTAAATGGTCTCTGCAGCAATCTGTGCAGCGTTCAACCTGATAGCATTTAACTTTTGCCTCGCAATGGGCAGCAGGTGCTCCAGAACAACCACAGAATGCTGACCTGACTTGCAGTCCTCTCCCACACTAATTCAACATCATCTGCCCTCTGTGGTTTATTTATGGGGCTGTATATTTCAATCTGTGGTTAAGTGTGGGGGCCGGCACAATGTGGACATTAAGCTCTTTCATGTGTGCATGATTTCACGATGATTGTGGTTTACATTAGGAATCGTCTGCTGATAGTGAGAAGATTATATAGTGAGACTGTGCCTCAATGTCTGCCTTTTAGACACACAGCTTTGCAATGCTGATCAGCAAATGTGGCTTTGACTACTTATGACTGCACTTTGATTGAGATTCTCTCTGCTTCTTCTCCTACTGTATTTAACCTCCTCTTGACGTGCGATCATTGCACTTCGTTGATACTCACAACCCAGCTCCCCACCACTACAAGTGTCAGGGTCCTTTGGTCCAGGAGGATCTACTGAGCCATGCTGTTTTATGATGCCGCCCTGCCGGGAAACTTGGATCTAGGCGACAGGTCCACAGTTAAACCTGCATAAAACGGCACTCTGTGATTCTTCAGAGAATTCATGGTCCATGTCACTTCAAGTCAATTATATTTTGATTAAATTTTGCACACAGTCCATTTAGAATTCATGGTAGCTTAACTAGACATGCAAAAAATTGACAGGTGTCATGTGTCACAGTCTCATACTTTGTGACCTACTTTATACTTTATTGTGGAAGACAACTTTTGTTCACACAATCACTGCCCCTGAAAGAGCACAAAGGAGATGATGGAATGGGACAGAACCTTTTCTGATATCAAGGAGTAAAGTCCAATCCTCGCTGGTTACGTTTGAGTTGCTGAAGTAAGGCAGAAAAAGGCCCCCCCAATAAAACCAAAATATTTTGTCTGTGATGCCAACAATTTTCTGTTGCCCAAAAAATGAAATGTGTCTACATCTGAGTGACGGAGCCCTCTAGAGGCCTTAGTAATTATGACTTGAAGAGGTAATGTTATGCTGATTTGCAGCTTCATACTTTTATTTGGGGGTCCTGGTAGACTAGGTTTACATCCTTTAATTTTCAAAAAATATATTTTTCTCATATGGTGCTTCTGTTTCTTACCTTTTGATTAAACTGTTTATTTTACAATAGTTAACGTGTTTTAAAAAAAAATATTACTGTCCTTTGGCTGCTGTGGCAAACAAATTTCCCCGTTTGTGGGACAATAAAGGAATACTGGTTCTGATTCTGATTTTGATTTGCTGCATTCACAGACCATATTTAAAAAAAATATATATATAAATATAAAGTGTAGCCTAGCTAGTTGGCACGGACAAAGAAAACAAGGCAGATGCAAGAATTTAAATCAAAACATTAAACTTTCTGCAAAAGGTAGGTTAATCAGCTACTCTGAATTGTCTGTAGGTGTGAATTTGAGCATGTCAGCCCTGTGATGAACTGACGACTTTTCCAGGGTGTACCCTGCCGTCGCCCAGTGTCAGCTGGGATCAGCTCCAGGCCCCCAGTGACCTTGAAAAGGATAAGCGGTTTCAGATAATGGATGGGTGGATGGATGAAAGGTTTTCACAAAAGCCAGGTTTTAGGATTTCAGCTCTGGGCTACTGTAGAAACATGGTGGTGCGACCTGGTGGACTCCATGAAAGACCTGATTCTGTAGAAATGTGTATATGAGTTTGGCTGAGTTGTTGATGTCAGGAATGAATTTAAAAAAAGTTTGAAATTAATTGTGAAATAATGTATTGAGCTAAGGAGCTTAGATTCATATTTTGTTCACAAGAGAACAAGATGACATCATCTAATATGCAACAAACAAAGCCAAAGCTGCTGTCAAAGTATCTTCAGCTCTGAAGAAAAGACCTGCGGCAGAACCAAATCATTTCTGGATGTGACAGAAATGTATTAATACTCGACAGATTCAGAATCTGGTTGCAAGAAAACTAAAACTAGAGGAAAATTTGAAATGAATAACCTAGAATGTATTCGGAGTACAGATATAGGATTTTGAAAGCTCCAAAGAACTGAATACAAGTATCAGTATGAATTTGTCAAGAAAATCCATGACATGAACTGGGAAAACTCCTGAATTCTGGATGAGCATTGGATTGTCCCACATTCTTGCTCTGCTGATTTAACTGGTGGACTGGTGGTTTCTACATAAAGATGCAATAATCCTACATATCCATGGTCAAGTAGCCAGGAGATCCTGTAGCTATAAGGGGGAACTAATCCATTACTGTTTGTCATTCACTTCCATCCGAATGATGATATTAAAAACATTATTGTTTACATTCAGGATTTTTGAAAAAGCAGCTTAAAAGGACACTTAAAGTATAAAATATATGCTATACCTTAGTGCCCTATTATTGAACCTTTAAAAATCTAATCAGAGCTGTTTAATGCCGAACCTGATTAATATTAAATTTCAAATTGATTAACTACCCCTGTGTTTAATTCAAATCACGGGGTATATCAGTGAAATGATAATCAAAATAATCAAAGTGCAACGTGTACGTGGCCACTGGAGGTCTTAATCAAGCTCAGAGTGGAGACACTCGACAAGCTAATACACGTATCTGAGAAACAGTAAAAATGCACTTTAGCTGACCAACTGTGGTGCGACAAACATGCTCCTCAGTCTGATCACCTAGTTTGTACCTCACAGGTAAGACCCAATGGCCTGAGTGTTTAATCCTGTGGTACGCAGCAGGAATTGTGTTCAGTCAATGGCCTCGAACTAAAAGTGCTGCAGATTGCTGTCCAAATTAAATTACTCAAAGACTCATTTTACAACTTAATCAGATACACTTTCAGACCACTAATTAAGAAGAATAATTACATATGCCCGTCCCCCATGGGGCAGAGTACTTCTAAGCGCGTGTTTTAGAGTGACTTTTATTAATTATGGTGGGCAAGGACTCAAATGATTACGGCTTTCTGCATTGTCATGTCAAGTGTGGCATGACTGAGGAAATAATTGTTTTGATCTGCTCCACTGCGTTCGAGATTTCAAGTCGTTCTGATAAACAATTCAGAAAACGTCATGCTGTAATTGTCTTCTTAAAGTTTTCCCTCAAAAGAGTCTCTTAAATTGAGCGGAAAAGTTTCCCTCTCACCCTTATCTGCTTTTTTCTGCTCATTATTTTGACTCTCTAATCCTGGCCTATATTATACAACTGTGACAAGGAACTGATCCGCACTGAATCCCTAAAAAAGGGTTGACTGAACCTCTGGCTGGACTGTGGGAGCTAGACGACAGCATTTGGTCAATATCAGGTTTGATCAATTGACTTCTTGATTGATCAAGTGAGTGAAGTAGAAGTAGGCCACGGGGAGTTACTAAACAACACGTAACCGTGAGCTCATTTTGAAATTTCTGAAAAAAAAAAAAAAAAAAAACACATTCCTGACATTTCATTTGAATTTATTGATTTAAATAGTTGGCCAAGTTGATGTGACTGATAATTAAAACTGCTTCTTGTTGGATATCGAGGTCCATGAATATTGCATTAGTAAAAGTGATTTATCAAACTGCAACAGAAGAAGTTTAAAAATAAAAAGTTATTTACCCCAACATAAACCATCTTCTACTCAAAAACACACCCTGCTCCCTGTGGTGATGTGTGATGTACTATTTGATGTACTGTATTTCCAAAGTACAGAGTGTGATTGCCAGAAATGTCAGTCCCAAGAGTTTCTATTATAATTCTTGAGGATTTTTGTGTGCATGCCTCCAGCAGCAAGATTATCATTAGCAAACTCATCCCTCCGTGCTTAAGTCTGCATGCTTCTGTCTGTCTCCCAGCAAACACCTGTCTTCCGTAAACCGACTTTTTCCAAACTTCTGTCGGGAGAAAGGGGAGATGTAATAAGTTCAGCAACATGTTGTGGCATGAGGCAACAGTGAATCTTGCGCAACGACACTAAAGAGATACATAGGTCGCAGTAAGGTCGCATGTAAATGACTCGTGTGAAGAATTACATTCGTAATGTAACAAGACACAACACAGACATCCTTTTCTCATCATGCATAATTGCTTCGGGCATGTTCTCTGTAATACGCTTATAAGATTAAGACTCACAGAATGAATGTGTCATCTGCAATTCAGAAAGAGATGGACATTTTCTTTATTAGGCATGACGATGTAATCACAAAAGTTCAGTCATTCCGCAGAGCGTTTCTCAACTTATACAGCTGAATTTCTCGCGCTTCTTTATCTCTTTCTACATATTCAAGTTTATTCTCATAAGTTGGAGGATATCCTCACCTGAAGGCAGCGCAAAGAGAGGAAGGGGGATAGCAAAAAAGTATGAAATGGAGCACTGATAACCATCAGTGCTTCACAGATGACACTTTGGTATGGGCACTGTAGATACAAGCACCTCCTTCCTGCTCCTGAGTGCCATTCCATAGACACCCCTGTTAGAGCACAGAGCGATCAATAGAGTCACGCAGATAAGAGCTCTCCTCATCTGATAAGGCTCTTGAAAGAAATCAGGGGGTTTTTACCTAAAGGCTAATAACTGATTGGAGCACTCACACTGAAGTTTTAGATACATAGGAGATAATATGTGGTTGCTATGCAATGGTTTGCTTGTTCTTTTTCCGAGTGTTATTTATGTGTTGATGTCCCTTCTTCCTCGACAAGCAAGCTGTAATTAAGGAATAAAAGAGCTGGCGAGATGGTAAAAAAGGTACCGTCCTTGGTATTGTAGAGTTTTTCAATCAATCATTCATCTGGAGTCAGCACACTCAAAACACTTTTTAATACAAAAATCAGCCTGAGCAAAAATTATATTCTTCAGGCAAATTATAACTAGCATCTGTCTATCAACGGGAGGGATAAGACGGACAGAAAGATGGCAGAATGGCCATTGGGTTCATTCAGTGGTAAAAAAAACAAAAACATATCATTTTCTCTAAATATAAAATAGGTTAAAGTAAGTAAGTAAAATTAAGACTACTCATCACAACCCAGTTGCCAGAATTAATTCATGTTTCTGCAAAATCACAGATAAGTCAAAGTTCTATGTTTCTTTATGTTGTGACTTTAAACTTGGTTTAGGTTCAGTTTTTTCGATTTCTCTCTTGTCACAGCGCTGGTTAGGTTTATTAGGCGCAAAAAACAGTGGATTCTGGTGAGGAAAACATTATTATTTACCTTAAAAGATAACGAAGAAAGATGGGACAGTCACCACTATCGCGGCTAAAAAAGTCTCCTCTACTATACCCCGTTTTGTTGACACAAACACGACTAGAGACAATATGACTTCTTCCCCAAAAAATTTCTGGTTTTGTACACAGCAAATACGACTGCAAATTGTTGTTATTGTTGTTGAGTTCTCCTTAAAAATACCCAGTAGTTTCACACTTACAAATGCCGAAAAGCAGACATGAAGTGCTGTATGTCATCTGTAAGTAATTCTGAGACTATCTTCTCCACCTCATGATGTTAACGTACGGTAATAGCCTTAAATTGTGCCATCTGGGCTATTTTAGGGACACTGACTCACATTATTCAGTGTTTTTTGATTTCTGTTGTTCTTTATGAAATTATGTCACAGATTTTGAACAAGGCATTAAAGGGTCAATTCAACAAAATCAAATAAAAAGGGAAAAAGAAAAACATTTTATGACTTTACCCCAAAGTAGCAGCATGAAGAAACTTTCATTCACCCTCTGCAAGAAGTTAAGTTTAACTAGCCCTCTGGTAACTTTTTATTCTTAAGGCATGTTTAAGAAGACCTTTAACTTGGCTTGTTGTTTTTAGGCCTGCTTTGACAAACAACTTCCAATATGCAAGGACAAACTTAGAAACAGCCTTTTAAGTAAGTTGTTTACTTCATTAAATGTGTGAGACACCCGTACAGCCAGTAACTGATGAAAAACCTTTGATAAGATGTCGAAATGTCCGGCCCAACTAGTGTTTTCCCAAGAGACAATGATGAAGGAACAGCACATTCCTTATTCTCCGTTGCCTTAATTTAGCCCTCCATAGTTCATAACAAATAGGTGTCATTTGAATAGCTGCACAACTCCAAGCCACTTAAATCAATAAACACACCAAACAAGAAATAATGCCATCATAAACCTAAACAGTCTTCTTACTCATTTTTATAAAAATCAATACTCTTTAAGGGGAAGCAGAGAAATTACTCAATTACCATGAATTCCAGTAATCAATGAATGATGAATATGTTCTCACAGGGGTTTAAAGAAGTCTCAACCTACAAACATGTGGCAACTATTCATCAACACGTCGGGTCACGAAGATTGAGGGGAGGAGGAAGACGAGCCCAGACAAAACCATTTTCTGTGTACACTAGATGTTTAATGTCAGTTTTCTTCAGGTCCAATTATTTGTGATTGTGTCTGAGAATAAGGCCAAGCAGTCCTGTTGAAAATGTATGTGCTGTACTTTCAGAGTGGTTTAAAGTGGATTTATAACTGGAGGTCACCAAACTGTGTCCACCCAGAGAAGAAACTCATGTCAGCTATAATAAATCCAGAAGGCGAATCTCATTATGTTCAACCTTGTCACTGGATCTCCATGTTTCTATACAGTACAGTTATTATGAAACACTGACAGACTGTGTATAATGTTTAAAGTCAAGTTAATACGCCGGCGAAAGATGAAGGTTCATGGTCAAGTGCTTTTCATCTCTGCACTTACGTAAGCCTAAATGTCCCATTAACACCATCTGTCTGTCAGAGAAAACACAATGTGATTGTTAAAAGGTGCATAAGCATTTATACATGTGCATAAATGCAATATTTGTTCCCGACAGCATGGTAATGGCATTTGCTTTGCTGTGTAAGGGCATATTTTCACAACAATTTGAAATGCCTCTCATCAAACACACAGTGGTAATTTTAACCATATAAGCCAACAGATTTAAGGGTAACCGTTTGCCCTTAATGAACTATGTTATTAAAGATTTCTATTTATCAATGATCCATGGTCGCCATTGCTCAATGACTCATAGGTAATCTTCTTAGCCCTAGCAGATGCTATACAGAAATGTGTGTGTTGTTTTGCCAATAATCAACACCCCTGAACTAAACTATCCATGCCCCATAAAACAAACTAGTCACAGGGACATTTATCTCTTTAATCATCATCAGTTTGCCAAATGACACTGTAATGAAATGTTCATCTTTTCCCATTTTTATTTTTCCTTCACAGCCAGAAGTTGCCAAGTTGTCTGTGTGACCATCTGTGTGTATCTTTTCCCAGGGTCACCACGGTGAGCAGAGACGGGATGTTATGCAGAGTGGCACACATAATGTTGTGTTGCCACACTCCTGCTGCATCCAGGAGCTGCTGCCACTGCTGCTCGCAGTCCACGAGACGAGATGTTGAGGAGGCATGACTACGCACAAGCATATTGGTGTTGACACTTATGAATCTGTATGAACTATGGAAAAAGACGGAGAACACTGAGGAAATGTTGACGCGTTGCCTACTCACTCACATGCACATGGAAATTCGGGTAAAGTCATGTAGGCCACAAATGATTTCTGAAGCTTCACAGCAAAACACCACTGCAACATTCTCCAAAAAAAGACTTGCGTAGATGAGGACTCATTTTGAAATGTAAAACAAATAACAAAAAAGGAAACATAAAATGGCTCGGCTTTTCATCAGCATGGGGATGACCGCCAGCCCCTGCAATTCGTAAAAGGCTGGTTACCACACACCGATCAAACACATATCAAAAGCCTATTGCCAGTGAGAAATTTTGTGTCATGAATACGGAATGTTCTTTGTGAAATTGGGAAAACCAAGCTTTAGGACAGGAGTGCTATGTTAGTTTTCTATATTCATTTTTTTTATTTTTACATTCCTTCTGTAATAAAGAGCTATAAGTGAACAAGGGCACTTATGTCAGTGTCTCTAAAGACTAAGATCTGCTTGTATGTGCTCAGTCGACGAGGATGAGCTATCAGTATAATAGGGCAGCAACAACGGTGCTCCTCGTACCCTCTTCTTCAGCTGTTGAAATGACAGTCAAGGATCACTTTTATCTGTTGGCACACGGATCAAGTGCTGACTTATTGCCCCAGCGTGGTGACCACAGTTAATCCTCACCAGCTCTTCACCGTGTGCCAAGCACACAAATTGTATTGTGCAGGCTGCTGCACTTTGTCAGGTGAGAGATGGCAGCAGCAGCCAATGTTCTTCCAGGGGTACTTCCTGATGACAAAGACGATCGATGCTGCTCAAAGGGAACCAAATGACACCCTATTGTACTTCTCCAGAGCAGTATCATGAGCCTTCCCTACTATGCCTCTCGTCAGTTAGCCCCAGCTTTTTGCTGCTGTCACAGAAGAGAAAACCGGAACTTTGTGCTGGAGCTTCTTACACTGAGAGACGTCAAGGTACACCCTGTGATCCTGAGAAACCATCCTCACCCTGATAAAAAGGAATGTCAGTAAATGTTTTATCCATTATTGGCAGATGAGAATAAAATGGCACCTGTTCTTGCAGGGTTAAATCTGTGATTGATATTACATTACAGATTACATCCTCCTCATGTTACTCCTACATGTTTCTTTCTTTGCTATTTTACTTTCTTACAGTCTTTTGTTGAAACACAATTACTTTAACAAAAGTGCTTGTTGAGGCTGTATATCCCATGCCCTTGGATTACCATAGTGAATAACTTTCTCTCCAGCAAGTGTAATTATGACAAGCTTTTCAAAACCTCTCCTCAGAATATTTAAAAACATCGACTGATTGTTCAGTCCAGGCCACCTTTAGATTTCATATTGCATTAATATTGAATCAAATGTGTTATTTCCTAAAAGTACTAGAGAGGAAGATTGTCTTAACAGTGATCGGGCAGAAATGGCCGTGTCAAGGTTGGGTCTGATAAATGCAGATTGTTTTGGCCGCTCTGCATCAATTCTGCTTGACCTAAGTGCAGCCCTTGACATGACTGATCACAGCAGTCTGGAAGATAAATTGAGAAATTTTCTTGATATCTGTGGGACTATCCCTCACTAAAACGTGTGGTTTTCACAAAGTCCACTCTCACACAGATGTTATTGTCTACATCTCAGTAGACACCGGAATATAACAGGTGTAAGGGGCACAAACCAATCCTACTGTTCCAGCCCGATATTTTATATTTGTATATAGCATGGCTTTTACGTGTTAACTAAGCATGTAGACACGCATACGTAAAAACACAGCACAAAAAGTAAGGAAATTTGTGTTCGGTATATCATTTCTTTGTTGTAACAATGCTACTTGGCAATAAATCTTTATACCTGGAAAGCCTGTTTATTTCTCTTTTAAATAGTGCCACATTTGTCAGGAATATGCATTTGTGGGATGGCACAAATGCATGGGATGAAAAATTTGCCAAATCTTCTCTGCCAAACAGCTTATTCTGATATAGACTCGATTGGTGTTTTTTTTTTTTTGGTGGTTTGCTTGGCACAGCAAATGTTTTGTTTCACCAGAGACTAACTTCATTCAAGCATGTGTTGACTGTAAATGTTGTTGATGATAATTATACGGTATCAACCTTTTGCCTAGTGATAGGGTTGTTTCTCCGGCACAATATGGTATCCACAGCCCCAAATTTGCTGTGCCAAACAAATTAATCTCATCATTCAGGGCCGTGGTTCAACCCAGGACATTGTGTTCCTCAAACTACCCACCGCACCAAAAACGCTTCCCTTCGTTTTCCTCCGCCTCTTTGTCTTTGTTGAGTAATTTCTCCCTGATCTGCACTTCCTGTCTTGTGTATTCAATTAATTAAGTCAATGTCCCATGCACTAAAAAATACAAAAGATCTGACTTTCACATCTTCCTCTAAAGCGTTCCAAAATACACTCACCAAAACAAGTGCTCTGTCGCTTTATGTGTTAACTAATGTTATTTGTCTCTTTTTTCCTCATCCTCATCAGCTTCAAGAGCACCAACACCATCTGTTTTCTCTGAAGCTGAGGGACAATGGATGCTAAGATGAGATGGTCCTTAGAGCCGGCGTTTCTGTCTTCCTCCATGGTCTCTGTGAACCGCTTCCTATCATCTCTGTTTTAAATTAGATACAAATAGCTTAATTTACCTCGCCACCTTTTTCGAAAACAATTTACATCACCGTGAATTTAATTGACCTAGCTCATATTAGACAATACCTGAAATCACCATAGCAATAAAAGGTCTCAAGGAAACTGAATTATTGTGTTCTGTGTAGGGAAAATGAAAGCAAATTTGCACTTTTTCTGTCCGTGACAAGCGCCTGCAGTCTGTCGGATGAAGGTGTTGGTTGTTGGAAGCGGTCATGATTGCCAGCTGTAAGCCCACCCACATGTGTCAGTAACAGTTAACCTATAAGGAACATAGCTTTCACACTTGTCATACTTACAAAAAAAATCATAAAAGAGAAGTATTTTCTGTTTTACACAAATTCCACTGTTTATGCAAATCAGATGAGTCACCCAGTCCTGTAATTGTGTCACCAGAGAAAGTAACAAGTAAAACCTGGCAAGAACAAGCAAGGTTAGACAGCATTTGTTTGAGAGAAAATGTCAAGGTTCCAACTAATGGAAGAAAAAAGTTCCAGGTGCACCTCTGCTCAAATCGGTGTTTGATATTTCTGCCGTAAAGTTGCAAGAAAATACTCAACTTTTAAACTTTCCATCTGGGTTCTGGATGACATGAACTGGAAGTGTCACAAAATAACTCAAGCAATACTGTTCCCATGTTAGAGTTGAAAATTAGGTGGATTTCAAAGCTTTGGTGGTGCTGCAACATGGTTTCTGGGACTGTAACACAGATAGATAGAGAGGGAGAGAGAGCGGAAGTGAAGGGGGGGAATGGGACTCAGGGGACTTGCTCCCACATGGGCACAAAACGTAGAAGGAGGTGTAACAGTTAGAGGAAGCGCACAGGGAGTAAAATCCACTAGTGTCATACACACCCTGCTACACCTGGCTGTGATACTTGCGGGGGACATTACAATGTCAGGTTCATTAGAATACATCATTCAGCAACAACATGCAGTCTGGATCACACCTGTTACCACAGTCTTACACAATCAAATCGATCCATCAGCTAAGACATGTTCTGTCCTCATGCATCATCAATAACATCATTTCCACTTCCGCGTTCTCGCTGATTAGCAACAAAATGTCATCCACTTTCTCGTGTGTGTGTGTGTTGTCTCGAATGTACAGGTTTGTTTCACTTGGTTGCTTTGGAAAGTAAAGATCAAAGCAGAGCGTTCTGGCACAAAAAAAAAGTCTCAGCTCTTCTCTGCAGCAAAATGATTTTTTTTCTTCTCTTCGTTTTTCACATTGAGTGACTCAATTTCACGCTCCATTGGCATATCTGGGGTGACGCGCCATGAAATCAGTCCAATTCTGGGATTTCGGAGGAACAGTATTTTGAAACCTCCTGAGATATGTGGTCATATTACTTTCTCCACCTCTGGACAGATTACACTATTATGTGACAGTTGCAAAGGTAAAAACTGTGGTGATGGTAAGTTCCCTACATTGGTGAAGTGTTTTCTAACTGAAGCTATCAAACGAATCACAAGTGATTCAACTTAAGGCAGCAATTCATTTTGGAACTCTGAAATTAACAGAGGAAAAATGGCTCAACCTCTGATATGCACTTGAAGACTTTCTGACAAAAACTCACGTTGTCAACGGGATATACTTAAAGGGTTTTAAAGAACTTCTTACCTCATAATACAATAGTTCATAATGTGGTCAAATGTGAAAATAAGCCTCTTGCAGTTCCAGGTTTTATGTAAAAATTTGCTTTTTTAATTAATCAGGAGGAACTCCCTCCCATTCAAAGGGCAGGCTTCACAAAGGCCAATGACATTAATTATAATAATTACACTGATTAAACATTAATATAAAAAGAGATGCTAACATTTGACCTTGATGTCTTATTACATTTATAACAATAACTGTTAGGACTGCATGATTGATATACACTCATTAGCCACGTTGCAGGTTCATTAGCTACACCTAGCTAAAATTAGTAGAGTGTCATACAGCCGCTCTACAGCAAACTTTACTAGGGTTATAATGTAACAATTTTTTGTTGTTGTTGTTGTTGAAACTGTTTTAGAGTCGTTGACTCAGCTTTATTATTAGTTTGGACACTGTAGTTTGCAATACATATAGCCTTATTCTGGAGGCATTTCTAATATTTTGTATTGGCCACTTTTATGAATGAGACTGGGTAAAACTATATAAATGTATGTGTAGTTAATACATTAACAGATTATCTGAAGCCTCCCTTCAGAGAGAAGGGGGTCAGTCTTTTGAGATTATTACCCACATCTAAGAATATGATGTTTGCGCTATATTTATGGTATGCTGCTGTTTGTGTGATGTAAAATATCCCCACCCATTACTGCAGTGTGGATGTTTCAGGAAAGGAAAAAAGGAGTTCAGAAGTTTCATGTAGCTTTGAAAGCAGCCTAAAAAAAGTGAAAATGAGTAACAAGAGAGGGACCATATGCAGCAGGGGGGACAGGCTAAGGACTATAGGAGTTGGCACACTGCTGTGAAAGACTGTAGAAGGCTTAAGAGTGCAAGCATGAGTCTAGTGATCGCCGGCTGGTGGTAAACATAAACAGTAAAAGACTGGTGGGTGACTGAGGAGAGCAAGCTGGAGACTAGTGGACAGAACCCTAATAAGATCAATGGAAATGAGCTAAAGCACACCAAGACAAGCAAAAGTAACGTATGGTGAAGTAAGGAGTGTAACTAAAGAGACATGGTTGAAGTCATTGCCCTAAATACTTCAGAGCAATGAACAGCAGCAAGGTTGTAATCAAGGAGATGCAAAACAGTCGAGGCTGGGGAAGAGCTACAGGGTACACTCAGGAGCTTAACCAGCAACGACTTTTAGATTCAGCTTTGCTGAGTAAGCTGCAACAGGAAGCAACATCATTTGAAATAAACCCAAATGCTCAAGCAGCATACATAATGGTGGTAGCACTTTTCACATTTTACCAGGCCACAAGTTAGGGCCAACTTATAAAAACATTTACCTCTTAATGTATTGAAAATGACCCCAACATATTTAATAATACAGTTCTAATTTTTCGCCAATAGGCAGTTCATAAAAAAAGCTGTTAATATATTTTATCCATTCACAGGAAATTTCACTCTGGTTTCTGCTTAACTTCTGCTGCTCGTGCTAACTTACATTCCAACTAGTGTCTGACTTACTTATACTCAGCAGGCCACTGAATTAAAGTGAGGTGTTGCAGCTTCATTTCCAACTGTCTTTTGCTGCCACTGCATCCTCCGACAAAAACAGTAGCGCACAACGAGAGGACTTTACAATTTAAGTATTTGATTACATGTTTTGCATCAAAGTAGGAGGGGAGGTGCCCCCTCCCAGTGGCTTGGACCAAATCCGAAAGCTACTTTTCTTTTTTTTGACCTCTGTTGTTAGATTTTATTTAAACTCTCTTTGTTTTCAATTCCATAAGCGGGATATGGAATATCGTTGTGGTTTTAAATCTATATGTAGAAGTGGTTACATTTATTGTATCCAGTAATGCTTAATGATGCACAAAGAATAATGAATGCAGAATTAGTAGTTCTCTCTTGCTGAAGTGTAAGAGAATTCTTCCTAAGATTAAATATCAGGTATGTTGAGACAAAAAGAGGAAAATTAGGCTCCCTATGGTTCAGGGATTAAGACGGCAAACATCAACTACGTCTTAAAACCAGCTGGGATGCTTCATTTGATCTGTCTCCCTCATTACCTGTCATCTCTTCACAATCGCAATAAGGCATAAAATGCCCCAAGAATGTATTAAGACAAAGAAACATAGAGCAGAGAGGCAGAATTATAGTTGATGCAGGATTTAGAGAACATTATTTAAAATACTCTTTTTTTGAGTGTTTTGTTTGTGATTAACAAATGTCAGAATGGCAGAAACACTTTTGTAATATAAAATAAACTGAAATGCATCTTCATACCGTCAGTCATTACAGAAACACGGCTCCTCTTCTGTCTGCAAGACTCCCATCTGTATTCTCATTGCACAGATGCAGCAGCCAAAGAGGACCGCTTAGGGTTTTTTCACATCCGAGCAAGGCAGGTATTTAGCATCCTTCTCAGGGATGTCATTTCTCTTTCGATCTCAAACCCCCGTCCCTGGAGAAAGGAACTGATCATCTGGCACCGCAGTCTTCTCCCTAACTCATCCGCCCTTTGCTTTAGCTGCTACTCTGGCTGGCTTTTCAGGTGGAATAGAGAGATTGGATATAGTTTTTTTTTTCAAGATGACAGACTGCAGATGTTTTATTTCTTGACGAATTATTTTCTTTCTTCTTAAGCTAAAAATACTTTCAAAGGCTCACATGTGCTGAGACTTTGTCCAAAAGAGAATTGCACAAACAAATAAAAGACTTGCGACTGTTTGGATGGAAACGTTTTACATAAATTACTTTACTATCAAGTTCACTCGTTCTAGTATTTTTACTAGAATGCAGAACTAGGAATACTGTCATATAATTACAGTATTTTGTGCTGTTTGCTGGCACATACAGGTGGGTATCATCTGGATGATAATTAATACACGGACAGCAAATAATAAGCCAGAATGGACTAATGTGTAAGCATAAAATGTGTGTGTGTGTGTGTGTGTGTGTGTGTGTGTGTGTGTGTGTGTGTGTGTGTGTGTGTGTGCGTGTGTGTGTGTATGGTTTTGCTTTTCTTTGATGTCTTATTTTTTCTATAAACCTATACTGTCTATTCATCCATGTATACTGAACTTGCAGGTTTTTTATTTGTGTGTGTGCAGATTATTATCTATATGAGTTGCTTACAGTAGTAACAGTTCTCTTTCTCTCAACACACACACACACACACTCACTCACACAATTAACTGTTCATCTGATCAACACCAAGTTAAGAGTTTGGTTCATTCATACTTGTCTTAAACTCTCTGGACTAAGTGCTCCTTCTACATCTGATGGAGAAACCCCCTTAAATTTACATGGAAGGATACTTTGTGTAATTTCATTTTTTTATCTTTTGTGTTTTTCAAAGTGTAATTTCAGAAGATTAAGTGAATAGGTCAGAGTACTTTACTTTAACATGGTGCATTCTTTGTTGTTCATTGTCGTGTCGAAACGTTGTGTCACTGTATGGCACTTAAAATCCTCAGGCTTAAGCATGACCTGCTTGTGACTTCTTCTTGACTACTCTTTTAATTAAATGTATTTTTCTGCAGGTCACAAGAGGCCAGCTGGTTAATGGATGCTCACTGTGAAGTAGGAGCGTGGCGCCAGCGCGTATTTTACCATCTTATTTGAATTGAGCAGCTTGTATCGGACTAAGCTCTCGTAGATTAACATACATTTGATAGCGTAAATTCAACCTCAGAGAAGTCAGTTCAACGAGGTGAAAAAGGCTTGACCTTTGCAAACTGTGGCAGCAGGATTTTTGCTTTCGGAAGCATGCAGGACCACTAGTCCCTAAAATAAACCGACTACAGAAGCATCATATCAGAATTAAAGAGGTTGATCTAATCCACAGGGGAACACTGTGTATTCATCAGAGTGCTTGCCTAGCCTGCTAAAGTTCAGACTCCCACAGCTTCATGGAAATGCTCTGCATGTGTGTGGACAATCTAAAGTAGGCAAAGCAAAGAGGAGAAAACCCATCTTCAATTTGAAGTCAAACCTGAGGGCAGCAGAATCACAGATTGTCTTGCCGAGACTTGTAATAAAAATGCTACATTTCTTGCTGCCCCCTCATTGTTATCGTGACTACTACAACAATCCAAAAAGTTATGATGTTAAATTCGTGTTTTTTCAGAATCTTGTCCTGCTTATCAACTTTGAATCAATTGCACCACCACAGTGGATGACTTTTGCCCCCCCCCCCCAGAAAAAAAAGTCATGGAATGCAAGAGAAAACTTCATGAATTGTTTTTCACTTTACTTCATCTTGCTTCGAAAATGCAAGAGTTTGATGACCTTCACAAGACCTCTTGCGTCATTAACACAAAATGATCTGTTTTTGGCACATCCAGTCATGATGGAAACTCAGTTTTGATGGAAGCATCTTAGAATAGAATAGAATAGAATAGATGTTTATTGTCATTGTTTCAAAAACAACAAAACATGGATATCAGCTCTTAGTTTGACACATAAATATTAAATATAAACAAGTATAAAAAATAAAAAGATAAAAATAGTACAAATGTATACGGCAAGATCTTGGACTGTGAGCTCATATTGGCTCAGTTGATATTCTTTATGATCTGACAGGGTCAGACAACTAAATTGATAATCAACTTAATCTCCTGCTAATTACTTAAATTTGCATAACCGTACAGCTGTGAAGTGTTTAACCTCGTTTCTTTGTACTTCTTTGACCAGAGATGTTATCGGGGCTCTCAGAGGCTAATTTCTTCTGCCCTTCCCTCTCCTACTGTGGCTCAAAAAGCAGGTTTTAGTACACTTTCAAAAGATTTTCGAGTTCACACATGGTCTATTTTCTTCTTTCACTAAACTATTGTTTGATAACAACACCAACTCTCTCTAGGTCTGCATGTGATTTAGCCCAAAAGTGCACAGAAACAGCTACAGATCAGTTCAGTAGATTGAAAGATTTCATTCTCTTATATCACTTCAACCGCTTCTCTGTCTAATGTAGAATATTATCAAGGTTTTGCAAATCAAATACACTATAATTAGGTAAATATAGACTGTACCACTGATCATAATTGGATCTCCATATGGCTTTTATTTCCAGTGGTGTCTGTTTCTTATATACACGAATGCCCAAGTCTGTTGCAAATACAGAAAGATCCACACCAGTTTTGGCAGAAAAATCAAACACTTGAAACTGTGAATGTGAAAGTGGGAATACTAGACCTTGCTCTTGATAAACAAAGATAACATAAAAAACACTTATCGAGCTGAATGGTGAGACTAGCTTTGATAACAAATCTTAATAGTGAAATCCTTCCACTATCCAGTAAACTTAATTGGATTTTCCTCCGTTTCTGTGAAACAAACTGGGGTTGGTCTTTCTCTGCTGGCTGTGCCTGTCATGGTCCTGTCATGTTTTTATTTTATTGATGGGTTTTCTGTGTTTTTGTGGTGTCTATATCCCTGTTTTCTAGTTTCTTTCATCCTGCATTTGTGTTCTCCTCCCCTGTCTGCTTTCCCTCAACACCTGCACTGCATTACCTTGGTCAAGCCCAGCCCTGTTCCCAGTGTTCTTCCCATCCTATCAGCTCCTCCCCTGCTCCCTCTTTTACTCAACTCATTCCCCTCACCTGTGTTTCTTCATCTCTTTCCACCTCCACCTAATCCTCTCATTGGTTTAGTTTGTATTTAAGTCCAGTCATTCAGTCTGCCTTAGACCTTATCAAGTTTCTGCGGTCCAGTCGACTAGTTCCTGTGGTATCTTGGGATAAAGTTGTGCAACTGATCAGCCTGCTTGCCTGCCTGCCATCTTATACATTTTGGTACACCATCTTTGAGGAGCTGCTGAGTTTATTAATGGTCATAAAGTTTAGTTTTACAAGCTTTTTTAAAACATTGCTTTTCCTGGTATGTGCACTGGGGCCAAGAACCAATAGCAAATGCTTTGTAAGTCTGTAATTAAAGGGACAGTGTATAACGATTTAAGTAATTTATTAACTCAAATCAACGTCTTTGTTCATAAGTAAGTCCTCATTGGTGTACAATTACCTCTGCCAACAATCTGACTTATCCTCCTGAGCGAAGAATTACCTATCTGAATATTCATAGCACGGACAAGCTCTATGGAGGCCGCCATGTCTTTCCGGTTTTAAAAAACTATGGACTGCCGAGAGGGACACAAAGCACTACGTGGTACTATGTAGTAAGGCTAAATACTTGATATATTACACACTGTCCCTTTAAGGCATTTCTTAACTTGCACTACCTTTCCTTTTGTTCTTATAAAGTGGCATAGGATTTAGATATGGACAAGCTGCAGAAGTCGAACTTTGCATTCAAAAGCAAGACATTAGTAACGCAATTTACACATTGTTGAAGGAATTATCCTTCGACTCATTTTCACTAATCGAAGAAGAAACGCCCAAGGACCAAAGCTAATGCTTCGAGTGTTCTGACCTTTTTATATACACCAGTTAAATCACATCACTGTTATCCATTACTAATTTCAGCTGCTGATTTTCAGGTTACAAAATCAAAGTGTTCCAAGTGTGCTGACCTTTTTAAAACATATTTTCAGGCTAGGGATTTCCTTAGAGGTTCTTAAATCCATCTAAACTTATCAAATGTCAGTAAGGTCAAACCGGACGCCCTTTTTGGGGGAAATTTTAGTTAGACAGTGAAAGATGGGCTCCACATTTCCTCTTTCTCAGGGCAAAATCTAATGTGATGAAGATGAATACGATCAAATTAAATTACACTTTGCCGTCATTACTTGTGGCAGTCCCCGTTATGTATTCCTGCGACAGGGCCGTGGTGAACATGAAGTTCTGATAATGATTACTGTCCATCTTACATTTTAACGATGATGTCAGACCAAAGGAAAAGGGCATCGGTAAACTTGAAAAGCGTTGGCACTCTCAAATTAAAAAACTTTTGATGTCCAAATGCTTTTGATGTTTGATCTACAGCAATCCAAACAACAAACCAGACTTGGAGCATAATTTATAGGACACCCTAAAATCCACATTTATTATGGTTCCCATTAAGTATTAGTACATAGGAAAATGTAGGCACAGCCAATACTTCATTATATCATGAGAACAGCAAGTATTTTGATCTTGCATTCACAATTATACACTGATATCAGACAGTAAAGCCTACCTGTTAAATATATGCTTCATTTCAAAGAGTTTATAGTCATATATTCGACAGAAATTAATGCTTTCATCACACTCCACATCCCGAAACTTTGTGCACGACATCATACTGTTAGGTATGCCATGAAATCATTTTGATGATGTTTTAATGCCTCTCATCCTCTGCCTTAGACTTTTACTCTTGAGAAAAGCCATAGACAGATGTGGGTGCTGTTGAAAAAGCTTTGAAACAACCCACAGTATATTTATGTTTAGTATTAAACCAGGAAGTGGTGTGGGTGGATGGGTGAACAAAGCATGTTGGTATAGTATAGAAACACATACTTTTCATTGCATACAAAAAAACATGATAATTTAGTTTAACCCTGTAAGACCCAAATATAGAAAAACCTAAAAAAAAAAATGTTTTGACCCTTCAGATGTTGTTGTAGGAGGCCTCTGATGCAGAAATGAAAGAGGTTTTTTTTTTTTTTTAAATGTTCATGTATGTTTTTAGAGAAATGTTGTAATATTGCAACGTTGGACTTAGTTGGGAGCAGAATTTCTGTATGTGTACTCATGTTCTCTGAACAACAATTCAGAACAACTAAGGGTTCATTTGCAGGGTTGATTGCTTACTTAGCCCCATAAAGGTAAATAACATTAATAATAATCACACATTCATATTCCTATGAAGATTTTTTTTTTTTTATTAAACATTTTCTACTTTTCCTGGTGACTTCTTCATTCCTTTTTTTCTTTTCATGGCTGACTTTAATTGAAAGTCCCAAAAACAGTTCTTGCAAAGGTGAACATCACACTTGCTGCATTGCATGTTAGTGTATCCTTTAATGTAGTGTCTGCAGCTTCCTCTCCCTGTCTTCACTGGGAAATGCGCAACTAGGTCCTTGCGTACATCCAATGGGAGGTGTGCACTTCTCTTGGATGGTCTGTGTTACGTGTGCTCTGGTGGGGGGGTTCTGCTGTGTCTCCCTCTCTCTGTGTGCCTGGTCATAGCACCCTCTTCACCTGAGCAAACCCGAGGGTAATTGATGCTCTAGAGTGGGGGAGGTGATAAAATGGCAGAGAGTGCAGGAGCAGGAGGATCACACACAGCAGCAGCACACCTGTGAGGAGGGTTTCGTCCCTCACCCTTTTTGCTCTATTGTTCCGAGCAGGTTTGGATAGAACTTCCAAGCACTTAAGGTGCTGGGGTTTTTGTGGACTTAGTTTGTTGTGTTCCTTTTTTGGGCTAGAGATTGCTGGTAGTTCAGTTATTTCGTCTCTTTTGTTTTAGGTTAAGTTTTTCCTTTAGGTAGTTTAGGGGAAGGTGTAGGAACGACGGCTCACTGCGCGGCTGGTCCCACATCTTCTCATCTTTTGTTCTTTTTGGCCGGCATCTTCAGCCCTCTTTTGTTTGCTCTTGGGTTTTCTTTTGAGAAATGCACAATAAAGTTTGTTTAACTGTTTACATTGAGTGTGGCGTCCTTAACCCTTAGGAGTCTGGGGTATATTTGGCCGTTTTTGACTACTTTTGATTTTACCATTATATTTCACCTTAAAAACTATTTACCTTGCCTTATTTGGTGCCATTATTTTCAGCACAACCTCTTGGGTGACTGTATATGGAGGACCAAACCTGACATAAGTATAAATAAATAAATAAATAAATGCATAAATGCATAAATAAATACATAAATAAATAAATAAATACATAAATAAATTCTGAAATAAATAAATAGATGTATAAATAAATAAATGCATAAATAGATAAATGCAAAAATAAATGAATAAATAAATAAATGCTGAAATAAATGTATAAATAAATAAATACAAGTATAAATAAAAGAATAAATGCTTTTTATTTATTTATGTATTTCTGTTCACCTACATTTATTTATTTCTGTATTTCTGTTCACCTACATTTATTTATTTCTGTATTTCTGTATTTCTGTTCCCCTACATATATTTATTTCTGTATTTCTGTGTCCATATGTAAATGAGGAGGTAGGAGGTCCTAACCTCGGTCAAGAGCATGATTGGTCAAATCAGAGAGCCAGACAAAAGCAAACGATTCCTGATCTCAAGCCTCGCTCTCTGTAACGTTGTAAAACAGCTCCAGTTAGCTTAATGGCCTCGACCAGTGTGACAGGTTAACTGGCGTTCATTTTAACTTGCGAGGGTCCCAGATGTGCTGGTGGTGTGGTTTGAGAATCCCGTCTGGAGAGAGAGGGGTCCTCAGCCATGTCCGCTAACCAGGAAAAACATTCTGCTCATCGCTCCAAGTCATGTATATGTGTATTCGTTTTGACGTGGCTTGAACACTTCTATCCACATGGAGATGCCGGGGCTGCGACTTGCAAACCACTGCTAGACGAGCGCTACAGAGCAGAAATCGTCCAAAAGTGCGTGTTGTCTGTCTCGTATCTTTGTCGTGAATCTCTGTACTCTCAAACAACTCATGTGTGGAACAGTATTAAGCATTTGTTCACGTCGAGTGGCTCGAGAGCGGCGTGGACACCACTGTTAGCTTTTAGCTGCTTGCTGTAGCGCTAAGAGCGTAGCGTCCAGGTTAACTGTTGACACATGTTACCATCGAGAGTGTGATACATGTCTGGGCTTTCCTATGAACCATTGTCGCTACTGGTGTTTGTATCACAGGTTGATCTGGACGTCTCACGCTTTGCCACAGCTGATTGACCTCAAGCTGAGCTTGGGCTGGATGTCAACGTACTCAGATCACTACAGACTGTTTGACACCTGTTATGCCGAGAAGTGCCTGCATGCTGAGATCTGCATGCCGCTAGCAGCATGAGGGGGATGCAGTATTCGGCAGAGCTGGTTTTGAACTTGCCAAGATATGCATCCCTGGCTGCTTAAGACAGACACACTGCTACATGTATGGAGTCCATGTTCATATGAATAAACACTCTTATGAGGTTAGAGAAATTGTAATTAAGAGTGTTTATTCATATGAACATGGACTCCATACATAAAGCAGTGTGTCTGTCTTAAACAGCCAGGGATGCATATCTTGGCAAGTTCAAAACCAGCTCTGCCGAACACTGCATCCCCCTCATGCTGCTAGCGGCATGCAGATCCCGGCATGCAGGCACTTCTCGGCATAACACCGGCAGACTGTATGACAGTGTACAGTTTTCACACTGACTTAGCTTCAGCTTAATAACGATGTATGCGGCTCGGAACGATGGCTTTAAGTGACCATTAGAACAGTGCGGAATGAAAAATACCCGATGGTGACCGGTGTCACAAGGTAACCTGGACGCTGCGCTACAGCGAGCAGCTAACAGCTAACATAAGAGCTAAAAGGGGTCTCCACTCCGCTCTCGAGCCGCTCGGCGTGAACAAATGCCTCAGCCTGTTCCACACATGAGTTATTTGAGAGTACAGACATTCACAACAAAGATATGAGACCGACAACATGCACTTTTGGACGATTTGTGCTCTGTAGCGCTCGTCTAGAATACACATATACATGACTTGGAGCGATGAGCAGAATGTTTTTCCTGGTTAGCGGACATGGCTGAGGACCCCTCTCTCTCCAGACGGGATTCTCAAACCACACCACCAGCACACCTGGGACCCTCGCAAGTTAAAATGAACACCAGTCAAATTCATAACTAAACCAGAGCTACATGAACAAATGTCAACAACTGCAGCTAACAGTTAGCTGAGCAGGCTTGCTGGTAGCCAGCGCAGCTAGTAAGGCAGAAGTTGTAGACCCTCATCGAGCACACTCCTGTAACCAATCATGCTCTTGACTGAGGTCAGGACCTCCTACCTCCTCATTTACATATGGACACAGAAATACAGAAATAAATATATGTAGGTGAACAGAAATACAGAAATAAATAAATGTAGGTGAACAGAAATACAGAAATAAATACATGTAGGTGAACAGAAATGTAGAAATAAATAAAAAGCATGTATTCTTTTATTTATACTTTTATTTATTTATTTATACATTTCAGCATTTATTTATTTATTCATTTATTTATGCATCTATTTATTTAAGCATTTATTTATTTATACATTTATTTATTTATTTCAGCATTTATTTATTTATTTATTTATTTATGCATTTATGCATTTATTTATTTATTTATTTATTTATACTTATGTCAGGTTTGGTCCTCCATAACTGTACAGTTATTTTTTCATTTTGACATACTGTATTAACACAATGGACCTAAATCACAAAAATATAAAAATCCGAGTAGGAAAAAGTTGGATTTTTTTACTGTGTAAACCACAAATATGTTTAATGAACCAATTTTATTACTTAAAATACGAATACAAATTGTTGTTTGCCAAAATTGTACATTACTAGCTTGCAAGGAGGGAACAAGTTTCAGTTGACAGACACGTCTTCAACCATTTGGTTTCCTACAACTATTCCCCTAAGCAAGATCATGGCAACAACTGTTGTGAAAGGGCTAGGGAAATCTATCTCTGTGTTTGGGTTGCCTAAAGACATGCAACCTGACCAGGAAGGCAGACACATGTCACGAATATTTGCACAGGTGATGAGGTTCATGTCGACAGTGCTAGTGCCCCCGTGGTCATTTATAGTGACCATAATCCTCTGGTGCTTGTAAATGGGTTTTTGCATAGCACAAAGCAGAGGTTAATGCACTGGGCATTGTTTTTATCAGTCTTTTAACATGATTAGACACCTTGTTGCGTTGTTAGACTGTAATGCATGAATGATGTTTGCGATGCTCCCCCATTCACGATTTTAGGCTGGGGGTGTTAAGTGTGCTCTGGTGGGGGGTTTCTGCTGTGTCTCCCTCTCTCTGTGTGTCTGGTTATAGCACCCTCTTCACCTGAGCACACCTGAGGGTAATTGATGCTCTAGAGTGGGGGAGGTGATAAAATGGCAGAGAGTGCAGGAGCAGGAGGATCACACACAGCAGGGTTTCTTACCTCACCCTTTTTGCTCTATTGTTCCGAGCAGGTTTGGATAGAATCTCCAAGCAAAAGTTGGATTTTTTTACTGTGTAAACCACAAATATGTTTAACAAACCAATTGTATTACTTAGAATACGAATACAAATTGTTGTTTGCCAAAATTGTACATACGTTTTTGAAATTTACAAAGTTATATGTAACTATTTACATTTAAATGCAGGCAACGCCTCAGGCTCAGGGTTCCTCAGCTGCTTCCTGCCTGCTCCACATTCAGCAGTCTTCTCATTGTTTTGACTCACAAAACAAAAAAACGACTCCACTACACACTAAACACACTACACTAAACACTACAGAACACACTAACTATACACTCCGAACACGCTAAATGTCACAAATCTCTCAACTCTCAAAACTATCGCTCTCTGCCACCGTCATTGCCGCTGTCAATCTTCGCCGCTGTTCCTCCCACAACTTCCGCCTGCTCCTCACAAACCAAATCACGTGTTTTGCTATAAAATTTTGTGATTGGTTAGTGTGGTGCCTTTTTCCACCAATAGGAACATGTTTTTTTCCTTGCAAACACTTCCTGCTTGTAGACACTTTCAGGAGAAAAGCCCATTTATAGCGTCTCTTCCTGCACCAAACATGCAGCAAACGTGCCGATAATGTTAGCGAAAAAAACCTAGCAGACATTATTTATCATATCTCCGTTTTACTTGGCCTATCAACACGATTTAAAAACTGGTATATAGTTTGAAGGCTGCCCCAACACAATACGTTGGAACCGAGACTCACTGAGATGCCATCTCGCTGCTACGTCATCTTAAATGAGTCACATGATTTGATCACGCCGGCGTGATCGTCAACTCCTAAGGGTTAATATGTTGCTTCCTCCAACCCCTTTGAGCCTAGTGCTTAGATTATCAGAATGGAGGCCGTAACAGTCTCTTCTGAGGAGTCAGAGGGCTTCCTGATGTCACTGTTGCTGGGCTCCCTTTGCCTGAAGATGGTCGTCCTCTCTTTGGAGTTTGGAGCGCCGTGTTCACCAGGATGAGAGAGGATGCTCGCTGTGCCTGTCTCCTGTTCATTGTCTCTTTGCTAGACATCTTGAGAGTGGATGATGTGTGCCAGAAGATGTACATGTACCAGCGACGGGATTTGATGGGGGACCTCTATTTGGCTGTAAATGAGTCCAATAAATCCACAACTTCCATGTACTTGTTGTTGGCACAAACAATGTAAGGCCTCTCAACTTCAGTGTAGGTTCGGCTGGCTTTGTCCCAGCGTTGAATCTTCTGCACAGGTTCAGGTCCAGCAAAGGATAACACAAGTGTGATGGCCCTGTTGTCAGACCATTTGACAGCACAGATGTTGTGATTCCCCTCCACTCTGACGTCATCACTTCCTCTCAGCTTTTTCTTCAAGCTCTTCTCATCTTCAAGGTCACAGTTGGGCAGGCGCCCCCGCCTGGCTGTTCCCACGTAATGAATTCCCCAATGTTTTCCAGGCAGACAATACTGTCTGCTTATTGTAAGTCGCTTTGGACAAAAGCATCTGCTAAATGCCCTAAATGTAAATGTAAATGGATTAGCATATGCTCTCTACCTATCATGCTAAAAGAAATGTGCATCCCAATCACCAGCCATTAAGTCACACTATACTGCCTTGACATGACAATACTGCTTGTAATGCTCTCTAATTATCATACTAAAAGGAAAACATGCATACCCCCACTTACATCCACACATCCACATTCAGGAAATGCTCACCTTTCCCAGAACTGAATTGTCTGTTATCCCCTTTGTGGACAAAGTAGTGGAATTTTAGGTCAGTCTGATCAAATTAACTAAATTTTTTAGAGATAAAACTTTTAAATCAGTCAAATTTGACCAGAACACAACACAAGGGTAGTATGTATACTTTCCATGTATAAAAAAAACACTCTGTTTCAGGCAGTGGTGTAGTGGAGGGAATACAACCTGTTTGTGCCCACTGCAAAAAGCCTGCTATTTTGACTACCATACTCACCCAACGTTGTAATATTGCAACAAATATATAACAAGCTCTAAATGAAATTTGATGAATCTATTCTACAACAACTACATATGTACATGTTCTAGGCATTGTAATAACAACAAAAAAATATATGAAAGACATTTTACTTACTTGAATCTGATGAATTTAGTCCAATGAAACAAAGCAATGTTGTCTGAAGGAAACCATGAGAGGTTGTGTGAGTTCATGGCCATGAGGCGGGACTTATAAACAAATGTACTATCCAATAGCATCGTGAGACTGAACAATAGGACCCAATGACTATGTAAATGTGGTAAAAAACAAGATAAAATATAACAGATTGTTTTTTAGGATGGCTAAAGGTAACATTGTAATATTACAACAGTGGGTCTTAGAGGTAAAAGAGAATTGAAAAAATGTTTTACTTGTGATCTTTTTTGGAATCTGACCTGACCATAACCTAATGACAACACTGCATTATTCATGCATTGCACTCCCACATGGCAAGCCTATAATGAGAACTGAACTTGCTTTCACTTGTTTGAATAGAAGGCATCAGTGACAATCCTTTGTTGACTGTAAATTACTGGATAGAGTAAAATGTTGCAGATTTTTTAATAAGGTTGTAGCTTTTGATTACGTTAATCATGCAGTTTTGTTGCTAAGTACATTAAAGCTAGGGATGGTATGTTATTCTAGAAACCAATCTTGAAATCTCTTTACATCCCAACAGCAATTAATCAATCAAATGCTCTTATAAAGGCCTACTCATTGCATTGAGTCTTTCACAAGGCTCCCATCATGCAAGATGTACAGTACTGTACTGTATTAGTCACGCTATTGTTGTGTCTGGGCTGTTCTTCCTCAAAGGTGTTGGCGTGTAATTTGGTGATAAAAGAATCTGCGGAGGCGAGGCTGGGTGGAATGATAGAGCAATCCTTATTGAAACAGATATCAAGCCTGCGTCCAAACCAGTGCAACTGCACCCGGTGGTCCCAATATCTGGCAAAGTTCTGGCTAAGGTTTTGCCCTCTGCTCTACGAGAAATCCTCTTGAGCCTATAATCCAGGAAATCTACAACTAACCACCTAAACTTCTCTGCCTATGTGGGCAGTCCCCTCGCCTGCACCTACTTACTTCTTCTAATTGGTCACTTTGGTGGATTGAAGGTCAATCTATCCAATAGACGAAAGAGGAGTTGGTCTGTCTCCGATCCCCCTGGAATATTTCCTCTTCTATAAATTACCTAACTCTGCTGCTGTCACTCCTTGGGTCTTGCACCCTAAAATTGACCGGACTGTCTCTCTGTCCTTATATGGAAATGTATACATTTAGCCAGCTCCAACCATCTGGCATGAGGGCCAAACTCAGTTTTTGTACCCTGTAGGGGCCTCGTCCTCTAGCTAACCTTTAACGCTCACACGGAGCTGATTAATGACTCCAGGGGCCCGTGGACATGTAAACCCAACACTGATCAAAAGCCTTAACTAACAAAAGGAGAAGCAACCTGTCACAGTTAAATTATAGCTCAGAATGTGTAGCTGCACAGACACCTCACTATCGTTAAAGTAGTGACACAATTGACAGAGAAAGTGAAGCCAAAATTTCACAATATTAAAATGGTAATTTGACAGCGATGAGTGGCCATGTTTGATTTTACGCTCATAATGTTGATGTTGATGATGTTTTCTTATGTGTGAGTGAGACATGAGGCTGACACTGGGCTTGTCTGCTCTGCTTAAAGGAGAACTTTGGTCGATTTAAACATGCAGCTTCATTGCTCAAGCTACCCTTGACTTGCCAGTACCGAAGACGCGAACACATTTGGTCCAACCATTACAGAGCTCCGTGAACGGAGACTTAGCATTGACAGCTAACAGCATGGGGTCAGAACTTTACACTGTGTTTTAAGCGTCTTAACATGCTCCACATCTCACACCAAATGTTATGCAACAGCAGACACCTTAGCACACAGCACTGTAGCGTGTATGACTCAAAATGAATAAAAAAGTAGTTAAAACAGTGTGTTTGTGCAAGGAGCTACTTACCTGTTTGTTGACATCCATGTGTTCCGGTAGCTAGACCAAACTAGCATATCCATCGAGTGTGCACTTAACAGGCTTAACAGGCTATTGTAAAGCTCATGGCTCATGACAGGCTGTAACATGGACATGTGCATTATGAACATAAACACGAAAATGCTGGATTACGTTTCCGTCTCCGCCAGTGAGGGAGTAAGTGCATGCTCGACGGATTGACTAGTTTGGTCTAGCTACCGGAAGACAAGGATGTCAACAAACAGGTAAGTAGCTCCTTGCACAAACACACTGTTTTAACTACTTTTTTATTCAGTTTGAGTCATACACGCTACAGTGCTGTGTGCTAAGGTGTCTGCTGATGTTGCATAACTTTTGGTGTGAGATGTGGAGCATGTTAAGACGCTTAAAACCCAGTGTAAAGTTCTGACCCCATGCTGTTAGCTGTCAATGCCAAGTCTCCGTTCACGGAGCTCTGTAATGGTTGGACCAAATGTGTTCGCGTCTTCGGTACTGGCAAGTCAAGGGTAGCTTGAGCAATGAAGCTGCATGTTTAAATCGACCGAAGTTCTCCTTTAACACAGAGACACTGCAGCTGCAATAGCCAAAGAGGTCGATGTGTTTACCAGGAAAACTACATCTAACAATATCAGCTCCACCACTGGCTGTTTCTTTTACAAACCAAACAAAAGTACAAGAAACTCAGACACATCCCATTAACACCAGGCAACCACTGAACATGCAGTCAGAGAAAAGAATGCTAGCTAGCTGATTCTTGCCTCATTTCTGGTGTGATTTAAAAAAGTAAACTCATCCTGGTCAACTTACCTTCCTCCCTCTGTGCATACAGCAGACTACTAGGGCACCCAGGGGTGTATGGACATGGAAGGACGCCCGAGAACAGGCAGTTGGCCATGGGTACGGGCAGGGGTGCTGCCAGGGATTTTGGGCCTAATATCACATTAGGCCTCATTAGCACAGGCCACACGAACCCTGTGCAACTGCTGTAACCACATCTCCAGTATCTACCCATTTAAAGCCTTACATAACTCTTTGCAACATGTGATGTTTACTGCCAGTGAGCTGAGCAAAACTAACACTGTGCAGACATACTCAACAGTTTGCATGCAGTGGAATTCACTATTCGATGCAAGGCTAACACGCTCAATGAGAAATGTGATGAAGGCCATCTTTTACAGTCTAAATATAATTTTTATTGTAAAATTACACAGGGTGGTATACATGAAACTAATACAAAAAATAAAACAATAGGTATCAGTTACATCAAATTAAAATGTAGGGTAACTTAGCATGATAAGAATAAAGGACTCCTGAAAACCTTTTTGTAACGACCAGGGCCTAGGGGAAACCCTGACACAACGTGAAAATGAGACTCCCCTCTTCCCATCCCCCAAGCAGCACCAGCAGCAAAGCCTTTTAAAGGTTTCATTAAAAACACATATAGCACACAAACAGAATTCTGTCAGTCTGGCTGAGAGAGGAGAGCTCATAGGAACTAGAGGGAGGTGTCCTTTAAACTTCTGTCTGACTTCTGGTGATGAAAGGGTCACAAGAAGAAGTAAAACTACAGAATTTCTGCCATCCAATAGCAGCCGCACACATAGACGCAACACAAGTGAATTGCCAGTGCCACGACACAAAATGGAAAACATGTGGTCCCCAACCACACGTGTTACTATAATGGAGATAGTAACCCAGAAGCAAAATGAATAGACAAATTGGAAAGCCACACCCACCACTGAAGATCCACTGATCTGAGGAGAGGCTCCATCTCAAACACACTAACAGTTATTAAATACACTAAAGCAGTAACACCCAAGTAACCACACCGAAAGTGGACTACAGCCACTACCATACAAAAGGTGTCACTCTGTAGTCACCACTACACACAAATGTTGTCAGCTGCAACCACAAGTGATGGAGTACAGGTACAGTTACAGTTAACTACAACTTACTGCACACAAAAGTATCAATTACAGCCACACATCACAACGTGACCAAAGTGACCAAAACAAAAGCAGCTATCTCACACAATACCAAGTTTCTGTGTATAAAACTAAGGAAAACAAACTGCCAACACCCAAATTTTACCTGCCTACTAAGATGGCTAACTAACCTAGCTAGTCTTCAGTGGCTTAGGGAGTTTGAGGCGTCTTTAAACGTTTAATTCAGTGCACTGCCAAAAACCAGGAATGTACTCAGTTGCAATACACTGAAGTGTGCCCCCGCTCAGGATTACTACCATAAATAAGAAAGGCAAAATGAGAAAGTGGCAAACTTGCCCAGCAGTTATCTATTCAGGGTGCTCAGTCAAAAAATGCTGCAACAATAACAAATGATGTAACAAACAAGATGACCACTACACATAACTAAAAGCAGCTAACACAGACAAAAAAAAACTGAACCACATTTGTAGATTATTTTTGCTTCAGCTGTTACTTTAATACAGACTCACTCATGCTTCAAACTGTCCAGCATCCAATACAGACCATAGGCTGTTTTTGTTTCATATAATTATCAATATGTATAATTACGGTGTTGGAAAAAGATTTTGTTAGTTATTTTATCATAATAGAAAAAAGAAAGAGAGTGACTTATATTTCGACAGACCTGGACAGTTACTTTTACTGACATGTCATTCATCACAATGTTGCTCACTGTCATGAGATGGTTCATTGGGTTGGGGAGGGGTATGTGAAGACAGGGCTGCTGACAAATCTGTTGTTGAGTCTGGTAGGAGGGGCAGGAACAACATTGATTTAGTATAATTGGCTTGCTAAACACTTACCTACACTGATTAAATGCAGGTTCGAAAGGAGCGAAATGTAGCTTATTTCACTGTCATCAAGCTAACAGGTTAATTCCAACCACTCACAGACAACACCCACCTTTCTTTGAGAAAAACTGTGTGACGAACAGTCACCCTTTCCTCTAATTTATTCCGTTTTTTCAAGAAGACACCACACATCAGAACTTTGTCGCTTTCTCTCGTCAAAAAGTGTGATAGATGTATTTAGCATGGAGTTCCAGGACCATGAAGCTGTCAAGGCTTTTGTCATGTGAGAATGATAGGTGCAAGCCAGTCAGAGGCAAAGTAAGGAAAGTAGAAAAGTGGTGGGATCCAGAATGCAAGGAAGTTGGATATGGTTAAGAATCGCTCACAGAACACAACCATTGAGTCAGTTGTTCAGCAAATTCATTAGCACTGAGTACACGTCTCCTGAGCCTAAGATGGAGTGAGAGGCAGCAGCAGTCACGCACTGTCGTTTAGCCGTTAACTTAGTTAGCGTCCACAACATACAGAAAACAGTCACGCTGGGTATCCTACAGACTGAGGTACATTTGTGACAGCTGTTTTGCATCTGCCTGCAGGCAAGCGAGAGCTACAGCACAGTCACGTCTAGGATTTCTACAATAGTACCAACCCCAACTTTAAATTAAGAAAAAAAAAGAATGTAAACTGAAAAATTGGATGATAAGAAGATTTTGAGTGTTACCACATACAATATGGTGCAGACAAATGTGAGTTATGTGCAAAGAATGAGCTCTCACATGTTTTGTACCGTACTGTGAATTCTTACTGATGTGTTCTTTAAACCTTAAAGATATCAAACAAGATGTAGCCTGTCAGATTGGGCTACACACACACGCTCCTACCTCGATGTTAAAAGCCAAATACAACTGGAGTGTGTGAGGTTAGTCCTCTGCGTGTGTGTCTGCCTGTTTCTTGGAGCGCAGGTGGTCATTAAATAATCATCTTGTGTCTGACTTTGTTTAAATCAGATATGGAGAGCTTTTTTGTCCTTCATGACATTTTGATCTCTGCTTTGTCATTAAGTGCGGGGATGTGATGAAATTTACATAGCCCTAATTCTTCAGCCTGCTGACAACATATTTTTTCAGTGACAGCCATCTTTAATATTTAGAAGAGTACTTTCCAATGCCCTTCAACTGTGCCTGCAGTATTAATGTATCCTTAATGGGAGAGGTTCCATAAATGAGCCTCAAATGGAGCTAGACGTTTTAATGCTTGCTAGAATGGCTGTTATTTCCACACTTAGCTATAATAGTCTTTATTGCATATTTAATAAAGTGTAGGCTTGTATTAATTGTTTAGCAGCCAAGGACTTCATTAAGTGGTTGTGATGTTCTGGATGGGTTTTCCCCAGTCTCCAGCAATCCCTTTGTCCCATCTCATCTGTGCTAGTTATATAGAGCATAGCACAGATAAGATTAATGCATTTTCATAGCTTCTTTTCATTCAGCTGCACTGGGAGGGATGCCTTTGTGCGAGAGAGGGCAGGGGTATAAAAGGAATGTTATTGTTACGAGGTAATAACCTTCCATTTTCACTCATAGGAGAATTTCTTTGTACTCATGGCCATTTGTAAGTAAGTAAGGCATGCATGTAAAGCAAATACAATTATTCAATCATGAGGATAATGTAGCTGCAAAGCTCTAAGGTGAAACTGAGCATGTGTATGTCAGATCCATTCGTTTAACTACTGAACAGCAGGCACGAGGTAGACAATGAAATTAAATGACATGCCAAAACACAACACACAGCACAAAAAGAACAACATATGAATAAATCAATAAAGAGAAAATAAAAATTGAAGACTTTAAATGGTATCTTGTTTAGTTAAATAAGAACGTGTTACTGAAATGTATTGAAACCTACAACTGATTTTGGCCACTTGGGGGAGGCACAAACAAGGTGTAAACACAATTCACATATTATCACCTTTTAGAATTGATATGGGGACTCGATAGCAAACTTACTTATGCATTCATAAGATACTGAGCGACATTAACATTCAGTTGGAGTCATGTTGCTTGCCACCTAATAAAATATACATCCGATATTCACTGTCTCTTGTTTTCAGCCTCCCCAAACTCCTGCGGGAAATATCCGTCTCTTTAACTGCAAAAACGCTCCCTAGTGTTCACCAAATAGTCAATAACTTTTGTCTGTCTGCTGTTTGGTGCTGTGCAAGAAGCCCACTGCGGCTATTTAGAGTTCAATATCACCAGCGTGAGAGCAGCGACACTGAGCCAAAAAAGATAAGGTTGTGGTCTGAAAATCCCAAACTATGAGTTTAAATACATTTATAAAGCCCTGCAGCGTGGTGTTCTCTGTGGATTTGTCAATGGGCGACCGCGTCTAGATCATACATACTCATTCATTGTTATTAAAAAAAAATACTTATAACAGTCACTTTAAAAAAGCAGAGCAAGTCTTGTTGTGTCAGTTCACATTTGCATCAGCGCTGAGATCATGATGATAGTGATCAAAATGGCTGCCTTGTTTTCTGTCTTTAGAATATTGTCATCAACCCTTACAATATCTCCAACCTCTGGAAAGCATTAGCCACTTATCTTTATCATTGTTGTGTTTAAATGTGCTGATTTAAATGTGTTGATGATAATCAATGTGTTTGTAAACCTGCTGTTTGAATTCTTGCAGCAGGGGAAATTAATTCCAGTCAACTGACATTTCTGTAACGCTCCTCCGTCTCTTTGTTTTCTTGTGCTGCTGTTTCCATTTCCCCAAGAGACTGCATAAATAACAAGCTATTCAGCTCTAGTACAGTACACTGCTACAGTAAACAACAGTTTTATCTAGTCTGAAATTAAATTGAATTGTCCCTCCTACCAGCTTGTCCACAGGAATTGATGCAACAAAAGATTAGGTTCACATCATTACAATCTAGTATAAACGCAAGCTTAAAATGAATAACACTCCTGATTATAAACCTAACAGGGGTCTTGATAAAAGGGTTTATAATTTAATTATTGAGCGCTTTATGATTAAATACTTATTTTCATCAAATGCAGCCTTTTGTGATTAATCGTTTTTCAGATTTTCAAAAAAAAGCTGTGATCCCAGACTCCAAAAATTGATTATACGCAAAGAACAACTTGTCCCAACCGGCACATTGTTGGACCTACGAAATGAATGGACATTTTTAGCTCCAAAGGTCAAACTCACAGAAGAGCCGGTGCCATACTCATTAGGAAACGACTGGAAAGTTTGAATCACAGTCCTTGCCTTTTGAACTGTCTTCAAAGACATCAGAGTGCTTAGTACCGTGGTTTGACAGCTTCACACTCATATGGACGCGCTGATCTTTGTCCCCTTTTACCATTTAATTCCCTGAATGGACCTGAGCTAATTGGAGATCATTATCGTGATGGTATGATGTATTAGAATGATGTAGTCCCTCTTAAAGACCTATAGAGGCTTTAGGAGAAAAGGTGAAAAGAACTCTTAACAGCAGCTTAGTACAGATAAAATGTATTTTACCTAACATTCTCCACAGTTGTGCAGGTTAGATGATGATTATCGAGAAAACAGGGTAGTTCCTGCAAATTAAATCTACCAAAACCACAGTGCTGCAGTTGTTGTTGTTGTTTTTTTAAAAGGACTTGCGTCACAATAGAGCCTCACTAACTAAATAGACGTCTTCTTGGCACTATCTTAACCGGAATAGGTCTTCCTGCGGGTGCACTAAATCCAACGTTGATAAACACTTGAGTTAGCACCCGTGTGATTCAGCTCGTGCTCTAATGTACTAAGTTTGATAAGTGAAAGGGCAAAACCACCCTCATGCATTTTCATCAGCAGCCCCTGGACAAGACTCCGACACACATTTCAATGCCTCAGAGAGCCCTTACACAACAGATAGCCAGACTGTAGCTGTAATGTACATCCCAGAACAGCCATTATTGGAAAGAGGTTGTGAGGATGTCGCATTGAGGAGACAGTTAAAACGGTTTAATGAGAACTTGGATACTTGCTTAAAAAATTTACGATAAAGGATAAACTGAGAGTGTCTGTCGATAGACAAGCCTCAGCAAGTCTAAATAGAACACCTAAATTTGGATTAAGGAGCAGATGTACCACCGACAGTGGCTCTTAGTGTGTGTTTGCCTCCATGTGCTGCACAGATATAGTACAGTACTTCACTAGAGCTTTGTAATAGGGGTCAATAACTTGACTCCTTCCCTACATAAGGCTTGTCTGAACCCTCCAACGCAGTGTCTATCTCAGCAACCTTTCCCTGACAGCAGAGAATGCCAGCTATAAATACTGTCGGACAAGAACATGACAATATCCCCTGGATCAAATATACAAATGTGTTGTATGGAAGTCAGAAGCCAGCCATCCATAACTGAAGTTGAGTGAGAATAACTTTTGCATGAAGGTTGTTTCAAGGAAGCTTGTTAAGCCAGAAATTGCATGCCAAACCATTTGATTCACATTTCCTATCTGTTCAGTTTTTCATCACGCTCAGAATTGTTTGAAACATTTGGTTCACAAGTAAATATTGTGTTTAAAAGAAACAAATCATGTTGTGAATGCAACTGTGAACAATGAGCCTTTTAATGGCATTGTGAATGCCATGAATTTGTATTTGCTGTGTGCACTGCAAGAAATTAAAAGTTCCAATCTATTCACAAATTAAAGTATATATTTGTTGACAGGAACCGTGAAAATTATACTTTAAAGGAGACATCTAATGCCCATTTTCAGGTACTGCTCAAAAAACACAACCGTTTTCTCATACTGTCCAGTGCTGCAGCTCTGTATTACCCCTTTGTCGGAAACCCTCTGTCTTAGCTCATGTGTCTTTAAAGCCCTCCCTTCCCTCATATTCAGTCTCTTCCAATTGGTCAGCTAACACATGCCTGATCCAGCACTGCTAACACCAACAGAGCAGCTGTGCTAAATCAAAGAATAAGTGCCATATGCTGATGTGTGACTCTGACATAACACAGTCGCGAACTAAAGGCGAGACTGCTGATGAGGCATTTCAGGAGCAGTGTTTTCTGTGGAGGAGAGAGAGGAGCTTCCGTGGTGCGGTCTTTGGCCTTTGTAAACTTTTGAGATCTTTTACAGGCACAAGAATCTAGATAAAACACTGAAGGAAAGGAAAGATGAAAAAGCATCATAGGTCTAATTTGAAGGAAAGATTGTTATTTGTGCACAGGTTGATATGACTTATAAACCTTCCCGAAAATGTGACTGTTGAATGCACAATAGCTTAGCAAATCCTGAGCAGTCTACCTTACTGCCAACGGCTTGTCAAACAAAAATGCATAACAACGCACAGATCATGATTACAGAAACATTTTAAACTACAATGACTTTGATAAACATGTTTGCTTTACACAATTTGTATTTCACATGTCACTGTTCATTCGTCCACTAACTGCAGCAGTTAACTTAAGGCCCCCACACACCGCCCAGACGTCCAACTGCCTTATCCGACCACTCCGTTGCCTCTTGTCTGACCCGTTCGGCAGAAAAGTTGCATTGAACACACCGCTTCGACGTGCTGCCTACGCCACAGTAGCGTGTACGTTCTGCGCTTGCGCGAGATGCAATAAGCGGGTGGCGCTTGTGTTGTGAGTTGTAAACGAGAACCTTATGCACGCAACTCTCTTTACTTTCGATCAAAACGAAACTTAACTATTTCCGATAAAAAACAGCTGCATACTAAACATGCAGCGAGCCATTACCAAACTTACACAAATTAATTTGTCCTGAACGGACATAACAACTAATCTGGTGCCACTACTGCAAAACATGAAAACGGGGAATGACGGAACGGAGTGCATAGAAAAACAAAGCGCACACAGTATTCCGTCCCTCCCACACACCGCGCTGATTCGCCAGCACACCGCCAATCAGAACGGCCATTCAGCTGGCACACAACCAATCAGAGGATCCAATGGCTCAGACGTCCGACGGCCCTCCTCCTCAGACTTCGCATGCTCAGTCGGATCCGACAACGCAGCTGAACACACCAAACATATGTGTTCCCGACCTCGTCCGAGCCTCTCCAAACGCTTCAGACGTCCAACGGTTGGGCTGGTGTGTTCCTGCCTTTAGAGACAAAAGCGCAGTGAGAAAGGGCTTCTTCTGCGAACACATTTTTGAATGATCAGTTTGAATCATAGATATTTGAAGGGGTTCCACAGTGTTTCCTCAGATGTGTGGAGTGAGGATGCAATGTTAGCCTCAGCTATGCACGATATCACAACCAATCATGGGTTCCAGAGTCATCCAAACATAGAGCCTCAATACAGCAGTTTTAAAACTGCAGTTCTGGATCGTAAACTACAGACTGGAACTGAAATAATGAAAGAAGTGAACTTTAGCGAGGAGGAGAGGCAAATTTCTTTAACCTTCTGTTAGGTGAAGCCTAGAGGATCTCCACAGGGACTATAGGAAGCTTCTCGACTACAGGTGGGTAGGTGTTGATGCCTTAACCTTCCCAAATTGGTCTTTTCATTGCAAGCTACTCACTCTCTGGCTGAGTCACAGAAAATCTCCTTTTATCAGGTAGTGACACAAGAAACCTCATCTCAGCTGTTAGTATCAACAAGGCCTTTACCTGGGTTAGCACCCAAAGGATGCTGCATACAAGAGTTGCTTCTCTACCACAATATTCTTACACAAAGCCTACAGTCCCTGACAAAAGTCTTGGCGCTTATCTAAGTTGTAGGAACAACAAATAATAACTTGACTTGTAGTTGATCAATTGGAATAAGAAATGGCTTATAGAAAAGGCAAGGGCCTCTAGATTAAGCTTATCATACCAAAATAAAGTTGTGTATCATTCATTGAGTTTTATCATTTAATTAGGACAGAAAGGTCAGATTTTGCTTGGACAAAAGTCTTGTCTTCAGACAATTCCTTGTGAGAATTCTCTTAGCACTTGTGGACTATGTTGTCTTAAGTTTTCATAAATTCTCCTTTGGCACTTCCCTTGACCTTCAGGACATCAAGAAAAGATTCAATAGCAACCATGAATTCCTCCACACAAGGAAGCTGGTTCCCCTCCTCACCAAGACATCTTTTTCTTGAACCGAACCACGGTCTTACACATGTTAATAGGTGTATTCATCCAAACCCCATTACAGTCAGCTACAAACCACACTCAGTGCCCATCAAAGTATTTTTGAGCCAGAAGGACAGCATCATCTGCAAAAGTATTAATTCCACAATTACGTCTCCAAACCTAACACCCTCAGGAAAAAGACACATGTCTTAATTTACTCTCAGTGTATATCACAAGGTAGGGGAGTCCAATTCCGACACTGAACATGCTTCACTACTAGGAAAATATGCATAATGTTTCCTTGAGTCTGCTGTTTCTTATCAGAACACTTGTAGAACTGGCTGTATGTGTGTGACATTTTTTTTTTACAAAAATGATCAAAATGTGCTAATTTGTTTTGCAAGCCGGGTCTTTATGGGCTGTTAACTGTGATAATCACATCTCTGTTACCTGTGAAAACTGTAAATGCAATTATATATATCTATATCTATATATATATATATATATATATATATATATATACATATACATATATATATATATATATATATATATATATATATCAGAGGAGGCTCGTCCATAGAGGCAGAGGAGGTTGGTCCTCCTCTATTTTTGAGAGGCAAGAGGAAGATCTTTTTTTTTTAAGAAAGAGTAAGTGGTTGAAATAAATCATTACCAAATCTCAGTATCATTTATGAAATATTATATGTATATTATATCATTAAAAAAAGTTTCGTCTTTGGAAGAAAATTCACTTAAAACGGTTCAACCGCGACAGCTGCAGACGGAGGAGACAGAGCAGTCTGTGAGAGGAGCAGGGAGCAGGAAGGTGAGGCTAGAGGAGGACGGAGGGCTTCTGTCCTCCGTGGGAGGGATCTCCTTCCATTCACTTAATGCATTTAGGATTTTTTCATGCTGATCTATGATTGGCTAAGACACGTAAAATGACGTGCTAAGGGAGGACGTCCTCCCTTACCAATCAGCAACCAGAATACAAGATTGACAGCAGGTTGGTCCCATAACAGTTCCCAAATTTCATTCTCTCATTTATACAACCGTAAACAAAAAACACTGTGTTTTACAGCTTTCACTGCCAGCAATGCTCGGACAAGAAATATGGAGTTTTCAGCGATATTGGAATCGGTTTAAAAGGAAATAGGCTATAAGCAAATTTCTGAAAGAAAAAAAACTGTTCGGAGAAATCAGAGAGAAGCAGTCAGAAACATAATTCATAGTTTTCGTTTCTTTCGTTCGTCCTGCTGGAGGACATAAAGTTCGTCCTGCTGGAGGACATAAAGTTAGCGGTACGACCGGGACAGCAACACAGTTACAGCGCACACAATACAGAGCAGCAACAAAGTCACTGTCGTGAAGTCCATGCAATGAGTGGTAAGGTAGCACAGGGGGTAGCGCAGTTGCCTGCCATACAGGTGACGGGGGTTTGAAAGGCATACACGTTTGAATTTTATTTATTTTTGTCTTGTATATTAGCCATTTAATTAAATGTTTTTTTAAAGAAGTCTTGTAAGTCATTGTTTTATTGCTTAATTTAAAGTAGTTGACTTGTATAAAATATAATATATATATCAAGGCTGTCAGTTTAACGCGTTAATTAGATTAATTAATTACACTGCAAATTAATGCGTTATAAAAATTAACACAATTAACTCTGAGATTCTGAGTGGCAATTCAATGCGCGAGCATTTTAAATTTGGCCCACTGAATGGCCCGTAGGCTACTTGGCAGTGGCACGTCACGGTAGCACTAGCACCGAGGAACTTGTCCGGATGTGTTCGTCACTTCCCACCTACGTCGCTAGTCAAAGCAGGGTGACAACAGACATGGACGCGACTCAGGGGAGCGAGGCGAGCACATCGTTGCTAGGGCCTTTGAACGGCAAGTTTATTTATTTTAAAGAACGAAGACGGGACTATCAATAAGAACGCAGTGATTTGTAGCTTTTGTAAAAAAGAATTCTGCTATCACCGAAGCTGCTCCAGCTTGACTTATCATTTAAACGCTAAACACGTCAGGATTGAGAGTCTGCTTAAGTGCCTATTTGAGACTCAGCCTTATTTTATTTCTGAATTTTATTTATTTAAGTGTATTTGTATTGCATTTTTAATAATGCACCTGGCCTAATTGGTTTGCTGGGATGTGCTTGACCATTTTCTTTTAAATTTCATTTATGAAACGCACTTCACCAATAAAAATGTGGATTTCAAATCTTCTCTTCTTAGTGTATTCGATTGATTAGTCATGCAATACAATTTTGTAATGTCCTAGAATTCGAATTCGTTATTTGGGTACCTGTAGCAGATATGAGATTAAAATGCAATTAATTAGATTAATTAATTACAAATTCTGTAATTAATTAGATAAATTTTTTTAATTTCCTGACAGCCCTTATATATATATATATATGTATATATATATATATATATATATATATATATATATATATATATATATATATATATATATATATATATATATATAGAGAGAGAGAGAGAGAGAGAGAGAGAGAGAGAGAGAGATGACATGACTCATGTGGAATATGTGCTTTTACAGATTGCAGACATTGATCACACATGTCCTGGTCAATTTTCCTCACCCTGGATGAGCCAATAACAGAGTGTCTGTGATCAGGATATGATAGTAACATGAGGCAGCACATAAATGGCATAATCCCAAATCTAAGCCTAAACAAGGGTATCAGTAGTCCACATATTTGACAGCAATCTCTCTACAGTTTCCTTCACAAATTCAGCAGACTATCAGTGGGTGTTCAAGATTGGCAGCAAATTACATTATGATGCAGAGATCGAGTCCATGTGCTGGACACACGTACTGACACAGACGCACACACAAAGAGTATGTTACACTCTGCAGAGCAACACTGACAGAGAGCCTGTTTGTTTCCCATCTGTTTCTCTCTTTCAGTCGACTGAGCTGTTCTCTTTCGTTTCCGCTGGTGGAATTTCGCTCAGTCTTAATTGATTTGTAACTGTGCCTTTGCCATTTTGATCACCCTGGCACAAAAACACAAATGTGTTTTTGCAACAGAACTTTTTTCTTGTAATATTTGGACAAGTCTGTGTTAAAACAGTTGGAAGCTTTTGCAACAAGCACGATCTGATCGGATCCTTTTGAATTTTACTTCAATCATATTCTAGCATATTATGAATTCAATTCAAAATTCAAAGTTTTTTAACTGGAGTTGAAGAAACATGGAAAGTAATGTACCGTGTCCAGTGTTGTTACAATATTTATCTTATTCAGGCACATGTGAAGTATGTTTTTCTCCTCATCAGAGCCTATAACTGTGTTTTTCTTTTGGTAGAAGATCATTAAAGCTTGTGTTTTGAATGAGCCTTTTATATCTAAGGGAATCTACAGTAGCTTAAAACGGACAAATCAAACACTGGCTCTAGAGATGACCTTTGGGTTCTTCTACACACTTGGGAGGGGAGGGCCACCAAATCCTAAACACTGTTCCTTTAAACCAAGTTATCAAATTATCATTATTACAGGATAAATATTGTAAAATGTCCTTTAGTCACTTAGTATGAATATTTCTCATTTTAAACAAACGGACACTTCCAGCCACCAACTAGCCTTTTTGCTTGCTTGCTAGCAGTGTAAAACACATTAACATTCCAGTCATGCAGCTAGCGAGAGGATAACAGTTGATTTTTTGTTTTTGCTAGGGTTACAAATCCCTTTGTATGGAAAAATAACATTTAAAAACAAAATGTCAAGTTTTCCCTTTCACGCCCTGCTTCCATTGCACACATTGATTGTTATTGATCATGACTGACGTTCATTGTTCAGCTCACACATATGATTTCCATCTTCAGTTTAGCATTTACAGGAGAGACGTGACAAATGTGTAAAGCAGTGTCTTTCTGGTTTTGTTGTTATTTCCGTGTCTTAGATGAACACTAATTGGGATTTCAGCAACCTCTGGATTGTGTTCTGTAAACCATCACTGCTGCATGTCCCAGCGATTGTACATTACTCACCAGGCTGTTACCCCAGTTGAAGCCAATAACACTTGATCCTGGAAATCCCCCACATGCACAAATCCACGTTAAGGGCTGCTGTCTGAGGGAGGATGTATTTTGGTTGCATCTGGTGGTTTTGTGTGCACCAGTCCATGAAAAGGTCAGTGTGCAGCTAATTTACTGGGGTGTAACTAATTTACAGTACTAATTTTTGGTCTCATCAGACAGTCATTGTGGGTTGATAGATGAAATAAATACTCTTACCTCACTGATAATGTTAGAGCAGCTCTAATATGCTCAGTAAATCAAAGGGTTGGCTGTGAACGACTATTAAGGACATATTTCAGGGCCCTTTTTTATACATTCATTTTGAATGTCTGTGTGAGAATCATACACGTCTCTGTAAGTTAGTTTATGTGGTTTTATTAAGGCAGACAAAGTAGATTGCTGGACGGAGGAGGTGGACAATCTGCACACAGTTGAGCAGTATAGATTAGCAGCAGAGCCGTTTCTTGCTGTGGACTATGCGGGTGCATAGGGCCCCCTCACCACTAGGGGGCCTCCTCAAGTTGCAAGTCCAGTCTCAATATCTGAGGAGTGACCTTACGGAAAAGGTGTGGAAAGTACCTGGCACCTGGCCCGCTAATTGGTTAGATCTGGGCCAGTATTCACAAAGACTTTTATCTTAACGTTAGGAGTACTCCTAAATCGGGCTAAAAGTTTTTATGTGGGAGTGGTTTCTTAAAAGTATTTCACAAAGCCGCTGAGACCTACTTTTAGTTATGAAAACAGTGAACTCCTAAACTAGAAGTAACTCTCTGTTGCTATGGATGACGTCATTTTGTTAGGACGCATTTAGAAGCGGTGACAACGGTGATTGGCTGTTGAGTGACAGGGCAGCCCATTGAAAAGTCATTTAGGCTACGCAATGCATGAAGTGAAAATAAGGAAGTTGCCTACAAGCCCATGACAAAGCCTATGAAAAGATATTGGATAAAGAAATGTGTTTATGAGGAGAATTAATTAACGCCCCCCCCCCCAAACAAAAATGCTTCGGACAAATTAGAAGATTGCGATGAAAAACGTGAATTGTCCATAAAAGCGGCATTTGCTCGAAAAGCTGCGTCAAACCACTCTCCATTAAAATTCGGGAATCGTGTGTTGATCCGGGCCATTTCGCAACAATGTCCAGTATATTGTAACTTGTGTCAAAGACAATTTGTGTATTGATAGAATGCAACTTTTTCCGATTGACAAAAGCTTTATTCGCATGGGACTAGTATAACGTGGGGACCTTGTAATAATTGCAGAGGTTGTCTGTGATCTTAATCCCGTGCAAATCTGCCACGTTTGTAATTTGTAAAGTAAAAATTCCACCGTGAATTACCTACCATATTTCACCAAACACAGAGGTCATTTGATAATATTAGTCCCGTGCGAATCGGCATCTCTGTGATTTGGGGTCGTTTTTTGTTTTTCTTAAGGTTTTTTGTGTTTTCCACGCCTTTTTTCTGCCTTTTTCCCGGTCCAGAATTATGGAGGCTGCTTTGGGAATTATAAAATAAAGTTTTGACAGCATTTTGGGTGCAAATTCAGGAGGCTCATCAGAAGAGCGAAATCTCGAAAGATGATTAGATGGATTACATGCATGGCAGCATGCGGTAAGGAACATTTTTCCATCTTTCAACAGGCTCACCAGTTATTATATTAAAAATATCCATATCTAACCGTTGTGCTGCTCCAGCAAGGGCTCCGGTGCGATCGACCCGGGGGATAATGTCAGTAAATTCGAGTTAAAACACAGACTTCGCTTATCCTGTGTGAATGCGCCGCACGAAACACGGACGTGGTGGGATAATTTCTAAATCACTTGAGGTCCCCAGGTAATACTAGTCCCGTGCGAAGAGCTGCATTTTCCCCGTAGACAAATACCGGAGTGTTGCCAAACATTTTAACTCTGGCGTTATTGGATTGTTTCAGTTGGTTGGGGACGTTATTGCGTCCCTCACCAACTCAACCACAACTTCAATCCCTTCGCGGTCCATCCAACATCGTTTTAATAATTCCCTGTTATTTAGCGTCTCCAAAACATTCGACTGTGACCAGGTCTTAGCGAGTTAGGAGTCCTCTGGACTACTAAGGTCTCCCAGATTTAGGTGCTACTTTTAGGCTTAAAATGTTTTGTGAATAACTCTTATTTTCAAAAATTAGGAGTCCTAAAGATACGACTGACACGCCCATTATTTTTAGGAGTTGCTCTTAAATTCATCTGTTAGGAGCTACTTTTAGCCTTAAGATTCTTTGTGAATACGGGCCCTGGTCTCTACCGCGCCGCATTGCTATGACGACCAGTACTACAAAGCTAGGAGGGGCGAGGCAAGTTGCACTGAGCCGCTATGCTGTTCAATATTTGCCACGTAACATTACTTTCGGATTATTTCTATGATTAATTTATCAATTTTAGTGTGTCCTCAGTTTATAGGACTCTAATGTGAAGTGTGCTAAACAACACTGATACATATTAGGCCTATTGTGGATTATTATGGACTACTGTGGCAGTGAATTGTTGCACTGAGTGGATTATTGTTAACTCTACTGAGTTAGTTGCAGTCTGTCTTTACCACATTTATTAGAATATTTATTGTGACAATATAATTGGAACAAATTTGCATACATTCCTGCAGTTTAGTTATGTTTTTTATGTAGGCTATTACTTTGTCAAATTAAAGTAAATTTGAAGTAAACTAAACTATATATGACCGTAAGTTCTGCCCACAGAATATAGGTTAAGACCATATCACCAGTTTACGGAGCCCCTTAAGGGACATGGGGGGGAAAAAAAATGATGGGTGAAAAAAAAAAAAAAAAGATGTCATTTTTGTGGGATCTTGCAAAGGTTTTGCGAGATCGAGATCCCGCAAAAGCTGTAACACTTTGCTGGTCATTGGTAAAGTTGGAAAGATATTCACAGATTCGAACTTCCGGGATCATTAAATCTGAAGTGAAACGTTTTTCAAACACAAATGATGCCTCTGTCCCACCATAATAGCATAGACTACAAGCTACAAGGACCAAAACCCAGATTTTTTACTAAAATAAGCCATCCTCCGAGCTCGACGGACAACATCGATCTCTATGCGCAGCCGGCAGCCGGGTGAGTGCGCAGGGAACAGCCGTAAGTGGTCATTTGGACCGCTGGATTTATACCCTTTAATGTCTCATATAAATACCCAACTGAGTGATGAATGCATTCATTGTGTCATGATATTTAAAAAAAAATGAAATAACACCAAAGTGTACATTTTAACAAGTTTAATTATACATTTATCGATATTATAGTAAACCGTAATTATTGCTATGTACACAAGGTTTTAATAAAGAAAACCCAGAACACGAAAAAACCATTAAAACTAACTTATTTGATTATGAAGCATTTTATTCTAACACTTAATATATAATAAAATAAATAATGATAATCGAAAAAGCTGGAAACGAGCTGATCTAAAACAAACACACAAAAAAAGAGCCGTTTCGATCGAGCACTTCTTGAATAAGATGCGGGCATTGATCCCAGCCAGGTCGAGGATGTTATAGAAGACCGCTACTGGCCATCTTCGCTGACACGGACAGGGAGGCAGTGCCGGTCCGCTGCAAACGGAACCAAACACCGGACACTTGAAATGCCACAAGCCCGTGTGTGGTAACTGTACGAGAGGGGAGGTAATCTGCAGACTGTGACCAGTGATCACAAGGGCTCTTTGTTTGTTTTAGATCAGCTCGTTTCCAGCTTTTTCGATTATTATTCTACTATTATTGTTTTATTATATATTAAGTGTTAAAATAAAATGTTTCATAGTCAAGTAAGTTACTTTTAGTTGTTAATTTTCTATGAGTTTTCTCAATTAAAATCTTGTGTAAATATGCAATGATTACAGTTTACTATGTGCGATGATGTGAATATTGATAAATGTATAATTAAACTTGTTAACATGTTCATTTTGGGGTTATTTCGTTTTTGTTTTTTTGTTTTTTGAGATATCATGACACAATGAATGCATTCATCACTCAGTTGGGTATTTAACATGACAGATTATAGAGTTTAAATCTAGCGGTCCAAATGACCGCTTACAGCCGTTCTAGTAGTTTTGAATTCTGGCCATTCTGAAGTCCAGCTGACACTTTGATCACAGGGGATCTGCTGTGTGACAGCGGAGAGTCAGCAGCTGGATTTTGCGCCCACGGTCAGTAATATTAGTAGGTGTATAGGCAAACAAACAAACAACAACGACCCCGACCATTATTCATTGTACTGTTACATTTGTGGGAAGTTATTACAATAAAGATGTTCACGTCCCCACAAATAAATCATTGCAAACGTAATAGTTATTATATGTGTAGAAAATAGCATGTTACGTTTGTAGTAGGCAGCGGCTCTTACGTTTGTGGAAAATGTATTACATTTGTGGGTTTATAACATTAAATGCTGCAGATTTTTATTACGTTTATGGGTTTATTGACGATGTTAAATGACGATATTTGTCTCTTAATACCTACAAAGCCTCCTGCAGGCCTGATGCAGATAGACAATGAAGCCAAGAAATTATAATAAGGAATGTTCTACCTGCTCTTATAGCCTATGCACACAGCGCAGGTCTTATTATAGGCTGTAATATATAAAAAATACTCAGTAGGCCTACAGTGAGGAAAAATTAGCTTTATTTGTGATTAAAATATGACGATGAGGACCCAACGATTGGCCTTCCTTTCCTTCTCAAACTATGTTGAAATTGCATCTTTAAACAGCCCAATTTTCAAAATTTTCAAAATTTCCCCGGACCCCGTTAAAAAAAAGACTATCTGCGCAGTAATGCCGGTATCTGACCACTTTTTTCAGTAACGAGTAATCTAACACGTCAACATTTACAAACCAGTAATCAGATTAAAGGGATAGTTCGTGTTTTTTAAAGTGGGGTCATATAAAGTACATATCTATTGTCGATCTGTTTCCTACCGTAATCACCGATCAGCGCAGCCTCAGTTTGGAGAAGTAGAGAGCCGCTCCAGCCCAGAGGCTCAGCTTTGTACTGCAGTGAACGGGGTTCAGCAAAAAAGCGAAATTAACCACCTAAAACAAGGCTCACCTAAAAAAATCTATATCAGGTCAAGTGTACGATGTATAGGTAAAATTCACACCGCTTTACATCGCCGTCAGACCGCGCTTTCTTTTGGCACTACATTTTCTCAACCGCAGAACCCCCGTATCCCTACGCATGAGCGCTAATGCGGAAGGATATGGAGAGTTAAGTTTCGTTTTTATCGAAAGTAAACCTCTCGTCCAGCCGCCGCTCGCAGATCAGCTGTTGCCCAGTTACGCTAATGCGTAGGGATACGAAGGTTCTGTGGTTGAGAAAATGTAGTGCCAAAAGAAAGCACTGTCTGACCGTGATGTAAAGCGGTGTGAATTTTACCTATACAACGTACACTTGAACTGGTGTAAAACATTTTACGTGAGCCTTGTTTTAGGTGGTTAATTTCGCTTTTTTGCTGAACCCCGTTCACTGCAGTACAAAGCTGAGCGTCTGGGCTGGAGCGGCTCTCTACTTCTGCAAACTGAGGCTGCGCTGATCGGTGATTACGGTAGGAAACAGATCGACTATAGATATGTACTTTATATGACCCCACTTCAAAAAACCCGAACTATCCCTTTAAAGTTACTTATCATTATTTTTGTCATTTTCCTTAGTAAAAATATATAGTTCTGCTTTCTTCTTGACTCGGGGAGTGATGTCACGTGTGCCACAAGTCATGTTTTCAGCACGAGCACAACTCACGTGTAACACCACACTGCGACACAAACACAAACAACAATGGAGGGAGGAGAGAGATGCGCGTTTTCTAGCTGGAAATACAGTCATAATTTTGAGTTCCTGTCAGCTAAAGATGAGAATTGTCTTAGTGAGAGATCCCGCGAAAATCTTTGCGAGATCTTGCGCAAAAATTACATCTTTTTTTTTTTTTTTTCACCCATCATTTTTTTTCCCCCCATGTCCCTTAAGGGGCTCCGTACCAGTTAGGCACAAGTAGTCCACACAAAAATATTCCTTCAGTATCACATAGTGCTCATCAGTCATTTATCTTCGTTTTATAACTCTATCCATCCATCCATTGTCTGTAACCGCTTTATCCCTTTTATGGGGTCAATGTCATAAACTGCTTGAAAGTAACAACTTTGACATTGGGTGTATGCTTTAAAGGGACACTGTACTGTATATTGCAAAGTTTAAAATAAAAACAGATTGTGAATTTCTGCATTAGTGTAACATAACTCAATTATATAGCATTAATATTTGCTTCGGATCTCTTTTGCTTGGTAACATGAGGAGTTTTGTCTTTGCACGAGCAATTCTGAAATATATATATAGACAGAAATGCCCTGATTTGCGTTCATCGAGGGTACACTCTCTTGTAACTGACAACCAAGCTGGGACCCAGATCCTGTCTGGGAAAAGCTCCTGTTCTAATGCAGCTGATCTCAGATCTTACACCCAAATACATTTTGGAGAAGTCTGCATTTTGGATCAGTCTGCTTTGACATGAGTCACGGTGGATAGATTTTCAAGAGTTAATGTCCAAAAATTTGGAACCCAAATAAACCTCTAAAGACAATAATTCTGCAATGAATACTACTTCTGCAAAGCTGATGATATTTCAATTTTGTTAAACTGTGTCACGGAAATAGTTTCAAGTGCGTACTAATCATTAACAGCACATTATGCAGTGCATTGAAATTAATTATACTGAAAGGTCTTTTCAGTGCTGCCACGAGACATGTTTCCATGAAAATAAAACCAGTGAATGTCCTTTCCACTTTTTGCAAAGGTTCAATCTGTCACAACAAAAGGACACTGCAAAATACTTTCCCAAGGGTTCGTCATTTAAATAAACACACATTTACTTGAGCCTGTCTTCATATAGGTAGAACAAAAAACAGCTAAGCAACACCAAAATGTTTATTTGTAGTTAGGCGGCGACACCTAGTGGCTGTAATATTATTAGTGCTGTAAAGGAGGAAGTGAGGAGAAGTTGTATAAATAGTGAAAACTCTGAATAGGGAGGATATTTGGGATGCACAGTGGGGTTAAATAAGAACAGGACTTTCATTCAGGAGACTGCTGCTCCGATCGAGTGTGAAACCTAACCAAATTTACAGAAGCAGCGTAGTGATTTTAACTGGAGGCATGATGTTTTACTAAACCTAACCAAGTCATTTTCTAACCAGACTACCAATGCACTACGAAGATCTGTTAGATGTGTTGCTGTTGCTTTGCGATGGTCATGTTGTTTACAGAACGGAGATGTATGTTGTTTTGGGAGACAATGACAATTGACCTATTCAGTTGCTTAAGTATGAGGATGAGAGGATTTTTTCTTTCTGATCATTAAAGGTTGAATACTGTTAATGTTCAACAGGAAAAAAAGCCTACTCAACATGCAATATACCTCATCAAATACACCACATAAGTACAAAGCAAACAAACAAACAAAAAAGAATACAACCTTGGAAATTTGGACATTGCAATTGTTAAAATCTATGTCAATTAATACATCAGTACTGCAGATTTGTTTTGAAAAAATCTCGTTTGTCTTTCGCACACAAACTGTGTTAGAGTGACTGCTAATTTTAATGTTAGCCTTTTCGCAGATTAATTAAATATGATTTGTTTAGAATTTCTGCCGTGGCTTTAAGAGTCTTTTAAATATCAAGGCACTCATGAGGTTGAAAAATACATGACCTACTCTGTAAAACAGCGCTGAGTTTACATTGATAGTCTCCTGAACTGTTATTTTACACTTAGAACATTGCTGCATTCAATCAATCAATCAACTTTATTTATAAAGCACTTTTCATACATGAGTATGTAGCACAAAGTGCTTTACACAGGAAACATAAAACAATAATAAAGAAAGCCCCTCCCTCCCACCCTCCGTACTATATACATGCACACATACTTACACACACATACACACACACACACACACACACACACACACACACACAAGGCACTGAGGATTGAGGAAACGCCACCTTTGGGGCCGTCCACACTGGGAGGAGTCACAGGCTGTGCCACGGGGGGCACCAGTGCCCAGGCCCCCCGACCCTGACAGACAACGACTGGCTGGGCCAAAGGGACCCAGGGACAGCACCCCCAGCAGCATCCCAGACACAGCTCCCAGTGTGGAGGACCCCCCTGAGGAAACTCTGGAGTTAACCCTTAAAAACTAAAAACATAAGATAGGATAAAAACCCTGACAAAAGATAATTTAATGAAGTGAACAGTTAAAAGGATAAAATGCATAAGATAATAATAAATAAAATAAAATAGTATCGAAGATAAATAATAAAAATTAAAAAAAATTAAAAATTATTTAAGATGAAAATAGTTTAAAAAAAAAATAAATAAATAAATTAAACGTATTGACGTATTGTTCCTAAGAGTACCAAAGACAGCACCACATTTTGAAATAATAAAAGGTGTTCCTCTTTTGCTCTTCCTCATAAGGCAGAAAATGCTTTATTCTACTCTTATTGTGTGTCCTGCTTCATTAAACAAGAGTTGGGTGTCATTTGTTGTGACGTGTGTGTGAGTAATGGCATCACCTTTATCCACTTTCAGATATTCATTTGTTTTATGGTTCAAAAGTTAAGTATGTGTGAAAGAGGAAATTATTTTCGAAAAGCACGAGTCCTATGCTCAGTCCTGACAGCTGAAAGGGCAGTGGACCATCCTTAAAAAAAGGGATATTTTCTCAAAATATTACATTTTAACATTAAGCGAAGCTGATAAATTGCCCGTGCTGAGTGGAGTCTGATGGCAGGAACAGTCCTCCTCTGCCAAGATTCACTTGGATGCGACTGGTAATGGCGTTCTTCAGAGAAGTACACTACTTTTCATCCTTAATGCCCCTCTTGTTGTAACTGATGAAACTATGGTTGGATTAATACCTAATATGTTATTCCTATGAGATGGTGCTGTTAGAGAGGTCAAAGAAATGTCACTGATCTGACGTCAACTTTTGTGACGTTATTAATACAAGAGAAAAACATAAAGTGGGGGCTGGCAAGTTGAGGCTAACAGGCTATTATCCTTTCATTTGCTATTCATCCACGCGCAAACACATCTTAGGACCGTGTAGGGAACACATAGATCTGTAATCGACGCTGTCCATCTTTCAAACAAGTATTTAACTCTAGCTCCAGTTTGTTATCGAATCACATGTGTGAGGAGGGCCCGCAGAGCAGAGTCACATCATCGTGACCAGAGAGGTGACACCTGTCCTTCCTTTGAATGTCTTTAATGCTTCTGTGAGACTAAATCATGTTCAGCCTGGCGCTTTACAGTGCGACGAGAGCAGCTACACAGATCTCGTTAAGGGCCAGTGGAACCGACAAGCACATTCACTGTGATTTAGTTCCAGTGAAGTGCACAGCAATCTTCAGGGCGAAGAACTGTGTGTGTGTGTGTGTGTGTGTGTGTGCGTGTGTGTGCGTGTGTGTGTGGGTGTGGGTGGGTGGGTGGGTGTGTGTGTCCGTCTTTGTGCAGAAGCAAAGGGTCAGGGTCACACTCCAAATCACTGAGACCCCAGAGGGAACAAACTGAGCCTGTTAGAAATAGTGCAGAGACAAGCTTAACCTATTTTTAATAGTCCTTCCCTCTCCATCATTCCCTTCCCAGACCTGTCCTCTGTAACAGAAGGCTGCAGTTTTGAAGGTTAACATACTATCAATAAACTGACATTGAATAAAGTCCACATAGTATTTTAAGACTTGACACTATCGCACTTTAAACGCTCGGTGAATATGTGTGCGCGCTTGTGTTTAATAATTTCAACAGGCCTCGTGGAAAGATTTACAACGCATCCGAGATAACCTCAGTTTAAATAGAATAACAATAAATAATCCTGAAGGGTAATTTGAGAATTAAAAGTTAGGAACTGAGATCCAGACAACCTGCCTGTGAGATAATGAAGAGTTCATAGCGGGAAAAACTGAGCAATACTTTCCATCTAACTGCTCCTAAACAAGGGTACATTTTAGGAATTAATATGCAGCAGAACTGACAGCTGCAAATTACGGCTGTTTCTTGATGCCGGAATAATAATTTTACACTACATTACGGCAGGTATTTACAATTTAGAAATGGAGGGTGCATACTTAACTACGTCAATTAAGGAAATAGTTGTGGAGATGTCAGATACTCCACTGAAGCAAATCTTACGCAGGCGGAGAAGTGCCATGTGTTGTATTATGACACCAGCTGCACCGGCTTCCCAATGGAAAACAGTTTTGATGTTTTCCATAACTGCCACTCTTCCGCTTCATCAGGATCCCTCAAATATGTTTTGACAGGTAAACGTGGTGATGCACACCTCAAGTGAGGGACATTACACAAGTTGAAGAGAGACCGACAGAGTTGCCTGTATTGTTAACGGCAATAAAGTTAAGACGGGGAAATGTTTTTGAATTTACACTGTTATTCAGCTTTGTTTCAACAATCAAACTTTTTTTTTTGTTTAGTATATGTCTTAGTTCATTTTGTACCATAGCAATCGTTATGAGACGTCTGCATTTGGTCGACATCCTGCCAACATCTTTCCAAAAAGTGAACACTCCCCATAACGGATCTTTCTAACATAACCTCTATTTGTCAGACATAGACATATATGTGCTAATACGTGCGTGCGTGTGTGTACATGTGTGTGTGAGAGAGTCAAAAAGTGATTTGAAGCACAGGACATGATGTGTTCTCTTTGTTAACATTCAACTGAAACCACAAAATATTAGATTAGCGTGGCGTGTCTATACACAAACGCGATTTCAATAAGTCCTACATCTTGCAATGCATGCAAGTCTGTGTTGGGGGGAAAGTTTTGAAACTTGCTTCGCAGACATTCAACACAGTCCTTTTAGAGGTTCAACTCACTTTTATTCAGGTACATGTTGTTCTTTTAAGACAATGAGGGCCTTTCCCCCCAAAAAAAACCCCTTCTCACTTTGTCATGAAGCGCATTTCACACTCAGAGCTGAATACACAAAGGTGTCAGCCAGCAGCAGGCTTCAGGATGGACTCCCCTCTCTCCAGGGAAACAAGATCTATCATAACTATGGTTACCTATCAGCATCAGGATTTATTGTAAATATCTTTTTGTTTTTTTACAACAGTCCCTGTAAAAATGTCTGCCATTTTCCAGAAGAGAGAAGCCTTTAAGTTGTAAATGTCTGCATGACAAAATAAAATATCTATCTCGGTCTGAGCATTTAACATTTGTAGGCGTGGCTGCACAGAAAATTTGTATGGCGCATCTTCCAGTAGAACATAACATGGTGTTGCACGTGGTCAGTAACTTAGCGTGGTGTTTATAACCCACTTCCACACCCGCTAATTGGTTTCAGAAATCACTTAATGTGCCATTTCCTCCACACAGAAGTGCAAACAGTGTTGAAGTAGATGGTTAAAAGGTGTAGGGCTCACATGCAGCTGCACTGGCATGTCATCCAGACATTCAGCAAGTCACCTACTTTTTCCATGTCGCACGCGTAGTTTGTCATGAAAGAATTTGACTTGTCATAATCATTAGAACAAGGCTGATCCACCTCGCAACTTACAAGACTTGAAGGACACTGCAAAATACCACAGGGTGCCCACAAAGGTCCTGTGTCCATGTCTGCAAAGCTTGAGCCAGGGCACCCGCAGTGGGTCCTCATCAGATCGGGTTTGTTCTGGCATGTCCACAGGATGCTCAGTCAGACTGGGATCTGGGGAATTTGGAGGCCAGATCCACACCGTGAGCTCTTTGACGGAATCTGCAATTGTCACAGTGTGGCAGGGCGCATTATCCTGAAGTGCTCTAAAGGACTTCTGTGGTCGTTCCTGCTGAAATAGATGTCTGCACAACCACGTATGCATGTGGTGGGGCCATGCCACTCTCTCCGGGCCTGGTTGCTCACGCCATGCTCATCTTTGAAACACAGCGTTCATTTTGATCTCGCCCACTCTCGTGATGTTTCATGACTGAATATTGCAGTTGTGATGCTATCTCGATGAAAAATCTGTCCACAAACACAGACAGATGCACAAACACCTGCCAAAGTGCTCAGAACAGCATCTGTGGTATGTCACTCTCCAGTATAGGTGACCACAGTTTGTCGGGATGACACACACACACGCTCACAAGGTGAAAACATTAGCAGCCGACGCTGTTGTGGCTGCTAATTATAATTTACACTGTTTCTTAGTTGTTGGTAAATTGAAAGAAGGCGGCTTGTGTCTACGCGTGTGAAAGGTATTGTGTGCCCTGTCTGGGAAGAAAACAAAAACAGGATGACAAGGAAACAGCCGCCTGTTCGCGACAGAGGCAGCTCGGTTACCGCTGTAGGGATACAGTATGTTAAGGAGGTGACAGAAGAAGGAACACCTTCCATGTGTGGAGGAGTGTTAAGGGGTATCATAATAAGTGAGAGGTGGAAGTGAGAAAAGTGTCAGAAGGTTGTGAGGGACTGCGAATGGAAAGACTGGCCCCTCTTGTCCTGCCATTGTAGCAGTCTTTTCCGAGGACAGCATTGTTTCCGGAAGCCTCAGCCTCCCCCTGCCGCCAGTACAAGACGTCCTCTCTGTGGCCGTCGCTGCTAACAGACGCCATCAGTCACACTGGCTCAGAAACCACTCGCTTCCAATCTCACCACTGCTGTGAAGGCAACTGCTCGAGCCTGTCTCACAAATCTGCTCCTCCGTGTGCTCCGCAAGCAAAGACATATATTTACACACCGTCACAACAACACACAAACAGTTGCGCACACAAGTACAGACAGGAAGAGACAAACGCACACAAGAATTCCGTCGTCACTTTGCCAGAACCAAAAAGCACTCCTGCTGAATTTGTCGCTGTCCTGCTTTTTATATCCCTCTCACTGTGTAGTTGGCTGCTGGATTTACACTGACAGAATCCACCTCATGTCCTCCATGTTTCCAGGGCTTACTGTCTTCATCTGAGCATTAAGGGCTCACCATGCCTCATATCCTCATGTACTCGACTGGATGGAAACTTGTCCGTGGACCATTTGGGAGATTTTGGTTTAATAACTATATAAAGCCGAGAATTAACTGTTTCGCTATTGTTATTTTTCTGCATAAATGTTCCTTATTTTTAGCCTGTTGTAATCACATTGTACAGAGAGAACTCATTTTGTATTAGCTGCCTTTGTTGATGAACAATTCAGAAGTATACAATAATATTATTGACCCCCTGGTGATGATGACTGGAAAAAAAAAAAAAACATTAATGATTGAGTTGAAAGGTGACCACTGGATGCACTACATGTTTTATATGCACACTGTGTTATATGTGACCTCGTATGGCACTCGTTCCAGCAAATGTGTATTTGTAGTTTTATGCGTCTCATATTCAAGTCTTTGATTCACCTGGCTGCGAAACAAATTCCCTCTGGCACCAATTAAGTGAAAGCTGAAAGGTAAGATGGGGTTCCATTAACTTAGAAAAATGTAAATGTGTGTTTCGTGTGTGTGTGAGGATATTAAATTGTAAAAACATGACATACAATAGCGAGGTAGAAAAAAAAAAAAAGCCTTCGCAAAAGATCGACTGCATTCCAAACTGTTTTCATCTGGAAAATTATCCATCAACGATATTGAGTTTGGCGAAGAGAGGAATCTGAAAGCATGAGGCTTTTTATCTTTTTATGTACCCCATACCAATTTCATTTCCATCCCTCCCCATACAACTGCATTAAGCGCATGCATAATTTCATGCACTGTTTTCTGGTCTCCTCGTCCCTGAAGGCTCCAAGCCTCCCTCCCCAATCCACATATGCGCATTCTTCCCCTGCCCACCATGAACACGCATTCAGTCATCCCAAACGAACAGAAATGCATAACTCGACCCCGCTGCCTCCTCCACTCCTCCCCATGCACTGTAAGTGACAAACTAAATAATAGCCATAAGCGGGCAAGATGTTGGTGGATTTGACCTTTGATCTCAAAGCTAACCATGCAGTCAAGGCTGCGCATTAATCAACACAGGATGATGTGACATATGGATTGTCCTTGCTTTCAAACAGGATTTGATTTTTCTTCATGTTTTTTATCTTACTGTGTTTGACGCTTCATGTATTTATTAGTCATAATTACCAATGGCTTGTCAAAAATAGTGATTCTTAATTCATTAAGCATGCTGAAATTTCCCATCAGTAAGGCGATCTCTAAATCAGCTGTCATTGACTTTGACTCTTGATACTTTTTTTATTCCTGCTGTATAGATTGTAAACGGAGCTTAACAATATAAATCTCGGGGGCTGCATAACACGCCTGTGGCTATAGCTGCCTTCATCACAACTACGCCTCTTGGACTCATCTCCCTTTCTTTCCCTCTCTCCCTCTCTCCCTCTCAGCTGCTATTATTTATTCAGTTTGTTTGGCGGGACTCAGTAGCCGCGGCAGCCCCGGCCTGGCAGACCTATCGAACTGTGGCATAATAGATGTAATACATCAATGCGTTTGAGCTGAGAGCCTTTAATTAGGCCTTCCTGCTCGTTTCATCAATTCCCCCCTGCCCTCGTGGGATTTGGGGGAGGGGTGGGGGTGATACAGAGAGGCCTCCTGCACTGCATGTGAATCACTGCACCTCCACCTCCCCGGCCCATTCCGCCACCTCCTCAGAAGGCTCTTTGTCCCTGAAAATCGCCAGCTCCTAGACTCTTGCCCTCCTTCCTGCCCAGCCCACTGCCACTCATGTCTGCGGGGTCAGACAGCATCAAATGCTAATCCTCACCTGAATGTCAATAATTAAAAACATGTCACCCTTCAGGATTTGAAAAGAAGTGATGTTCTTTCAGAAAGCAGCAGGGATGTCCAATTTTAAATGAATGACTCGTAGAATGCAGGGGTGTGTGTGTGTCTGCAATCATGCATGTGTGTGTGTGTGTGTGTGTGTGTGTGCGTGTGTGTCGGCGTGTTCGCACGTTTGTGTTGTGTGTGTGTGCAGCCATGACCTTGCTCCCCAGGTGCTGTTGAAATGTGTCATGTTAAATAAACGCCACGCAGGACCCAGTGGTGACCAGCGGCACAACTGCAAACACAGACCAATCTCCTGCTGATTTTGCCATTTTCTGTTTACTATTTCTTGCTGTTCGCATTTCACATGAATCATAGCAACAACATCTGACATTTACCACAAGTTAAAATATGACCACACCAGACCACATAACTGAGGGGCCACCAGCACCGGAGGCAGAGGCTGATCTAAGTAAGCACCGAGCGAAGACGACTGCTCGGCGGCACTTATTGCTTTATGCCCGACCATTGATTGCATTCACACATATTGTAGACATTATAGATTGCTTCCGTTTCAATGGGCAAAACTGTTAATTGGAATTCAATCCTGAATCTAAATGTGACTCTATTTATCACAACATTCAAGGACACAGGTTATTAGGGAAGACATTACTTAAGGTGTTCAGGGTGGGAGTGTGTGTGCAAACCTGTGTGTGTAAATGCATTCATTTATACAAGACGAATCTGTATGTAGCACTGTGTTCATGCATTTCTTCAGAGGGTTATCGAGTTTTATCGCAACCAAAAAAACTAGAGGCAGATTAAGTTAAAGCCAAACCAAGGCTGATGTCCCTCAAAATTAGCTCCGGTGTAAGTAAACATTCTGTTTGTACCCATGTGCTGAAAGAGAAATCCTCCAACTTCACACATTAAAGTGTGTTTACAGGTCTTGGGGAGTACTACAGCATTTCCTAAAACATTATCATGACTCTGGAGGTTTTGAAAAGCAGTCCACTGGTTCCAGTGTTGCGCTCATTATGGGAAGTTAATGAATAATCCAAATCACCACCTTCACTTTACACACATTCTTCTTCCTCTTCAAAACCTGGTGACTACATTACCCACAATGCAACTTAGCAGCAGAGTGACATCACTGGAGGCAATTTGCCGGATTACATGCAGCTTCCTCTGAGATTGCTTTTTTCACTTAGTACTCCCTGTAAACACAATTCAAATGTTATACTTGGTGGAGTAACCCTTTAAATGACTCGACGAGTATTTACAGTATGTAACACATGTGCAGGCTGAGGATCGAAAATATTGCTCTCAGAAAAGCTGAGAATGACCAGTCAGTCCCCTTACAGATGAAAAACAAAAAATAGCAAGGAAGCAGTTTGGTATTTCGTAGACTAACCCGTGCCCAGTGGGGGAGTGCAGTCCAACAGTCCAGCAGCACAGTGCAATTTTAGTGTCAGGGCATGCTGCGGCAACAAACAGCCAGAACACCGTGGACTTATATATTATAAAGCATGTTTCTTCACTGTCACGGAGCACTTGAGAGCGAAGGTAAGGGAGCTGCCTGCTCCCCGAACAACAGTGATCAATAACTTTGCTTCAGTATGTAATGTTACTTTCACACAAAGACTGCAAGTTTTTATCAAAGGTGAAATGATTTTCAGAAGAGGTGATCCTCTACTGCAAAAGAATCTTAAGCAGGAACATCAGTTAAAAAGTAAAAATTCGTCTCAGAAAGCCACTGTTAAGTCGTGGGAGAGCAATGCACTGAAATAATCATATAGTCATATGTACAGTCAAGGTTACAACAAACTTTGTATCACCGTGCAGGGTAGTCTTTCATGGAAACACGCAATATGAACCAGCACATATTGTACACAAGAGGATGAACATATACTGAACTAGTGCTGAGCTTGAAGGACGAGCAGCTCAAACACTGAGAGACACAGTCAAAGGAGGAGTAGCCCTGGCATAGCTGCACATCAGAGGACATCACTGGGACTTATTGTATAGCTGTGGACTTGACTGTGTGCCAGCTCAAAGGGCAAGGCTTAGACCGTGACTGAGTCCTGCTCCATGAACATTGTTCAGTTCTTGATGTGAAGATAATGAAAAAATGGACGAACTGTGGGACAGTTTTGAAATCCACATTCATGTAACAGCAGTTTAGTCCCATTGGATGAGCAACTGCAGTGAACAACATACTATATAAAGTCGATTTTTGTGCACCTGGCAAGAGCTTCATTATGAACAACAGATGGCATCATTCTGTTTCGTCTTGTCAAGGATGCAAAGCATTTTACACTGAAAAAAACATCAGAAATAATCACGTGTGCTCTCACATGCACTAATACATACAGCACTGACTGTGGCATTATAAATATAGTATAAAAATTATATAGTACCATCACTACATGATGAACTGCCCACAGTCTGTTAATTCCACAGAAGCTAATCCCTTCAGTCTTTTGCTAATATATCCATTACATGAGTGATGCTCCCATAAGCCTGCCCTAGTCAGTAAATAATTCTGGTTAATTAAAGCCAAGACATCCATCTTTGCCTTGGCTTTGTGTGCAGACTCTGCGAAAAGGCATGTTCTATTAATAAAACGGTGCTTATCACCACTGTTGATGTAGTTTCAAAACCTGTTAATTAGACTGTAGATTTCAAATGGAAATTAACGGCCAATTTTTCATTGGGGGGGAAATGGCACTTTATTTCCATGATGGCACGCCCATCACGAGGCACAGCAGCAGGGGGACGGCTGTGTAAAACAGCCACACTGAGGTAAACTGTTATTGTTTTGTGTGTTTAGATGTTCACGTCTTCTTCGCCTGGGGAGATCGGTGGTTAATGATCAGTTAAAAGAAGCCCCAAAAGCAAAATTTGAGTAAACACCATCAAAATATGTCAGCAACTTATCAGTTTATGCGCAAACATATTTGTGACTCAATAAGCACACTTATTCAGGCATGGACATGATGTGAGGGGACCATGTCAAAAGGCGAAATGAAGAATGATTGAATTGTTTTAACACTTTGTCTCCGGTTCATTTTGCAGTCTGAAATTAGCCGTTTTAAAAAAGATACAAGATGTTTGTTTATGCGGGAGAGAGGGCTTGTTAGCAGATACTCGACCTTTACAGATCTCCTACATCTCTGTTCCAAATTTCCATTTAATTTTCACAAATGGGAAATTATACCCAAGAGGAAGCAGCCAGTATTTAGATTTTCTATTAAATAGCAAATTAAATTAATATGCCATAAAATGTTGTTATTTTAACTAGCATTAGTTCTTTCCCAGTATACCCGGACCAAATTTATAATGTCCCCAGGGCATTACTCTAAATATGATTATAATCCGCTGGTGAAAATAATTAAGTGTGGAAAAACACATTAGGTCTTTGGTCTGCCTTTCTCAACAACAAATTAACACATCCATCTATCCAACTATCTATCTATTGCTCGCATGCCAGCTTATCTTCACTAATAAATCATTATCTTTAAAGGACATAATACAAAATCTTCTCTTCATTTATAGCAAATGAGGTGAAGACTAAGCTGGAAAAATGATTCAGCTCTATTGACCGGCTATAAATATCTACTATGGACACAAACCAATAGGAGTGAATAGGAGTAAAAATGATGTGAACAAAACTTTAATACATGACCTCGTCCATGAACATCAGATATTTGTCATTGGCAACAGTGGTCGTTTGCAAATTACGCCACGTCGCATGGCTTTTGTTTTCAGTGATTGGATTGATTGGAATATGAAATACGGTGCATTTAGAGCTTAATATTATCCACATGAAAGACTGCTTCTACAAGTAATGATGAGAAGTAGATAAAAACAAAAACCTTTGGGGATGCTGAGAACTGTTGTCTTGAGCGGTGGCAAATAGTGACAAGTGGTATAAATGGTATTACTTTAATGCAGTCGTTATCAGAGATGTGTTGTGGTGTCCAGTCAGAAGTCAACAGAATAAATGTCTATCAAGAAAGATGCAACCCCATAGCCGGAATAAACGTACATGTCTGCAACACCACAGATCATTATAAGCTATACATTACCCTATATTGCAACTTTACATTTGTTTATGTTCAATTCTCTTGTCAAAACACAGTGGTTAAACAGTTCAGATTTAGGCACAAAAATCACTTCATTAAGGGTAAGAAAACATCATGTTTTAGCTTAAAGTACCTTGTCTGGAAATGTCCCCAGACTTAAAAATATCCAGTTGTGTCACGCTTACAAATGCAAACTGTAATTCAAGTTGCCTGATTGGCGGCCCCGCCACATGTAACTCCACCACCATCCCCTCCGCCTCCCAGTGTGAAAGTCAGTTATTAAACGTGATGTGAACATGATATGGCAAGTTTTGTACAGATGTCAATATGGTTCATGGTGTATGCCAGATGCAAACTTGGATGTATCTGTGCTTTGCAGAAACCGTAAGTGCTAACATTATATGCTGACGACTAGGCTAGGAACATGGTCAGTAATAGAGGAGTGATACGTTGCTGAGTTTTTCTTATTGGCTCAGTTTGGACAAAGTTTGACATATATTTTATATTTAGTTTTAACAATACTACGCTGGTGATGTTTACCATCTGAGTTTAGCTTGTGCCCTTTTTTTCTAACATTAATATATCATCCAGCAGTGAGATTTCAGACAGGACCACAGTTATGGACGGCCTGTCAGACAGAGCAACCGACCAATAGTCATCATAGTCATCGTTAAAAATTGTTTCTCTTGTTGAAAGATCTGCTAAACACTTATTTGTTGCAATTTGGTTCTTTTTTTCTTTTTCCTGAGATATTTTTTGATTCCCTGCATTTGCAAGTAGCGGTTCTCTGATTTCTTGATGTGTAGAAGCAAATTCACATGAGCCCTCAGCATAATGATAGGTCTTTGTGAAGCCAATAAGTATAATTGATTGGTTGGTTTAATAGAAAGCAGCACCCTGTCTGATGGCACCGGGCTGTTTACACCCACAAAAATAGGAGCGTGATAATTGTTTTTTTATTTGCTCAATAAAATCGTTATTTTCAATTTAAGGATGAACAATAACGTTTTCAAAGAATCTGTCCTGCAGCCACTGCATAAGTACATTCAATTTCAAACTCCACTTTAAAATGTCCACAGAAGTGTGATATAAAGGAAATGTTATTATTAAACAATATCTCTGTGTGAGGGCAATCAGCAATCAGCAGCTTGTAAATGCCAATATGTCTAAAAATTAAAAGTGATTTTCTCATACTGACGACACTCTCCACGGGGAGCATGGTGCTAATGGAAGATGGGCAGGGAGCCTTTTCATTACAGTAGTTATTCAAAAGTTAGGTAAAACAGAAGAGGTAATACACTCTGCCTTTAAAATGACCTCAAAGTAACGCTTAAATGTCATCGGTATCCTTATTATTGTAACAGATTTAACTTTAAAAGCTGGATTTGCATGCACAGTTTTGCAGGTAAACCATGTTATCACAAGCTTCCACTACAGTATCAGATGTCACTGTGGGCAAAGTGTGTTGATTTAGAGCTGCAGTCACTTTCTCTGCTGATACGCTGCTACCTATGTCACCCATGAATTCCAGATGATCTAATTGTTATTTGGATGTTGTTTATTTTTGTCAGTTCCCGGCAACAAAGTTTCCACTTTTCTTGTTTAGCACATTTTTCTGGAAGCAAATTTTAAAAAATGCCCATCTATGGGACCTTCATCAAAGCCTGCTGATTCTGCCTCCTACTTCACAACAGACCTTCTGGCAACCCTATCGTTCAGCGCTGCAGTGGGCATTGCTAAAAAAGCAGGCAAATGGGAGTATTATACATACTTACTCACCATGAACCGCAGATCTGAATGTAGCCTTAAGATAATGTAGTTAATCCCACCTGCAGCTCATGTTCTTTAGCCTGATCCATGGCTTAAAAACAAGTCTTACATGGAATGATTTCAGACAAACACAGTCAGTTAATCAAAACTAGTTGGATGCATTTGTCAGCATGTTTTGCACAATGATTATCATCTCTGGTCTTATCCCAGGTGAAAGAATGCAATGCTTTGTGTTTCGGTGCTAAACACAAAGAAAGGCAGTCTTTTGTGATTATACAACACATACTGGCTACCATTGTTCCAATTTGCCAAATCAAGCAGGATGGAAGTTTTAAACTGTCAAGACTTTTTATTTTTATTTAAGGGAAAAGAAAAAAGGAAGAAGTTCCAGCCTTGATGTGAATGTGCCATAATTTCAACATGTTTCTTGTCTAAGGAATAACAGACACTTTGACTCGCAGAGAACACAGGATAACAACAAAATATTGTAAACTATTCATGAAAAAGAACGTCAACTTTGAAGTATTAACACAGCAACAAATGTGGGTCATATTAGCTTGAATGCCAGTTAACAGAATTTGTCGACTCCTTTTATGTGTCCATCAGTTTCTTCCTTAAAGTGAAGCTTGTCTGTTGCCGTTTGGTGGCAGAGCCTTGAGTTCTCCCTGATATATCAAATGTTTTTTTGTGAGCATTTTTTGACAGTGTCTCCTGTTTTGTATGGCAAAGATAATCTCATATCAGTGTTCTTTCAACGCTGAAAAATGCTGCTAATTGGCATTCAACCTAATATGACACACCTTAGGAGGAAAGGTGTTTTCATTATTCGGTCTACCCCTGCATATCATGAGACTATTCATATCAATCTTGCTTTGTTATGCAGCAATCAACTCGTGTCATAGCACATTTTAAAAGTCTAGACACCTGTGGAGGCAGAATTCTTGTCTCAGGCAGTAATTCCAAATTACTAATTATTGTTGTGATCACTCTACAATGCTGGTGCAAGAGTGCACATTCAGAAATAAGAGTAAAACATTTGGTGCACCTTAAATTTTCATGCAGTCAAATAAATTATAATGACAGCCATAAGCAAATAATCCGTTCACCAGAGAGGTGAATCCAGAATGCTCCCGGTCCGAACACAAAGAATTTGAGCTACACAAACGTAGCATTTATGACGGGGCTATTGTGTCAGAGTGTGTTGCTTCTTTTGTGTTCACCTCCCTTTATTTTTCTAACATCGCACATCCTGAAAATGAGCAGCATAGTTCACCATGGGAACAAAAGTGTGCGTGCCCGTATATCTCATTGAAGCGAGGGCCAAAAGACTTGCAGCCTCTTTCCTAATGAGCCTTGTAAGACCTCATGCTGTTTGATGTCTACGACTGTTTCATCCAGCTCAGACACAGTCTCCATTGCCCCCTAACCCTCTCTGTCCAAGGAGGGGACTGGCAGGCTGGCACCCCTCTGCCCTGTGCCTGCCACCCACCAGGCCTGAGCATGTTCTCCACTTCATTTACCTTATGCTTTGCTCTGCTGCCAGATCAGGGCCAGAGGCCAACACGCAGACAGATATGCACCTGCAAGGTAGCGTCCCTTGGGATTAAAGCAGGCAGTTAATTTTGTTTGCTTTTGACAGGGTGGTTTTAATTTTACCTGCCAGCATAGGTTTGTTCAGGCGCTCTCTCTGGACCTCTGTCTAGTGTGACCTATCATTGCCACATGGTCACAGTTCTCACAGCGAACTATTAATGCACCTGCTTGCACTGAAAGAATAATTTACCCCTTGTAGATTGTTTACCAAAAAATAAGATATATTAAGGCTTTATTTTGCACTATGTTGTCTGAGCTTTCATTCCCAATTGTGTCCCCATCAAATATAATTCTGTATGTTTGTATGTATTAGACCAAATAGCAATTTTGCAAACGATCATTGTTTTTTGACATCGGGTGATAGTTTTCTTCGTTCCATGCATTTGATCATGAAGTTAAACCTCAGGCAACAAAAGCCACTGATGGATTTCATACCATTGTTCCAAATCTGAGGACAGTTAGTGACGACAGTGAGTTTGTGCATTTCGGAAACTTCAAACTTTAAATGTTTTCAGGTTTTCTTCATAAGGCCAAGATTTGGTTCTGAAGGGTTGTTTCCACAGTAAAAGGCACAGAAGACAAAAGTGAGAGAGAGTCGAGTCAAAATAAGCGGTACGATGGGGAAAGAGAAGTTTTAGTGAATATTTAATAGAACAGAACAAAAAGGGGAAGCAGTAAGTGGAGCGCAACATAAAAGACGAGTGTTGATGTCGCATTTGATGCTGGACAACTTTAACGATATATGACACCGCTGCATTGATGCATGAGCTCCGTGTTGTGAAGAAAAAGTTATATAAAAGGATAAGAGCATTTTTGTTCATTTCTAGCTTGCATGTCATTGAAAAGATAAGTCGTGCCCTGAATGGGGCTGGAGCTTCCGACTTGCACACTGTGGCTGCTAACATTCAGCTATTTTAACATTACAACAGAGTTAATGAAATGTTAGTCAGCTTACGTGTATTCAAGCACACTGAAGCCCAGTGGTGGACTCCCGATGTTTGAGGGGCAGGGGCAGAAAAAAAAATGAAAGCGGCACCAGCTGTATGCGGCGGAGCACCCGCACGCAGAAAATTATTCTACATATTTAGTGAACTGGATGGGCACAATCATGTTTTTTTATCTGCCATAGGGGCAGCCGAGAGAGCACTTTCGCTGGGTTATGGGATTATAAGAGGAAGTCAGTTTGTTGCAATGTGCAACCTCACTGCTACTAAATTCTACACACAGGTCCTTTAAATGTATTTAAAATTTTATGCAGTTTGGTTGTTCATACCTTAGCTGTCCATCAGTAACTGTAACACGGCCACCAGCCCCCACTCACACCTTTGTACTTGAAAGGTAGTTGCGCAACCCTCACAGTGTAACATAACTGGACAGCCCTAACAGTGACAAACAGAGCGATGTGCAAGTGTTAATTGTGTAATCAAACTGAGAAAAAAATAAATAAATATGCAAAGTAGCTTGTCAGTCAGAATCACACAAATTTAATCTAAAATGTGTTTGATGTCTGCATGCCTCGGGATGTCTAAATCACCTCGCAGAAAAGAGAAAGACAGAAAGGAATATATCTGAAAACAACACCGGCCGGGGTGAAGCTGCCTGCAGGTCTGAAGGACGGCTGCAGGGGGAAGGAGAGGCGTCAAAGCCGAACAGAAAGATGTGGATGATGTCATGGATAAGAGGGAGAGGTTAAGAGAGCGAGCGATAAAGACTGTTTATGTGTGTGTGCCTTTGTGTGAGCGAGTGAAAGAGAGAGAGAGAAAGAGATGTATTAATTCATCTCCACTGACAAGAGCTGAATAATACTGTGTAGCAGAGAGCAGGTCTAACCTTTATTCTATTGATAGCAATCATTACATTTTTTTCTTTCTCTCTCCCACATCTAGTGTGTGATATTAGAACAGGAAAGCAAGATCTAATTAAGTCAGATAAGTGAATAAACAACATGTATTTTTGAATATGGCATGTTGGTTAGCATCCTTGATAACACCAACTAAGTTCATACATTCTGTGCTGTAATGGATGACGAGGAGAAGGCCCTATCCATCGCCTGGCTTGTCTAGTATTATCCTTACCTATTTCTAAATCTTACACCGGGGGCAGACTGGGACTGTCCAGGCAAATCCCCACAATCGCTCCATTTACCACAGACCATCTATATTGCGGATTTGATTTGATTATCTTTAAATATACTGTTTGTCCCAGTAACATTCAACAAATATTCATGTATATTATTTTGTGCACTTTGAGGGGAACATTAGGTGCAAAACAAACACTGAGGTCTAAATCACTATGACACTCTTGTATAATCTTTTCTGTCTTGTGGGAGTTTCACAGTCAGTGCTTCCCATCTTTATTTTCCAAATTATTTGCTTTTTCCTACATAGTATGATTATGTTTTTTCAATATAGAATCAACTCAGGAAAAGTAGCTTTGAGACAACATGCTGTGGGCGGGCCTGTAATGATTTCTCTTTCTCTCATTCACCTATGTTTAACTTAGCATTTTTAACACTGACCTGACACTCCGGGTCTATCGGCGTTCCAGGCCACCGGGAATTCTTCTCCGATCCGCACCTGATTTATACAGTGACCTCTTAGCACAGCTAAAATAAACAAGAAGCTGTGTCTAAATTGTCATTTTATAGTGAATGGTAAGACTGTGTATGCCTAATGGACACCATTAGCTGCACAGATACAAGTGTTTCTCCTGGCCATGGTACAGTCTGATCTTTAAATATTTGTGTGTGTCAGAGATGGAATTAGGTGTTTTCAGAAATAACGTTTTATGGTATTTGTCTTTCATTTGTCTGGAGAACACGGAATTCTTCTGCTTTCCACAACTGGATGAAAATGAATACAAATGGAGAAGAATACACAGTCTTGTCCTCAAATTCCTACAAGATAATTGGTCTTTTTGAAAAGTCAATGTATCTGGCGAGCAGGGGAGCAGACCTACCGGGACTTTAACAAAGCGAAACAATTGACCTCGCTAATGTTAAATTAGTAAACACAATAATAAAACTGTGGAATTCCCAATGCAAGCAAAAAGATCAAATCATTCTTTTTTCCTCCCTTTCTTACTTTTTATCTCTGTATTTCTGTGCGAAACCCCTTGGAGTCTACACTGCTGCTTTTCTGAGCTAAATGTCTCATCTCATACCTTTTTTGGCCTTCAGAATATCCATAACACATGCTCATATACTCAAAATGTATGCAGGTATTTCTATTACGTTGTTGCAGGACTATCAAGAAGACTTCACAGATTACCTCTGGGATTAATATTCACTTGAATATTCACTTCCTCTGACCAGTGGGTGGCACTATGGATACGACACAGTATTGATGCATAGACGTATTCAGGGTGACATCGTCTACGTGTGTTAGCAACTTGGTGTAGATGGGAAGTGTTCTGTTGAAGTTATAATGACTTACTCCTTTATGGCGAAGCATCAAAATGGACCGCACCACCATGCCCACCAGGTAAGATGGAGGCGAAAGCTTTTGCTAACTTTTCATCTTCAAGGTCTGAGGATGATACCGAGTGAATGTGAAGTCTGTGGTGTTCAATCTGTACGAGTTTGTTAAAGTACAAGGCATGGAAAAGTGAAAAATGGCCTTAAAAAATACGAAATGGCCGACTTCCTGTTGGACTGAGGGAATGGGTCCAATGATGTATGATTGATACCACTGATATGAAGTTTCATAAAAAAGCTTTTCCTAGATTGTGGCCTTATTATTACCACCGGGTTAAATTAAGCTTAGGTCTGAAGAACATCATGGGCCCTCTGGTCTAAAGTGTGTGTGATATTTAACTGAGGGAGCGGAGTGCTGCTGGATCTCAGTCCTTGGATCTGGCGGGATGGGTCATAAAAGGTATCATCCTGATCAATAACGGGTGGGATGAGAGGGGTGAAATACGTCCTTAATGAGGAAAATATTAATGACATTACCCTGCATCGATTTGAGCGTGAGGACCAGCTGATAAAGTTCTTTGTTTAAAACTCCCAACCCGCAGACAGGATCGGTTAGTGTTTCATGTTACTAAATGTTCTGTGTTCTTCTACACATCGAAAGGTCACACACACCATCCACATTCAAGCAGTAAATGAGTTTGGCATAAAGCAGCTGTCCTGATAAATCCTGAGATCCTGTCTAAACCTATGTATTTCAGAAGCTAAAAGTTTAAATCTTGTTCCTTTGGAGAGTTTACTCTACCGCTTTTAGTTTTCTCCTGCTTACATGTGCCGCGATATTTGTAACAGTGACATAACTGTGTGCATGTACAAGTTTAAAATAACAGAAAGCAGCCTCTCAAATCTTGAAATCAGAGTGAATGCACAGTGTGTGCGACACCTACATAACTTATGTTGGGAGAACAGATGTAGTGAGTTAACCCAAACTATGATCTTTTCCTAAACTAGTTTTGGTGCCTAACTCTAATCAAACAGCAACTGTTCCATATCATTAATAATATTTCAAAAGTCATTAAATGCCCCACAATGTGAACAGTTTGTCAGCACATTTTACTTTGAAATTGTAGACACATCTAGAACACTAAAAAGGTAGGTAGAGCATCATAGTTTGAAGCTTAAGGCCACTGATAAAGCTGTCTTGTTTGACGAGTTGGGAGCGAGAACATTTTTGAATCTGCAGTGGTTTTCATTTTTAAGGGTCAAAGTGCGGGACACAAAATGTCTCCCACTTCACTGTAGAGTCCATTCTGCGTGTATGTGCACTAGAGGCTTCAGGTTACCCCTCCACACTTGTGGAAACATACATATTGGAGCAGGACTGGCTTCCAGACTCTTTGTGATGTTACAAATCATGCTCACGGGCAAATGTACACTTCAGCAATGAATGTGAAAACAGCCTCCTAGTGTCCAGCCCTGCACTTACATCATTCTGTACAGCGGAACTAATACATTCAAACTGTACAAACAAGAAGAAAAAACATAGTTTTGACTGGAGGGGGACTTTATATAATATCTGTCAATGCACTACGTGAATTCAGAAGATTCGTTTTTTTTTTTATTTGTTCGTATTTTCGGTCAACTCTTTAAAAACAGAGATTTCATTTGATTTATAGTTTACACTCATAAATATGGCTGGCATGTTATAAACTATATTATGAATGTGTGATTGAAATGTGTTTGTGCATGTGTGTCTGTGTGTGCGTGAGACAGAGAGAGAGAGAGAGAGAGAGAGACAGAGAGAGAGAGAGAGAGAGAGAGATTTTGTTTTTATGTGCAATACATTTTCTGTCCCACTGCAAACTCTGCTCCAGGCATTACTTGAGCTCTCAGTCTTCAAGAATTAATTTAGTCCTTTTTTATTGTATTTGTGAGGACTGGGGAAAGAACCTGGCACAGTAAAACACCCTGAACACATTTCAAAATGTGTACTAAGTCTTGAAATCATACCACAGTAACGTCTTTTGAAAATAAAAAAAAAAGAATCCTGCAAGGTCACCCAGAAAATGGTATTCATCCTCTTCCCACAGAAGAGCATTCTCATCTCGGCACAGGACGTAAACTGTGTGCGACATCAAACACATTTCATTTTGCGCTCGGCATAAAAATGGGCTTTCCACATATCACATCACTTTTTCTCTGTAAATCTGCATTGACAACTCCGAAAACACATAAACATGTGCCAACACACATAGACTACATCAAAGCGCAACACACTCACACACGCCTGAACACGCATGCCAGCCTCCCCCCTTACCTGTTCACACACAGGAGCTCAATTAAAAAGACCGTGTTACCGGCACGTCTACTGTACCAAAACCCGGCTCCAGTACACTTGACTGATTTCCCCACAATGAGGCACTGACTCAGGATGCCTGACAAATCACTCTATTGTTGTCTGTGTTAAGCAACTGCGAGAAACACCACAGAAATACTCTACTCGACATACAGCGCGTTGTCTTTAGTGTCTGCACCTCTAACAATGAATCTGATTTTAATTAGAATGTATCTGATATCTTGTTTGTGATCAAATCAGTTCTAATTAGAATGTGGTTTGTCACTGCTTTTCCCAAGTTGGACAATTTTCTTCGCCTGCTTTTTATTTCACTTTAAGTGGTATTAATAAAACTAACATCAGTGTTGCTAATGACGGTTCAGCCCACTGCAAGTGTCTGTGTGAGGGCATTACAGTAGGCAGTAAAAATAACACCAGATGCTTGTTTTTTTCATTTCCAAATCTATTGTCATGTCACAGGTGGTGCTGGCAAAATAATTTCCTCCAAGCCTTCTGGCTGTGCCTGCTACTAACAGCCCCCGACATAATCTAAATGCATTGGTTGCCACAAGTGGAACAAAGATTGCATGCCTGAAACCATGAGGTTGACTCTACTTGTCCCCAGCAGTGTAGCTCACATGGGCTGCGTTGTTTGCTGGGCAGGCCCCGGCGTCCTCTTCCTGTGTTCTTGTCAGCTGGAAATCAATCAAAATGACAAATAACAACCTTTGACTGTGACGCTATCTGAATGCAATACTCACCATACTGCCATCTCTGCTTTGGTGGGTTACTGTGTGCATTCCTCCCCTACATACTGGCGGTGAAGCGTTTCCTTCACAGAACAGCTACAGAGCAAGAAAAAGAGGGGACAAAATTCATAATCTTTGTTATGTTCACCGAAGCTAATACCAAGCAGTCTAACTAAGTGGACGTCCTCATCTTGTCTAGTTGTGTGTATGATTATATCCAACCCTACTGCCAGAAGCCGAGCTGAAGGTTTTTTTTTATGTGGCAACTTTATGTTTGTTTAGGTTCAATTCTCTTGTCACATTGCTGTGCTTGTGCTAGGGTTAGGTTTAGGAAAAAAATGTCTTGTTTAGGGTGAAAATACCTCATTTGGTTTTCCACAAATATGGAAGGAAATGTCCAAAGATCTCTAAAAAAAACCTGGTTTTGTTGCCACAAACAGCTGGTAATGGACTGACTTCTCATGAAAAAAACATCCAGTTTTGGTCGCCACAGACCTGGCTGGAAATGTCCCCAGGTCTCCATTTATAACATCCAGTAGTGTCATGCCTACAAATGCTCAAACGCAGACTCGAATCGTGTGGTGAAGTCCGTTTGGCAGCCTTGTTGCTTTTAAATCCACCACTGTCCCCTCCACCTCCCCATGTGAAAGTCAATTCAAAAACATGACGTGTAAATTTGATATGGTACTTTCTGCACAAATGACAATATGGTGCATATGACAGACTGGGATATATCTGTAGTTTGCAGAGACATTAACTGCTAACACTATATCCTGTCAACGAGGCTGTTATCTCTCTTGTATTGTTCCAACCAGGACTATGAAGAAATCCCTTCACAGCCATTATTCAGAGACAACAGTGATGCTGAAAGATGACGGATGAGGTGAATTCTCAACTGTTTGTTTTTCGGCTCTCGAAGCAAGTCGCTGCTGCATGCTATAGGACTTTTTTTTTAATGCAGCCGGCCATGTAGGTGTCCCTCTGGATCTCTTTGAGCAGCCGGGCTGATAGGTATAATCTGCAATTCAACAACTCAAGTATTGGACATGGAGGGGCGCTCAAGTGGTGCTTCCTACTAGCAAAGTCTTAAACCTTACAGAACTGGAGTCAACAATAAGCTTGTAACCTGCTGTCACTCAACACAGCCGGCCGGGTTATTTGTTAGCTCATTTATAAAACACACAAACACGCAAAAAGTCTCCTGAAAAGTTAGAATAAGCTGCAACATAGTCTGAACAAATATTCCAGCGCCAGTAAAATTCAGAGCATTGCAAATTGAGAAATGGTGGCAGTGAGAATTATGTTGGCTACTGTGGCAGATCTGAGGCAGTTAATGTGATTCCTCCCGCCTGACCCAGCCACTGAGAGGACGCACCTTTTCTCAGCTTGGACATAACAAACATTTGCATGAAAGCCAAGTGGGCTGCAGGAGGGAATGAGATTCATGACGGAGAGGCAGACAACACTGAGCGACAGGCAAGGGGTGCTCGCTCACCGGCCTCACACTGTCCCTTGGAAAGTTATCGGAAATAAATTCAAGTGTAGTGTCATTCACCAAAATCATATTCTACTGTTTTCAGCTTTCATCAATCTTAAGACATATTTATCTGTTTCTCCACTGTCTTTAATTCTATCCACCCACATTTTAGGGCTTTCTTGAAACATCACAGTTTCTCCACCGCCCCCGCTAGTCCCTCTCTGCAATGTTAACACTTCAGCCAGGTGAGAGGCTGAGGAAATACTGTATGTGCATTGAAGACCGTCAAGGGCACCTCTGGCTCTCTGTGTTGTGATGGATAAACAACTACACATACAGAAAGATCGCCCTCCAGGCCGCGAGTGATTCATGGAGCGCACAGAGCCAACGGATGACTTTAAACCTGGCTTCCTCTATTGCTTCAGATGGCTTTAGCTGCGGCACTTTGCCGCCTTTGAGGATGCAGGCCGTGTAAAGTAGACCGGCCAGCTCTGATGGTACATTTAATATTTCCTGAATGTGTTGAGGGCTCTAATACTAAACCTAAATCAAATCAGTTAAAACAAATTATTAAAAATAACAAAGTAAAAGATAAAACAGAAAAAAAAGGCTGTGGATATGTTCATTTTAGACAGCAGAGAGAGGAACAAAGGTCACGGTTTCAAACATTTATTTAACCAGAAAGCACACAAAACAAGAGATCTGTATAGGTCATGGGAGCTAATTCTGTGTTCACTGACATAAATGTGTTTGTATAGCCAGATGTGTTTAGCAGTGGTAGCATTCGTGCCAGAAAGGTTTTTTGCCTCTTCTGAATTAATTTGAGTGTTGCCAGAGATAAAACTTAGTCCCAGCTAACAGGCTGTGTTTGAAATGTCTGCTTCGTGTGTGCTGTAGAGCTGCAACTGCTGTATGTTTAACTTATTTTGACTGTATTTTCACCATGCTGTCAGCCTGCTTTTGCCGCAGTTATGCTCCACTTCTGCCTTTTTTTAATTGGATCCATTCAGACTATATTTTTATACTCCGTTTGTCAAGGCATTGTTTTTTCGTCAGCCTTAATTTTTTTTTTTTTTTTCTTGAAACTAAAGAAGGAAGCCTGGCATAACTAGAAAACGCCACCATGTTAGTTCCCCTGGCTTCACAAATGTGAACAAACTCCACAGCCATACTTCAAAACATTAAATTCAAACCTGTAGTAAAAGAGAGTAATTAAAGAGTAACACCAATTTTACAAATGAAAGTGTGTTTACAGGTCTTGTGGAGTACTACTGCATATGTGCAACAGGTAGTATAAATACTTTTGTGGCTCCAGGGGAAGCTGCAGTAAATCTAATAAATTGCCTCCAGTTATGTCACAAATTCATGCAGTTTCGGAATTATCTGATAAACATAATTCTGACTGGGAAAGATCAAGTGAACACTCCTGAAGCCGTCATTCATTTTCAATGTCACATACGTTTAAAACTAGTTTAAAAAGAAAAAGTAAACGTATTGTGACAGGCTTGGCAAATAGCCAATAAGCTTTACGTCCACTGTGGCCAATTAAACACGGTCATGTAAATGAGAGTGAAAGTGAAAAGTGCCGGTCTGAGCGAAACAGCGATGAGAGCAGAGAGTCGATTCTGAAGCGAGCGGATGAAAAGGGAGAGAACGTCGTCCCGTTTCAGCGGGTGGTGCAAGGCCTGACGCCGGTGTCCACGCTCATGTGCTATTCATTGTCCGGGTCAGGCTTTTTAAGTTGGACACCTCAAGACGGGTCAAGACTTTGAAAAAAAGAACGACTCTTAAACTCGGGAAGAGGGACCATCCAAGGAGGACATTAATACAGCGTTAAGTGGTGCAGTTGAATCGTGGGTGATGTAGGTGCCGGGTTTAGAAAAGCAGTCCGCTGGTCTAGCCTTGCACTACCGTTACGCTGTTGGGTTCATGTTTTAAAAACAAATGGTCAGAATCAATACGGCAGAACAAGAGGCATTGCCTTTCTCATCTCTACGCATTCCTCTTCTTTCATTACCCACGATCCAACTTCAACACAGCAATTTATCAGATCACACGCAGCTCCTTCTGGAGCCACAGGAGGCTGTTTATACTACTTTTGTCACACGTGCAGTATTACTCCCCAAGACCTGTAAACACACTTAATGTGTAAAACTGTTAGAGTTGCTACAATACATGAACGCTACTGCATTTATGTTTCAAAGCATCACTATGTCGCATGCACGACAGTAACGAATCCAGGCCGGCTGTCAATGAGGGAGTTACTTTTGTTCCACTGTATAGTGCAACGGTGAGAAATTAACATGCATGTCACCATCGATTTCATTAAACAGACTGTGGCTCATAAAAATTTATCCAAGAACCACATCCCAATGTCAGCAGAGACTCCTTTATTCCCTGTCTCTGTTCCTCTCACTGTTTCGGTGTCCTACATGTGTGTGACAGAACTGTAACAGAGACCTTGGGAGCAGTTGAATAGGGCTGTGTGAACATGTGTCAGTGGGATCTCTAATGGGAACACCATGCTCCTAATATACGGTCCATCTGTAGCCTGCACAATGAATAACAACAGCTCTTTGCAATATTGACTCCTCCCTGCTCCCCCATTTTAATGATTATGCCTTTGTCCTTTGTGGTAAAAAGTCCTGTAGGAAACATTCCATTACTGTGTTACAGAGGGGGTTGGGGGGGTACTGCAGAGCACAAGGCTGGCTTCTCCTGTCACATCAGCTCTTTATTATTCATTAGGATTTCTTTCTTTTCCCGGCGTAAAAGGACCTTGATAAGCTATGTTTATTCATACACTAACCTTTTTAAATATTTCCAAGAGCTCTCCAACAAAGACCTACCTGGCATACCTAATACCTAATCTTTCTTTCATTATTCAGTCCTCATGCACTCACTTCTCACTTAAGATGCAATACATGAATTGTGCCTCCACACTTCTTCGTCTTTCTCTTGCTATGTTCCTATCTCCTTCTGTCCCTGTATCTGTCCCTGTCCCTCGCTCACACTATCATTTCATTATTTATGTTTTTCGTGCAGGCATTTTTTTTTTTTGGAGGGGGGGGTGTCTTTTTTGATTTTTTAAATATATGGTACAAGTCCTTTCTTCTTTCCTTCTCCTCCCCCTCCAGTCTGCCCTCTTTTTCGCTGGCTTTCTCTCATTCAGAAGTCCTTGCCTTGCACACTGATCCCTCAGGGCAGCCTACTGATTAGTGCAGTCATCTCCCTCCCCCCTCGCTCTCTCTCCCCACCTCTAGCTCACCTGCCCACAATTGCATTTTCTTTTCTTTTTTTTCTCTTATTTAAATTACTTATTGTGCTGTGAGGTTATTGTCACAGTATGCACTGCTATATGAAAGAAAATAAGGAGAGAGACCTGTGTACACTGGAAAAATTCCCTTAAAATGGGTTAATAAATGCTAAATCGACAAAAATCAAACTTCAAATGTGATGGCTGGGCTGGGTATCACTTGAAATAAAATGCTAAGATGATGAGATTCAACACTGGTGAGCGCTTTTCTCTGACTTTGATTTGGTACCGATGATAAATCTTAGCAAAGTGACTATCCAATCGCTTTGAATTCACTTACAAGAACTAGTGAAAAAACCCTTGTTTTTATTTAAAGGAATAGTTTCATATTTTGGGAAATAAGCCAGCAGACGATTGGCTGAGCTTCGCATAAAAAACAGTCACAGTGAAAAACAGTTCTCCTTGTATGTACTACTGTACATCTCCGAAGCATACCCATTAACACGTCATATCTAAATTTTCAATCCAAAGTGTTAAATCTATGTGTAAACTCACTAATTGCAGGGTGTCAGAGCCGACGTGACAGAATCAATTTCCTGAAGTTTAGGAAGTTGTTCCGCCAGCAATGTAATAGTGTTTATTTTGGTTTACACACATATGGCTTAAACAAAGGAGATATAAGGTATAAGCATATAACTAAATAAAATGTTTGAGGAATGTTTCTTTTTCTTCAAAGTTATAGTTTAAATGTTTTTTGTAGTAGTAATTTTGTGTGATTGAATTAAAGAATTACAATCCTCAGCGATCTAATTTGATTATAGAAATATACTGTGCAATAAGAGAATGAGGAAAGTATTTTGACAATGCATTTAATTGCAATGTTCAATACTTTTAATATCTCCTAGGAACAACAGGCAAAAAGCTAACAATTGGTCGCTAAAGCGAGTCATGCCGTGACTGTTGTTCGACAAAGATGCAGGTAGTGTTTGGATTTTTTTTTTTTTTTTACCAATCTAAGTTTTTCTGATGGCCCAATATTCAAAAACCCAAGTAGTCCAAAGAAAAGGTCAGAAAACACCCACCCGATATCCCTGTGACTGGTGTTGTTGCTTTGTTATGGTTCAGGTAAGATGGTTAGAAAGAGTAGCATGGTCCCAATAAATTAAAAGACAGAAAGACAGAATTTTAAAATACAAATCAAACCAAAGATCACCAATACACTGATATACAGCAAAAACCCAACAAATAGCTCAGATAGTATTTAATCCATATAAACTCTCACTTTATAAAATAATCTAAAAGTCCCTCTTTAATTTCAATTTTCACATGGGTGTATTTGCCCACATTCCTCAGGAATAAGATGTGAAGAAATCTGACGTGACATTTACCATCTCAATTAAGCTACCTGTCTAAGTTCCAGTCAGCCTGAAACTCTTTCCCCCCCTTTTCTAAAGGTTCAAAATTGTTAGCACATAAAATCATGTTCCTGTCCAGCCCCATTTGTCTTCTGTAAGTGGCTCAGCAAACCTTACTCTGCTCCTCTATTATACCTACACCGCTTGGATAGATACAGTAGTTAGCACTAGCAGACATGTTCCTTTTTCTCTGTGCCCACATCTGCCAGTCTGCCAGCCACCCATGATACTTGGCAGGATTTCACTGGCTACAGTGAGCGCTGTAGCAGCACCACTGGCACCGGCAGCACAATGCTGAGAGATGGGCCAGCTGTAAGGCCAGATACTGATGTACAAACACAGGCGCTGGGCCCAGTTAACACAGGTAATCTGCAAGGTTTCTAGAGCAGCAAGGTTCCAACACAAACATGGCTCATCGCCAGCAGAAGAGATACGCTGTGCATACCCAAAATATACTCAATAAACAATTACTACAAGCCTGTTTTTCATTACTGCAGGTACAATTGATTCAAGCCTGTACAACCATACTGTTCCATGCAACAACAACTGTTTATGCCTAAGACACAAAGAATTCCCTGATGCATTTGTGTTCAAACCTGACTCTTGCCACAGATACTTTTTAACTGGTTATGTCCTCCGAAGCTCTGGTAAATAGGAAAGTGGAGCAATAAAAAAAACCTTGGAATTTTTACACCGTTTGAAGGTTTAATTGCAGGATTGATTTCTGAATGACTGAGTTGTTTTTTTTTCCTGAAGTCTCTCATATGAAGACCTTCATCTGCCTATTCTAGCCTCATTCATAAATAAATACAGCATTGTGACTGAGCTTTGACCTCATTAGGTGCATGTTTGATTGGAAAATGACCTCATTAGGTAGGTGTTTGATTGGAAAAGGACTGACGCATGCTGCACCACTGCAGGCTGACGGAACGTGATGGAGAACAATCAGAGGTTCCAGGGCAGCAGGAACTATCTGTTGTGGCTGACAGCTATTGAGTACATCAGGAAATGTTTATTAGTGAAATTAATTACTAATTTAGCAACTGTGCCAGTTTCCAATTACTCTGTCTGGGTTACTTTATTTTCCATTCCTACTTCGCTGTGTACTCTTGCTCGCTGTCAGCCTCATGGCGCTGTCAATCTCTATATAGATCTGCCTGTTTGTTTTCCCCTCTCACTCCCATTCTTCCTTCAGATGAACTGTCACATCCCCTCCGCTGAGCATCAATCCACTCTGCGCAATCTGCCCCAAAGTTAGCGATGCCAAATCCATGACGGCCTCACTCAATCCACATTTTCCACCCAATGGAATTTGAGGACACATAAACCAAACCTTGCTTGGATATGCACATTCCCGCTCAGACTCATCAATCAGGCCTCGTGGGAGCTGCCGTGCTCCAGATTGGTTTTTAGCTTTCCAGTGAATTGATTGAGAAAAAGAAACTTAAAGTAATGTGTTTGCCAATAAGTTGCCTCACCGGCTCGATTTGAAATGGCATTAGGCATCCTGTCTGCCTCTACCTGCGATCACCAAGGTTTTTTCATGCTATTTTGGAGCACCGCTACCGTCTCTATTGGCCACACAAACTATCAAACTGCGTTAAAGAACCCTTGGATATTACCTGCTACCCACCGTGAGAAATAGAAGTTTGTGTGAAGCGGGAAAATGAACGAGCGAGAGGGAGCGAGAGACCGAGAGTGGGGAGTGAGTGCTCGCTGTGAGCGTCGAAATCTGAGGGTGGAAAGAAGGAAGAGCTGCAATTCAAATGCTGCAATCTGACAGAATAATTTATTGAGTTTCTGCAGCCTGGTAAAGAGTTTCTGATAAATGGAGCATGTCACACTGAACTGTTATCAAAAAAATGAGAAGGGGGTCATACCGATTGAGAAAATATATAGCAGAAATCTGAACTATCCATCCATCCATCCATTAGCTATAAACACTTATCCTTGAGGGTCGCAGGAGGGGCTGGAGCCAATCACAACTGACATTGGCAGAGAGGCGGGGTGCAGCCTGGACAGGTCGGCAGTACATCAATCAGTTTGTTGTTAAATGATGTCAGATTCTGAAGGGGTGGGACGGTGTTGTCGTTTCATCTAGTTTCTTGAAACAGCTGATGATTGCGCTCTCTGAAAAGCTACACTGTCATTACTGCGATTTATAAATCAGAAATGAAATAATTCTGTGAGGTCGCTCCAAAGAAAAGAATGTTTGTCACAATCACAAAGCAGTCCAGATATTGGATCAGTGTGGTTTGAGAAGTAAATCCCATTTGTTTATCTGTTGCCATGCGCTCGCGAATAAACAGAATATTTAGGTCGTTATGATTGAGAGGAAACTTCAACCTCAAAAACACTGAACGGAGTAAGTTCCACTCTGAACTTCAAAACAGCTTTGCATGTTTTTAAAACAAACACTAGATTAACTGAAACTTATTTTTAATGCCTGAACAATAAAAGGGGAGATGTTCACACACTTGTTACATAATTCGTCTTCCTTTGTCTTTCTCAAAGAACGCACACTGAAATTTTCTGATTCTAAATCAAAGTATTTGGGAATTATTATTCTTGCTGTCAAATTAAGCCTGAATATGGGGTTTCTTTTAAGCAACATGTATTTTTTTTACAATTCGTCTGCATGCTTCCTCCACAGTTTGCACCTGTCAGGCCCCCGCTCCCCCTGTCCACAAACACACTTACTGGCATTTATTCGGTCCTTTTTTCTCTTTTATGTGTTTGTCTATGTGCCCTCATAAGTGTTACTCGTGCCCGAAAGAATTGGCAGAATTCATAAAATGTCTTACAGGTCAACATCCCGCAAGACAGAGCTAATTTATAACACAGTAATTCAATGCACTGTCAGTGTGGACCTCCAGCTTTCAAACGTTTTAAAGCAGGAAGCACTGGTCTCTCTTGGCTTGGAGTTTAGACTTATGAAGAAGAATCAATTGGCAGACTCAATAAGGAGCTGTCTGTGCTTTGTCTAGTAAATATTTAAATAGGTTTGGTCCAGGAGTCGGCTTGTTTGCTATTGAACTACTTCTGCACATCCTTTCATGTGGCTGTAAAACTACTTTTCTTTGACACTGTATTCTGGCCTGATATCCACTTTTCAAAAAGACTTTTAAGGTTCATTAAATATGAATAACCATTGTTTATTCGGAAATATTTTCTAATATCCACCATTGCAATTTTTTCATCAAGAAATAAAGTGTTCAAGGCTGCTCCACTCCAGCCCAGCCTCACCAGAAAACACTTCTGTCTTGGCAGTAAACAGCTCAATGCGACTATTTACATGTACAGCGACCTCTAGTGGCCATAGTAATTATGAGGGGGGCAAAGGAGAAATTCAGGTGATAGAGTATAACACATTGATTACTCTGGGCACATCACTTTAACCTCACATGTGTAATGCATGTTCTCGGGGCTGTTTCTAGCTTTTTGGGGGGCCCTATACAAGATGCTGATTGGGGGCCCCCCATTTTATCAAACTACAATGGAGGATTTCAAACACTTTTAAGATGATGGTCATGCATCAGTCTGTTACACTATAAGAGGATAACACCTCTCAAATTCACATTAAACATCAAGTTGACCCAAGAAAGTTAAACCCACAGAAAATGATAATAAAAAGGTAAACAATGAGGCTCTTCCATGTCAATAAATGCAACAGATTTTTAAAAAAAACAAAGTTCTTCAACATTAACAGAACTAACATAAGAATTCCCTCCCCACCCACCCAAAACTAAAAATGATAACAATAAATTCCGCCATTGCACAAGATAAACAGAAAACAACTGAGGCTATTGCCTAGAATGGAAATAAAGTAAACAATCTATTTTAAAGTGCAAATATTATTACAAAACAACAATAAGTAATACTTATTAATATGCACTACTTTGTGATCATGATCTGTATGATCACAGTCTTCTGTTCTGTTCTCTCATGATTGATGCTGATTATGGCAAGGCCGGCGAGGTGATCCTGGACTGATCCAGTCCACAGATTGGAATTCAGTTCCTTCAGGTGTTTGTTGTGGATGAAAGAGAGACGCTCCAATGCAATCACGTCATCTGATGGCTCGGCAAGTTGCTAATGTCCTGAGCCAGTTCCTTTCCGTCAATGTCAGTGTCACCTCCAGTACTTAAATGTGCTGCAGAGCTTGTCCCACTGGTTGCACAATCCCACATCATCCAGTTTCTTTTTCTTTTCTTTTTTTACTCTTTATTTATAGACATTTTCACATTATAGGGACAGCGTACTAACAAGACAAGAAGCAATACAAGACAAAAATAAATAAATAAATAAATAAATAAGCACATGTTAGGTCATTGGGAAGTCAGTATGTCAAGGCAAGATTACCTCGCGCAAAAAATAAACATCATACATATTAACATACAGTAATTAAGAGAAATGTGTCCCACTGGCTAAGTAAGCACACCATTTTTCCCATCGTTTTTCCTCCCAATTCTTTTTGAAGACGCATGGAGTAGGTCATCTGTTCTAATAGATGCAATTGTTTTACAATATTGGCAAAGATGCTGACAGTGGGGCTGGTTTTCTGGAGCCAGTGTCTCATAATGGCCTTTTTACTTGCTGCCAGCAATATCTTGGGGAGGTAGGCATCATCCTTACTCAGTCCATCCGGAATGTGTCCGAGGTAGAGAGATGTGAATGTTGTGCAGATAGTGAAACCCAGGGTTTTTGAGATAATTGTTGCCACTTCCTTCCAAAAACTCTGGATGGGGGGACAAGACCAGAAGACATGGGCGTGGTCAGCCATAATTTCTCCACATTTCCTCCAGCAGCATAATTGAGCGGCAGTTTGTTTTTTTCATTTCTGGTTGGTAAAAAAATTAATCAGGTTCTTTCAACAGAAGGCTCTCCAAGACCAGGAATTAGTGGAAGATGACTGTATTTCCCAGGCTTTCAGCCACATGTCTTTGGTTATTTCAATGTCCAGTTTCTTGAAGTTAAGCAGCCCTCAAAGTCTGGCTCTCACATCACCCAGTGTTTCAAACCTATCCTTTAAGATTTCAATGGCTGTGTCAACAACCACATTAAGGAATGCAGTTTCTAGCCTGTTCATGACATCTACAATAGGCTTGTCGGGGGATTCATAGGCAATGTGTTTTTTGTCCTTCTTCGTCTCCTGAGCCTGAGGTGCAGCAGAGCCAGTGTATCTATAACTAATAAGTGACTTTTGAGAGGAGGTCAACGACCACATCAAGCTGCATTGTGGCAGACTGCGGGGGCTAGATAAGGTGGTTCACATGGTTTAGAATGTCATAAGGTACCACTGTGCACTTGTGCTTCAAACTTGGTCAGAGGATTTGTCACCTTGTACCTGACCTCCAACAATGCCTGCCTTATTTCTACTGCTGCTCTCCCACTGTGTGTCACTCCAAGACTTGATTGCAGCAGTCACATGTTGCTTTAGGATTGTCCACCTCTGTGGGACTGCTGAGAAGAAGAGTGTACAGTTTCTGAACATCACCAAAGAAGACGATGGCATCTGTAAACGCTTCTGATCCAACAGGTGAGGACATCTTTCCAGTGCCTCTTCTCAGCCTCTAAAAGTGTCCTTTCAGCTTGGTCTGGAGTCCTTGCAGTTTGCAGAAGCACTTCAAAATCTCTCTAGGCTGACATGTGGGTTGTGTGCTCTAGACTGCTTTTGTGACTTTTCTGGATTATGCCTATGTTTGGTCAGTTTGGTAGTTCTTCTGTCATTAACTTGTACCCCTTTGAGAACAACTTGCAGCAAAAGAGGTAAGGGCATCATTTTTTTGAGTAGCTAAGCCAGATCTGCTTTATCTTTTCTTCATTCACCAATGTTCTGTTGAAATAATGATGATAAAAGCTCCCACCAACTTTTCTTCTGGGAAATGTGAAATCTGGGCTAACCTGAAATGGCCCTCTACCTACTAAATATGTCCTGAGTGAATCGGATAGAAGTTGTTGTACAAATGTAGGGCAGGTGCGTTTATTAGCAATTAATAGTTACTAATAGTAATTATTAAAGTTAGTAATCACAATGAATGAATTAAATCAATAAAATGGAATCAAGGATCGATAACCAGGCTGGAAATAGTCTCAAAAGAAGCGTCCACTTTAAATGTTAATATTTGTAAGATATTTAAAATTAATGCCATCACAAGCACTGACCATCACAACCAGCAGTCACCGCCAAGCATGTGTATGAATAATCAGAATACTGCTCATACTATAAAACAGAATTGATGGAGGTGAGCAAATTGATCAATAATCAATGCTACTTTAATCAACAAACATCTCTGAGAGCCGCTTTGAGACTATGTGTGTTTCCCCCGAATGTGTGCGTGTGTGTATGTGTGGGTTAGTAGAGGAAGAGAAGTGGAGCTACAGTGCAGCAAGGTGTAGGAGACAGTCATGGAGAGACACAATACTCACCTGTCTATCACTCAGTGGACGGTGAATGATCTCAGGCTCGAATCAGCTTCGGCTGATCCTTGCTAGAAAAGTGGCTTATTGTATGCTTACAAGGTGGCAAAGCTAACAGCTCCATAACATGGAGAGGCTCAAATCAGCTAGTGATGAGCACAAAGGCAAGCAAGCACAGTCTTTCACAGACAGCAGAAAGGACTCTGCGGTCCACAAAGCTTGAAAGCATATAATACATGTTAATTTGTAGTACCTGACACTGAATAAGCCTCACTTCTGACCATACTGCTGGTGGTTAGCATGTGTCCGTATTTTTACATTGTTAAAAATGTTTAGCTCATATAACTTAAATGTATTAGTATTATTTAAAGTAAAGTCAACTTTTATAATTATCAGTGTGGGTTATATTCATGTTTGTTTTAAGTGTGTTTTATGTGCGTTAATTGTTAAGATTTGCAACTTTGTTGTGATTTAGATCCGTGTGTTTTATTTTGAAAACTGGACAGATGCACTATGTCGCTCTGCTGTCTGACTCCTGGGCATCTGTCCACTTCCACAAAAAACAGACTTGATGTGTTTTCTCAGCAAAGCAGAGCGGAGAGCCACTTCAGGGACCCTGCTCAAACACGTCATGGCATAGCTGGTGGTATTAAGAGCATTGTCTATCTAGAATGGCCGCAACTTTTCAATCAAACAATCAAAACCTGGCCTGAGGGAGCGCTCTCCCAGCTGCAAGACTGTTTTGAGAGCACTGAGTGGAGTATATTTGAACACCTGGAGCTTCAGGAGTACACCGAGACTGTCCTGTTCTACATTAAGAACTGTACTGACAAAGTCACAGTGGACAAACGCATCCGGGTTTACCCCAACCAAAAACCCTGGATGTCCACGGAGGTTCGGTCACTTCTGAGTGCCCGAAACTCAGCCTACAAGTCAGGTGACAGAAACCAGTACAGCGTGGCGAGAGCAGAGCTGTGGAGAGGCATCATAACTGCAAAGGAGGCCTATAAGAGGAAAGTGGAAGACCATCTCACCAACAACAACTGACGGCTGGTGTGGCAGGGACTTCAGAACATCACCAACTACAAAGGCAACACACCTGCTACCACCATCGCTGACGCCTCGCTGGCAGAGGAACTAAATCATTTCTTTGCTCGCTTTGAGGCAACGAGACCACACACAGCTGCGCGGCCACCACAGACCTTCAGCCACAACACACTCACTTTCCAGGAACACCAAGTGAGGCAGATGCTGAAGGCTGTGAATCCACGAAAAGCCGCTGGACCGGATGGTGTACTTGGTAAAGTACTTTGTGCTTGTGCTGACCAGCTTGCGGGAGTCCTAACCAGGATATTCAACCTCTCATTAGCCTCTTTCACACTGCCGTTTGCATGCGGGGATCCTGCGCCAATTCTCCGCACCCTCCTCTGTGTGAAAGTTTCGGATGCGGAGAGGGGGGAAATTTGGCTCCGGCACTGATCCGCCTCTGGAGGTAGTATCAGGGCCGCATTATTGGTGAGCCGTCCGAGTGTGAACGGATAATCCGGAGGCGCGGAGCGGGGGCGTGTCGGTCGTGCAGTCTGATAACTGCACAGGTCCTTCACTCAACTAAATACAGAGAAATGTCCCACAAAGCAACATTACAGGACGTAGTAACTGTAACTGTCTTTGGCAGCTTATATGAGGAAAACAAATACCACAGCTGTACGTGGAGAAGCGTCTGTCCTCCCGCCTGTCCTACTGACCCTTCCTCACATTTCTGCTCAAAAAACAGCGTTTGTCACCAGCAAAAATCTTTAACTCACCGAGTGTTTGTGATGAAAATAAATCACCGCAACCGTCAGCCCTCCTGACCGAGACTTCAGGGAACTTTCCCCCAGAAAACAGCCTCCGTCCCTGCGAGTGACAGAGTCACGCAGCGACCTGTTTACTGATGGTGATTATGTATAATTATGTAATTTAGAGTGAAAAACTTAACTCTAACTTAAACTTTCCAGGACACCGTCACGCCTCTTTAGGAGCCGCAGCGCCAGCTTTCTGTGTGGATTACACACGTGAAGGCGGAGATGCTTCGTTCTGTGTGAATCACCATCGGCGGAGAACTGGCGAACCACCGCTCCGGAGATAATGTGGAGACGCTATGTAAAAAGGGCTACTGACACAAGCCACCATCCCCCCCTGCCTGAAGTCAGCTTCCATAATCCCTGTCCCAAAGAAGCCTGCCCCAAACTGCCTCAATGACTACAGACCTATTGCTTTGACATCATCCATCCATCCATCCATTTTCATCCGCTTATCCGGGGCCGGGTCGCGGGGGCAGCTGCCTGAGCAGGGACACCCAGACCTCCCTCTCCCCGGATACTGCCTCCAGCTCTTCCGGGAGGACCCCAAGGCGTTCCCAGGCCAGCTGGGTGACATAGTCACACCAGCGTGTCCTGGGTCTTCCTCGGGGTCTCCTCCCGGAGGGACATGCCAGGAACACCTCCCGAGGGAGGCGTCCCGGGGGCATCCGAAACAGATGCCCGAGCCACCTCAGCTGGCTCCTCTCGATGTGGAGGAGCAGCGGCTCTACTCTGAGCTCCTCCCGGGTGACAGAGCTCTTCACCCTATCTCTAAGGGAGCGCCCTGCCACCCTGCGGAGGAAACTCATTTCGGCCGCTTGTATCCGGGATCTTATTCTTTCGGTCATGACCCAAAGTTCATGGCCATAGGTGAGGGTCGGAACGTAGATTGACTGGTAAATCGAGAGCTTCGCCTTTCGGCTCAGCTCTCTCTTCACCACGACGGACCGATACAAAGACCGCATTACTGCGGCCGCTGCACCGATCCGTCTGTCAATCTCACGCTCCATCCTTCCCTCACTCGTGAACAAGACCCCAAGATACTTAAACTCCTCCACTTGAGGCAGGAACTCTCCTCCCACCTGGAGGGAGCAGGCCACCTTTTTCCGGTCGAGAACCATGGCCTCGGATTTGGAGGTGCTGATTCTCATCCCAGCCGCTTCGCACTCGGCTGCAAACCGCCCCAGGACATGCTGGAGGTCCCGGCTCGAAGGAGCCAACAAGACCACATCATCCGCGAAAAGCAGAGATGAGATCCATTGGCTCCCGAACCAGATCCCCTCCGGCCCGTGGCTGCGCCTAGAAATTCTGTCCATAAAAGTAATGAACAGAACCGGTGACAAAGGGCAGCCCTGCAGGAGTCCAACATGTACTGGGAACAGGTCTGACTTACTGCCGGCAATGCGAACCAAGCTCCTGCTCCGGCAGTACAGGGACCGTACGGCCCTTAACAGAGGGCCCCCGACCCCGTACTCCCGGAGCACCCCCCACAGTATGCCACGAGGGACACGGTCGAATGCCTTCTCAAAGTCCACAAAACACATGTGGACTGGTTGGGCAAACTCCCATGAACCCTCGAGCACCCTGCGGAGGGTATAGAGCTGGTCCAGTGTTCCACGGCCAGGACGGAAACCGCATTGTTCCTCCTGGATCCGAGGTTCGACTATCGGCCGAATTCTCCTCTCCAGTACCCTAGAATAGACTTTCCCGGGGAGGCTGAGGAGTGTGATCCCCCGATAGTTGGAACACACCCTCCGGTCCCCCTTTTTAAATAGGGGGACCACCACCCCGGTCTGCCAGTCCAGAGGCACTGTCCCCGACTGCCACGCGATGCTGCAGAGACGTGTCAGCCAAGACAGCCCCACAACATCCAGAGACTTGAGGTACTCAGGGCGGATCTCATCCACCCCCGGTGCTTTGCCACTGAGGAGCTTACGGACTACCTCAGTGACTTCGGCTTGGGTGATGGATGGGTCAACCTCTGAGTCCCCAGCCTCTGCTTCCTCTATGGAAGGCGTGTCAGCGGGATTGAGGAGATCCTCGAAGTATTCCTTCCACCGCCCGACGATGTCCCCAGTCGAGGTCAACAGCTCCCCACCTCCACTGTAAACAGTGTTGGTGGAGGACTGCTTCCCCCTCCTGAGGCGCCGGATGGTTTGCCAGAATTTCTTCGAGGCCGACCGGTAGTCCTCCTCCATGGCCTCCCCGAACTCTTCCCAGACCCGAGTTTTTGCTTCCGAGACTGCCCGTGCTGCCGCACGCTTGGCCTGCCGGTACCCGTCAGCTGCCTCAGGAGTCCCCCGGGCCAGCCAGGCCCGGTAGGACTCCTTCTTCAGCTTGACAGCAACCCTTACTTCCGGGGTCCACCACCGGGTTCGGGGATTGCCGCCGCGACAGGCACCGGAGACCTTACGGCCACAGCTCCGGACAGCCGCGTCAACAATGGAGGTGGAGAACATGGTCCATTCGGACTCAATGTCCCCAGCCTCCCTCGGGATCTGGTCAAAGCTCTCCCGGAGGTGGGAGTTAAAGATCTCCCTGGCAGAGGGTTCTGCCAGACGTTCCCAGCAGACCCTCACGATACGTTTGGGTCTGCCAGGTCTGTCCAGCTTCCTCCCCCGCCAGCGGATCCAACTCACCACCAGGTGGTGATCAGTTGACAGCTCAGCCCCTCTCTTCACCCGAGTGTCCAAGACATACGGCCGGAGGTCAGATGACACGACCACAAAGTCGATCATTGATCTCCGGCCTAGGGTGTCCTGGTGCCACGTGCACATATGGACACCCTTATGCTTGAACATGGTGTTCGTTATGGACAAACTGTGACTAGCACAGAAGTCCAGTAACAAAGCACCACTCGGGTTCAGATCGGGGAGGCCGTTCCTCCCAATCACACCCCTCCAGGTAACACTGTCATCGCCCACGTGGGCGTTGAAGTCCCCCAGGAGAACGACGGAGTCCCCGGTTGGAGCACTCTCCAGTACCCCTCCCAGGGACTCCAAGAAGGCCGGGTACTCTGCACCGCTGTTCGGCCCATAAGCCGAGACAACGGTGAGAGCCCTATCCCCGACCCGAAGGCGCAGGGAAACGACCCTCTCGTTCACCGGGGAGAACTCCAACACATGGCGGCTGAGCTGGGGGGCTATAAGCAAGCCCACACCAGCTCGCCGCCTCTCGCCGCGGGCAACTCCAGAGTAGAAGAGAGTCCAGCCTCTCTCAAGGAGTTGGGTTCCAGAGCCCAGGCTGTGCGTGGAGGTGAGCCCGACTATTTCTAGCCGGTACCGCTCAACCTCCCGCACCAGCTCAGGCTCTTTCCCCCCCAGTGAGGTGACATTCCATGTCCCCATGGCTAGAGTCACCATCCGGGGATTGGGCCGCCGGGGCCCCCGCCCACGACCGCCACCCATATCCCTCTGCACCGGCCCCGTCTGAACCCTCCCGCGAGTGGTGAGCCCACGGGAGGGCGGGCCCACGTTGCTCGTTCGGGCTGCGCCCGGCCGGGTCCCGTGGGCAGAGACCCGGCCACCAGGCGCTCGCCTGCGAGCCCCAACCCCAGGCCTGGCTCCAGGGTGGGGCCCCGGTGACGCCGATCCGGGCGACGTGCACGTCCTTGGTCTTGTTTTATTCATCAGGGGCGAGTGAACCGATCTTAGTCTGACCCGTCACCTAGGACCTGTTTGCCTTGGGAGACCCTACCAGGGGCATTAAGCCCCGGACAACATAGCTCCTAGAATCATTCGGGTGCTCAAACCCCTCCACCACGATAAGGTGCCGGTTCAAGGAGGAGGCTTTGACATCAGTAGTCATGAAATGTTTTGAGAGACTCATCCTGTACCACATCAAGGCCTGCCTCCCTTCAAATCTGGATACACATCAGTTTGCTTATAGAGCAAACAGATCCACAGAGGACGCCATCGCCACTGCCCTTCACATAACACTCAGCCACCTCGAGAACTCAGGGAGTTACGTCAGGATGCTCTTTATAGACTACAGCTCAGCTTTTAACACGATTATCCTGACATCCTGGTTGACAAGCTGACTGACCTAGACCTCCCCACCTCAACCTGTGCCTGGATCATGGATTTCCTCACCAACCACCCGCAAACAGTCAAAGTGGGATCCCTCTGCTGCTCCACCCTGACCCTCAACACTGGCTCTCCTCAGGGTTGTGTGCTGAGTCCTCTCCTGTATGCCCTATACACCCATGACCGCACACCCGTCTTCCCCTCCAACTCCATCATTAAATTTGCTGATGACACCACAGTCATCGGTCTTATCACTGGTGAGGACGAGACAGCATACAGGTACGAGGTCAAAAAGCTGGCAGAGTGGTGTAATAAGCATTATCTACTGCTAAACATCAGTAAAACCAAGGAAATTATCATTGATTTCAGGAAGCACAGAGAGGATATGGCGCCACTCTACATAAATGGGGACCGTGTCCAGCAGGTGTCCTCTTTTAAGTTCCTGGGGACCCACATCACAGAGGATTTCTCCTGGACTGCCAACACGAGAGCGGTGGTAAAAAAGGCCCAGCAGAGACTACACTTCCTAAGGGTGTTAAAGAGGAACTGCCCGGAGGAGAAGCTGCTGGTGGCCTACTACCGTACCACCATAGAGAGCGTCCTGATGTACTGCATCACAGCATGGTACGCCAGCTGCGCAGTGGCAGACAAGAAACATCTACAGAGGGTCATAAAAACTGCCCAAAAAATCATCGGCTGTCCCCTGCCCTCCCTGGAAGACATCGCCAGCGCACGGTGTCTCAGCAGGGCGAGGAAAATCGCCGCTGACCCCTCACACCCTGGACAACATCTGTTCAACCTCCTGCCCTCTGATGCAGGACTAATAGATTCAAGAACAGTTTCTATCCCTCAACTTTTAACTCCTAACACATAACGCTATCACTTGACACGTATGACTGGATGACTGAATTGACTGAATGTATGCCTGTACAGTGTCTTATTTATTGCTATTTATTTATATCTTTTTTATCCTTTTATCGATGCACTGATAGGAGAAGCACTCCTAAATTTTGTTGTGTACTCGATGTACAATGACAATAAAGGCTTTCTATTCTACTTCTGTGTCTGGTGACCTTGTGTGATTGTAATATGATGCTGGTGGGCCTGATGGAATCTAGGGGAAGACGGACAAAGTCTACAGAAGAAGGAGAATAATGTTGGCTGATGGGACAAACAAACGCAGTGCTATCACTCAGAGACTGCTGTTGCCCCATGCAAAACCAAAAGTCATCAGTGAGTCACATACGTAGCGTATCTAACCTTAATTGGCACCTAGCATTGCTTATTTATCTTAACCCAAACCATGACCTTTTCCTAAACCTGACCAGTGGTTTTGTGCCTGGACCTTATGGAAATGCAACTGTTTCAAAATGTTAACCAACATAGGTTTGGTTTACCTGTTGCTTGTCATACCCTGTAGTATTTGTGTTGTTGTTTTAAAGTGAAACTCTCGCCAAAATGCAACCTAGGCTTTTTTTGTGAATGTACATGAGTCAAACCTTCGTGTATAAGCATAATTACGACGAAAGAGGCACTTTTAGATTTACAGTTTTTTCGTTTTCGGGTCAAACTCATTTTAAATGGGAGTGCTCGGGGGGAAATTAGCGATAGCATCAAAATTGCTATTTTTAAAACACTAAGAAGGCTCAACACAACATGAAACTTTGCGCGTAGTATCACCAGCGTCTCTACACATGAACACGAAAATTGAGAACATTGTTTGTGTACACAGAGTTTATGAAAAAGAACATTTTTGGACAACTCACATTAGCAGATGTTTCCTCCGCTCCCCGCCGTCCTGCCAGTGAGAAGAGTCGATTTCCAAACGCGACGTAACATGAACGAGAGTTAAGGTGGACCGCTCCTAAAGCTTAGTTCCATATAAATGCACAGATAATTTGTTGTTTTGGCATTAGCGAAAAACAATATTAACCTGAAGTTGAAAAAGGAGCCTCATATAAGAAACAATACTAAAATCAAAAGCCAGAAAAATCCTGTGAGATATCGCGTAGATAGTTGTTGCCGGAAGACAGTAGCGGTCCACCTTAACTGTCCTCAAAGTTACGTCACATTCTGGGATCGATACATCTCGGCTGCCATGACAGCTGTGAGTGGAACAAGCTACTGCTAAGGTGAGTTGTCCAAAAACTTTATTTTTAGCAAACTCTGTGTACACAAACAATGTGCTCAATGCTCGTGTTCATGTGTAGAGACCCTGGTGATACTACAGTAAAGTTTCATGTTGTGTCGAGCCTTCTTAGTGTTTTAAAAATAGCTATTTTGATGCTATTGCTAATTTGCCCAAAGCACTCCCATTGAAAATGAGTTTGACCCGAAAACAAAAATACCTTAAATCTTAAAAGTGCCTCTTTCATAATTATGCTTTTACACGAAGGTTTGACTCATATACATTCAGAAAAAAAGCCTAGGCTGCATTTTGGCGAGAGTTTCACTTTAACATTCATATACTCTCTTGGGAATCACTGGCAATCGCCCCATTCTGTCATTTAGGCATGAGGACATGTTGTCAATGCTGCAAGTGATAAAAAGCATTCACATGCTAGTAGAACAGAAACAGAAATGCAAAGAAAGACTTTAAACATTCAAGATCCAAAGTCAAATCAGCCTCATCACTGGACCTCGCATTTTTAATTTGCCATTGCTGTTTGGAACCACAGTGATTGACATGGGAAAGAGGGGTAATTAAATTCTACGTAGAAGTTTTAGGTACTCATAAAACTATAGAAGAGTCCAAAAGAACTCTGAATCTCTTTATTAGGTCTCCATTGCAGGAACATGACATTTTGAGCCTGGTTTCAGCTCAGACACTTTTTGATTTAGCAAACCACGAATCCTACAATGCAGCAGCAAGATTAGAGCAGAATGTCATCTGCTGCTGAGTTCTTATGTGAATGCCAAATTTTAAAATATCTACAATGGGGTTCATCATTATAAGATTGCCTGACAGCTCTTTGTGGCACTGTGTCCTCTGAGATTCTGCCGCTGACATGCTGGAAATATGTTCATGAAAGACCCGTTTTAAGTGCAGCGCTGTTTTATATTGCTCTGTCTGTCTACAAACATCCCCTCTGTCTGCTGAATTACAGGTGCAGCATGTGTGAAGGCAAAATAATGAACACACTGAGCCTCCCGCAACCCAATAAAAACACATAATGTGTTGTAAGGTCAATTACTGCATTAGCAAATGGATATTACCCCAGCAGCCTGATAGTTTGATATGGGTGAAGGTAAGGTTATATGACAGCAAATAAAACAGTGATTTGCAAAAGTGATTGCTTGCTTCGTAAACACTTTCGATGGCCAAAGCATGCAGAGACAAGTTCCCTGATTGCTTATTGATCATGAATGAGTACCTCAGTGAGACGAGATCAGCTCAAGGTGACAGAGGTCAGTCTAACAGCCTGCCAAGCCTGCCACAAATCGGTTATTAATGCTTTACCCTGTTCATCAGTAACACATGCGTTATTGATTGTAACGCAATTTTTTTTAACCTTTTTTTTTCAGTTATTGCTGTTGTTACGTAGCCACACTACTGCACCTAATGACAAAAGGTCAAAGGGGTTTCTTGTAGTGATGAACCCAAAGAGAACTGCCACCCGCCTCTGCAGAGATTTTAGCACCTTTCAGCTCGTTGTTCTGCAACACTTGTATGCAACCTTCTTTGCACCGAACAACAAACCCCAACAAGGTTAAGGACTGGCTGGTGCACACAATGTAACATTCAACAGCTAAAATGTCCTGCTCACAATAAAAAACTTTCTGAGTTGTATTGTGGAGGCTGCTACGTATATGTGCACAGCATTTGATTCCAAGACAAATTAAGACAACAATCAAGTATATAGTATCGTATCATATCGGGAATCTTGAAGTCACTCAAAACTTCATTTAGACCCGCCTAGCATGACATAGCAAATTCTTAATTCTTCTTACTTTATCGGCGGTGATATGGTGTGATTTCTTTGTTGCGACAAACTTATTGTAAGTGCCTTAAATGTAAACAATTTCTTTTCCTCCAAAATAGATGTCTGTAAGAAGAAAGTGGTCAGGATTGTTTTGCGCTCTGATTTGCAGTGACTTAAAAAGTTTTAGCATCAGGTGTCTTCTTCTCTACTCCTACTTTCACCCAGCCTCTATTTGTTCTCTCAACAGCTGTGGCTCATTAGATAGCTCCCTGACAAGACCATATATTTAGCCTGCTTGATATTTTTCAAGCCTCTGTGAGGCATAGGTGATCACTCAGCATCTCATCGAATTGCATCCTTGAACGGTTCACGTATTGTGATCAGATGCCATTTTGTTTTTCGTCACTGAGCTAATGCTGTTTCGCCTCTAATCTCTGGGCCTTTTGTTGGCAATCTCCAAAAATGCTTTGGAGTGGAAAATCAGGACTACACTCCTGTAGTGAGTAAGTTATTTTGCTCTGGAGGTGGTTAAGTGCAAACCAGAGCCGGGAGATTCAATATTAGAGTTACAATTGTTAGATGGACACAAACTGGATTTCTCTGTATCTGCTTTGACGTTTGTACAGTCAACACTTTGTTGCAGTATTGAGTTAACTTGAGTTGAGCAAACCTCTTTGCGTTTAGAATTTTTGAGGGGTGGGTACTTTTATTGGGTTAAAGCTTAGTGGGCTGATAAGCTATTACATTAGTACCCCTTTGTGTCCAATGGGTAAGGTAAATTGGTCTAATATTTGTAAACAGATTATTGTGTTCTTTGGTTAAATAATGGTGCGTTCAATTTACGTTGGAATTTTGAAGTCAGAACTGGGAATGAAGTCATACCAGCCTCGACTCCGTCCAGTCCATCTAGTAAGTTCTAGCCAGGTTAGAGACTGGTAGCCATTTTTCACAATACCAGTTGATTAGCAATGCATTACTGTATATTGCACATACAAACACCGTAGCAACATGTCCACATTTAGAAAGTGGACCGGAATGATTTAGTAAGACACAAATAAGACAGATGTACTAATATAACAGTAGATTCGACAGCTTTCACAGCTGTTGATTCATGAAGCATGCCATCTTGGATTTTGAGGTTTGGGGTTGATGAGGTGTGGGTTGGAAATTCGACTTCAGGGTGTTAAAAATGCTGACTTAAAGCTCCGCCGCGTCTCCTCATAGCAGCCCGCTCTGTTTCTCACAGTAGTCATGACAGATTTCCGTCATTCAGGTATAGTTTCTAGAGATTCATTTGTCAGAAAAAAATCCAGAGGGAAAGTAATGTATGGGTGGGAATGTCTTTGTAATCTTAATTTTAAAGCTAAAGCTGTGCATGGTTGAGCTACTGATTTAATTAGAGTGATACATGCATACAGAGAGACCATGAAAGAGACAGCATGTCTGCTAAGTTTGGGTTCAGATAGACAGTCGTGTGCATGTCGTGTGGCTTTTCATGAGAATTAGGGGAGACGTTTGGCAGTCTTGTGTTATAATCTATAGGTTCTTAGTGGAAAGGGGGATCAGCAGAGGATTGTAAACCATATTTCAAAGGAACTGAGCAAGATAAAAACTCCTCAACATTCCTTTGCTCTCTTCTGTTCCCCAGCTGTGAGTATCAATCATTCTCTAATATTCCCAGCATGTCTTCAGGGGCTCTCTGCTCAGGCCCTAGAGCCCAGCTTATGGCATCCTTTAGATCTTTCTCTCTTTCATGTGAATGCACACTCTGACTTCAACATTTCCGCACAGCATTAAGATTTAGGGGTGTCTACGACGTGACGAAAAAGGGGCAGAGGTTTCTTTTGTGCGTGACAAAAATGATCCACAAATTTGAGAGGTCGGTGGCCAAGATGACCTGGAGAGCAGGTAGCACACGCCTGACCTCGCAGTGAAGAGAATTTAACACGTGCCGCTCGCTGTGTTCACAGAGAATAAAGACCCAGCGCCACATTTCTCCGAAAGGTACAATGTGATGAAATATTATAAAAGCTTAAGTGCTTTTAAAATGTCTGTCACGTCCTGATGTTTATTTTGTCTGTTTGAAAAAAATGTGTTTACCAGGCTGAGCCAGCGCTGGATGTGTTTTCTCCAATCATGAAGAGGTCACAGCAGGGTAGATGTCTTCAAAGACACAGCCTCTCCTTTTGAGATGTACTGTATATGTTGTACAAAGCAGATGGAGAACTTCATGCTTTTCTTAGCAGCTTTCTTTTAGTAGCCAACCCCTTGATTTGATTCAATGTCTCAGTCTTTACGCATCTGCATTATGGCCTTTTTAAGTTTCTCAACTGCAGGTTTCTTTCAGAGCAGCAATAGTTTATTTTGCAGGTCTTCGTCAGTGCACCTGTGCACAATGTTTTTTTTTTTGGTTTGTTTTTTTCAATTTAATGGTCTGGTGTGGCGTTGATGGTTATTTAAGTCATTCTTGTTTGATGGTTATCGAGCTCAGTCATAGAAAAGTGGTCTAAATGGATGGTAGGTAGCTTCTGAAGCGGCAGGCTCTGGCCCAGGAGGACCTCAGTTTGCCTGAAGTCAATCCAGCTTCATGCCTAGGCAACATGAGCATTTTGGCTAAGGTCTAAGAGATACAGTCGTTACAATTAAATATTAATAAAGTAAACACTTCCTGCCCCGAACTTAAAATCAATGTTGACTTTTTAAATATTTAACCAATAGCATGATCTCTTCCTAACCTTGAACATGTGGTTTGAGTGCCCGAACATAAACCAATAAATGAGATGTTTACCACTGAGCATTGCAGATATGTTCAGTATCAACCGCTGTATCATCCCCTAGGGGTGTCACATCTTTTATATGACTTTCTTGTACAATACATAAAAAAGAAATGTGGAAAAGTAAAGAGGTTCAAAGCTTCAATAAAGGGCAGAAAAGAGCAACAAGGAGCTTCTCTGCATAACGAAGTAATGGCTGACTTTTTCAGGAGATCAAAAATGTAGCACATCTTCAGAGGACAGAACAAAGTGATGTCTGCGGAAGAAAAAAAGTGCCTCAGTGAACCATCAGCGTTGTGTTCTCTGAAGATGTGCCACATTTTCTGATCTTCTGACAAAGTCTGCCAGCGCTTCATTAAAACTGTGTATTCTGTACCGGATAGCAAAGAAGCTACATTGCTGGCATGCAGTAGCAATTACTGGGAAGATTTCAATGAGCTTGAATCAATCAGTATTCACACTTATTTTCCTATTGAGACTCTAATGTGTCATTAAGGCTGATTATTTTTTATGGGACACTCCATGTGAGGAGTAGCCTTTAGATGCTCAGTGTGTGTGGGCAAAGCATTGACAGTATAAAGTATTGGACAGAGTTTCGGGGACTGAAAAGTGAAGCTGATGAGGAGGATTCTTAAACCTGCATTCTTTCAAATCCACTGGTATCAAACAGAAGTTGAGAAAATGACCCTTTATCTCAGTTAATTTATTACCCCAGTAAACTGTTTGATAATAGTTTATGGTCTCAATTGATAGTTTGAAGTTTTCTTCAACACATCATGATGCTCATTTTGTATATAATAATAATAATAATAATGGTGCCATTCAGAGTAAAATAGATGATAAACCAGGTTATGCTTAAGGGTAGTGGTAGAAAGAGTACTGGAAATCTGTACTCAAGTAAGAGTACAGTTATATCACTGAAATGTCAATTACAAATAAAGAAACTGGTATGAAATAATACTTATGTAGAATACTTCTCAACCGCTACTTAGCATATTAATTACTTTTTAACTGTTGATGTTTAATGCATTATCAATAGTGTTCAATCACAGAGCTCTTTGTTTCTCCAAAATCCTCAGTCTACATTACTCCAAACTCCTGCATTGTTCCACTCAGTGGTCATGGTCACCTCCCCAAACCTGCGCCTGCTGCAGAGGTCATGGTTTTTTTGTCCGTATGTCTGGGTTTTCATTGGCCCGTTTGTGATCAAAAACCCTTATTGGCTATATATATCCAGATGAAAAGTTTAATATTTATTTGCGTACTTGGTACTCAGTTATAATTTTAATGCGAACTGAGTAGATTACATTCTGTAATTTATACTTAAGTACATGTCAAATAACATGTCAAAAAGTGCAAGTACAAGTACCCAAAAAGAGTTACCTAATTAATCTGAGTAGTTGTATTGAGTTTCTTCCACGCCTGCTTCAGGGCACGATTGACAAGTCACCGTCGCCGTCACAGAGAGTCCTTGGGTTCTCACCCTCAAGCTTCTCTCTCTTGTCCCAAACATGGTCACTTCTGGCTCCAAACAACAAGGCTTCATAACAGTCCAGAACCAATGGTGACATCACTGTGGGTTTACACCTGGAGCTGAGTAATCAATTCAAACCTTTTAATTGTTTTACCTTTTTAAACATTTTATGGAGCACGAGAACAAATTGTTTCGAAAATCAGTTTATATAAAAGCATGATTAATGAATGTATTAAAGAGCGAGGTCTGGACATACTCCAGCTGAAAAGTGTCATGAGATGGCTTTTGCTGTGAATTGGTGATACGTAAATAAAACTGACTTGACTTAGCATGATGCAGTATTATTAGCATGAACAGAAACAAAATACAGTATTACATTAAAACACCATTGTTCACACCAAGACTCCTATGTGATGAGCTTAGCGGTCTGCTGTTTATTATGTAGTCTTAAATGAAGGGAAATCTGAACATGAGGACATAAATCACCAACACCACAGGCTGGCAAGCATAACAAAGCTGAACAATATGAAGATATGAGAGAGTAATCTGCTGCATCAGCCTTTATTCCCTTGTTTGTTTGTTTGTTTGTTTGTTTAAATTTCAACTACCTTCTCACTTTCATGTTGTACTCACGCCCCTCGCTTTGTTGGAGCTGCGGCGCCACCAGAGGAGGTGCGAGTTGACAAATGAGGGAGGAAGACACAGCGTGAGGTCATGGCGAGGTAGCGAGCTACCTCTCGCTGGGTAAATAAATAAGCCATGGTGCTGTCAGCAGTGCCGAATATTCATCACAATAATGGCCACCTTGGGGTTGGTTAAATGTTCCAAGGAAACATCAAGGTCAGTCCGTGTGCCCTAATAACATTACAAACTTCAGGAAAAGTATGATTTGCGTCTGCGTGCACATGAAGAAGCATCAGAGGCTCGGTGCGTAAACATGTTGGGGAAAAAATTAGATCGTTTAAATAATTAATACCCTATATCAGCAGCTTCTCCTTGAACTTTTAATCCCTGCATTAAGCAAATGTGTGCTCATCTCTGCACTAGACTCCACACAGCAGGTCACAGCAATGAATCCGCAGCAAATGTATCGTTAAAGTTATTGATCCCCTCCATACGACACCTTTCCCGGTGTCACATCTTACATAATAACAACAAAAGAAGGACTCTCAGGAGAATCTGAAGTCGCCATTCTGTCAGACATTCATATTGCTCTTGTCACACAACCTGCTATGATTCAAAGAAGCTTGAAAGACCATGCAAAATGTCTCCCTTGTGCCATGTTTTCTGTGTCCTTGACTGCCCCACTCGCTGAATAGCCTGCAGGGACTCAGGCACGGAGGTGGAACATTGTATTCATTTAGATTACTTAAGTTAATATGCACCTGAAGCACAGTTATGCTCTACTAAAGGGTTGTTACTCACCTGAAGCACTGTCTTGATAATGCTGTGTAACAACATGCACAATGGGCTTTTATGTAGTGTGTGTGAATACATCCCTGTGTAATGTATGTAGGGATTGCATAGATTGTTTGTCAGTAAAAATCTGACTTTAACCCTGTGTAAATAATTCATAATGGAAATCTGGTGGAATTTGAATCTGGAATCTGTTATTCAGCCATAGAAACACAAACCACATATATGTTGGATAAGTATATAGGCTGATTATTTCAGCTGACTTTCCCCATTCTGGAGAAGGTGGGATCCTTGGTGGCATGACAACTTCGTGAGGCACTGCCAAGTGAGAGGCTGCTGTTCGAAACCACTCTGTCAGGGAGTTGCGCAGTTTCTGTGGCACCAAAACATCATACTTTTTGGAGAATTGGTGCATTTTGCATCATAGTGTGGCAACAAAAATGGATATTGTTAACAAGACATCTGGAGATTTGAGACAAAACCATGTATTTTGGGGCAAAACATGGTCTTTTCATGACTAACCAAGTGCCTTTTTTTGTTATTACAAGCCAACAAGGCTGCCAAAATGATATTGGGATATTTGTTAGGATGCCAGGGTAAATTACCAGCCATTTTTGTTGCAAAAAAGGGTGTATTTTCAGGAAAACCTACGGTTATTTCCAGAGGTTTTTGTGGGGACCAATACTGACCAAAACAGGTAGTTTAAGCAAAACCATGATTTTTTTCCTAACCGCAAACAAGTGGTTTTTGTGCGTTAACCAGAGCATAAACACAGCATTGTGAAAAGACAGGAATAGAAATTTCAGAATCGGAATCAGAATCAGTAATCCTTTATTGTCCCACAAATGGGGAAATTTGTTTGCCACAGCAGCCAAAGAACAGAATATTACAACAAAAAAGAATAACAATAGCAAATATATATATATATATATATACATATATATATATATATATATATATATATATATATACACACACATAATTAAAAATGTAAGAAAAACAATACACTTATATACATACAGGCATAAACAAAAAATGTAAAGTTGTTACATAAAGAAGAGTTCTGTTTTCTGTGGATTTACAGAATGGTGCATGTACTGTATAAATCACATGTATTCTGGCAACAGGGTCGTTGCAGATACATACATTGCCAGTATTTTTTTTGCCGATCGGGTTTGAACATTCCCTATAAGTGCTTAGTTTAAAAAAAGCATTATGTTCAGTCGAGCCGCTCCCTCACCTGCTATCAAATCAACATTCAAGTACGAAATACCATAATTCCCATCGAGGTGGTTTGCCCAGGTGGAAAAACAACTCAAGTCATTCATCAGATTTTTAATAGGTTGAATTTTAAAGATGGAAATGCAATGGAGGCCCAGAGTAAAAGCAGCAAGGGCAGTTATTAATACATCAAGTAATTAGCATGGTCCCGTAGTGTTATGAATGAAAGTAATTGCACTGGACCCCTTTCCCACCTTGCCTCTCTCCTAAATTTTATAGAAATGGAAATTTCATTGTGACCTTTTAACCTTGTGCATTATTCAGGTGAGCAGTATACCCACTATTTCTCTCACATTGTAGCCCAGGGCCCAGGTTTTTAGCATGTGTTGAAACCTCTGCAAGGCTCCGGAGAGTCGAGCTGGGGATTTATTACCCTTCACACACCCTTTTGGCTTCTTGAAAAATACCTCCCTTTGGATTAAATGTTAAAGACTAAGGCGCTCACATTTTGTAAGGAAACTAAATTAACCTACGTACCCTAAAGCTCTCTTCTCCTACCTCACACTAAAACCAAAAAGTGCATAAAGCATAATGTTAATGTCAGTGATACAGGCAGAGAGCAGAGGCTTTGAAAATCACCCACGCAAACACACCAACTGCTCTTTTACATTAGGCTATATAATGTAACTGTATGCATACAGTGTGCATAATAAATGTACTGTACATTTTATAGTAATCACTTCTAAGATTAAAGCCATATAACTTAAATTAGGGCCCACTTGGCTACGTACTGTTTGTAGCTGTGCAGCAATATGGCGCCAGTGCCCTTCTCGGATTTTTCTTTTATTGATGTTATTACGAGAGAGTGAGTATCAATAACACAATGTCATTGTGATCCAATTAACCTTTTGCATCTGTGCATATGGCGAAACTCACATTATGCGATTGCTCCTGCTGATTTTAAAAACAGTGCTCTTCAGTAAAGTACCATAGTGCCGCTCATCAGGCTTAAATAATGAATTATTTTCTGATCCTTAAGCATAATGTCAAGGGGCTGCCATTCACTTCAGTGTTGCAGCATATCTACCAAGCTCAGTTTTATGTAATGTGTTTTATCAGGTTTGATGTATGGCCCCCTGTCACCTGCCATTACACAGTCATAAGACGCAATTAATAAGATGCCCTGTGGAGATTGCTTTAACATAAAAAGTTTTATTTAGTTAACATTTAATGTGTCCCATCAAAGCACTCTAAGTGTAAGTCTCAGGCCTGAAAAACATGTTGAATGCATTCTATTCTTGATAAAACACTTTCTCTACACATAGCTGATACCAAAAGTCTCAACAGTGAAATAGAGAAAAACCACCAGCAGAAATGTGATTGTGCATTACCAACCAGGATGCTAGAATGAATGTTAACTTTGTACATGTTTTCAGTCATCCAGGTCATGGTAATACTAAGTGCTATAATGGAGGCAAGAATCTGAAACAAGACCAGTGCTTAGTGTTAGCTAAGACTTTCTCTGCAAGACAACAGATAAGTTAGAGCGTTATGTTTCTTTGTTACAAATGCAAGTTTGTTTTGGGGCAGTTTTTTCTATTTGTCTCACAATGCTGTGCTTCACTTATTAGTAGGTTTAGGCACAAAAACCTCTTGGTTATTGTTAGGAAAAATACCTGTTTTGGTTTGCACAAACACTGTGAAATGTCCCGAGGTCTCCTTATAAACACCTAATTTTGTCGACACGAACTCAGCTGGAGATGGCCCAACTTCTTGTAAAAAACTACCTGGTTTTGGTCACAACAAACATGCCTAGAAATTGTCCCCAGTTCTCCTTTAAAAAATCCATTGTTGTTCACATGAAAGACAAAACATTAAGATTGACATGAAAAATGCATTGTTTCGCACGCTGCTTCATCTGATTAGTGAGTAGTTCTGCTGTGTGTGGGCTGATTTTAGTTTGTTTTTTTTCAAAATGGGGAGCTGATTGTAAAAACATTGCTCCATAGTTGCTCCTAGTGGTCTCTTAATCAATTCCCCTGTATATAAAGCTTATCTAAACAGCTTCAGCACAATTAAAAGGATTGGAATCCGCTGTTATATTGAGGTTTTTATTTTTTTGGCTTCAATGCTGGCTTTGAAGATAAAACAGTATAATTCAGCCCGATGGCACCGTCCTTATGGTTACCTGTGTGTGAGGTTTGAGCACCTTGCTGTGGTCACACAAATAGGACATGTTATTCTTGCTTTAGTATAAAATGTGTAAATAAACTCAGTTTTCAGAATAATAGCCACAGAAAGGCATAAGAAGAAGATGTCCCTGTTGATGCAATGTTGTGGAGTTTTGCCAAACCACCAGGACTGTTTATTCCAGCTTGTTAAGAGCAGTATGTCAGACTCTTAACAGTAACAGGAAACTTTTTTTTCCTGCACGGATTCCAGTTTCTTTTACTAATGACTGGTGATTTCTTAGGTTCCTGTTTAACTGGAGCCTAGAGGTATCTTTGTCTCTTTCTGCCCTTTCAATTGTCAGTCTTGTTGAACAGCACTTTGTTCTCCATGGACAAAACATTACTTTTGCAAACCCTTCGTACAGAATAATATCTATTTGCAAAGAGGACCTGCTGCAACCTTTAGGTATGAAATTCAATTCAAGAATATAAAGTAATCCTCTCAGCTATCTGACTGTACTGAATCAAGCTTTTGTGGCAGGCAATTCCAAACTTTTGAACAGAGCCTTGATGTAAATATTGCACTGATCTGAATAGGTCAGTGTAGGTGTGCCCTCTCTGGCACACCGTGTTGAACAATCGATAAGACAGTCTGACTGTCAGAATCTCATTTTTCAGGAATTTTAAAATGGTTTTGTTTGTGAGATTCACCTCGACAGCTTGACAGCTAAATGTCAGGGATTTTTTTATCAGTTACCTTCTGCATAAACATCATAGTGATAATTAGCCTGCCAGGATGTACAGTATGTGCAAAACTACATTGGTATTCATGTGCAAGCATGAAGTGTTTCTTATTCAAGAAACAAATGCTGTTAATGTGAAACATCAAAGCAGAAGCAGCATGCAGTTGCAGAAGTCGGGGTGAGAAACCCGGTGTAATGTTTGCAGCCACAGTAGGGTGTGATTTCAACAACGCTCTGTTCACGGCTAGTGAGGCTCGCGCCTGCAGTTCTGCCAGGGGTGACTGACGGCTTTAAGAGAAAAATAGAACAAAAAATATGTCATTCACGGCACAGACTCAACTAGAATAACTTGATGGGCAGATACAACATTTGCGCAGTCTAAGAGGCCACCGCGAAACGCAACTTGTTTAAATTCTGTTTCATTTATTGTGTGTTTGTATCCATCTTTGATGCCGTCTCGATCCTACATTCCTGATGGCTTTAATGAATGAATAAAACATCTCACGGCATGTTTGCCCCTGTGTTTTATTGTGGTTTTCCCTCTTTGGTTACTCAAAAAAAGGCAGTTTGGGGAGCAGCTATATTTACCATATCTCTCATGTTTTGAAGTTATTGGTACACAAGCCTAGGGATAAACACAAAGCAATCCCATTTTTCATTCAGACAAGAACTCTTTGCTTGGCCTTGGCTTTATGAAATACCCTCAGTGCTCCATTGCATTGAACATCTCTAACGTCTTAGTTTACAGAAAGCAGGCTGAACCTAATAATTGACTCTGATAACAAGCTTGAAGACTTGTTTTAATTTATTGGTGTTGAATATGGATGTGACAGAAATATATGCTGCCCTGACAGGAACCCACATGCCTGTAAAAATATCATGCAGAGTGCACAAAGACAGCTCCTTCCCAGATTGATGCCACTTGGCCTGGATTGCTGAATTCACTTTTATCAGGCTTACCCAAGTTTTCTCTGTGCATTAACAGTTAATTGGGTAACACGTTAAAGTGTGTAAGAATGGTAGTTGAAAACAACCCAAATTATCAACATAATGTAAATACGTAGCAGTTTTGACATTATGATTGTGTTGTAGACATATCTACTGAAGTCTGAATGTTAGCCAGCTAGCCCCAACCTCTCCTGTTCCAGAGCTCTTGTGGTAGCGTTGTAAACACTGAAACCACTAGCTGTAAGGTTTAATTGACCTAAATCGCCAAGGGCAGCTTCAGTTAGCAGCAATTAGCGGTTACTCTGGTGATGTGCTGCCCCTGTACTAATTAAATACATTTTATGTAACTGGAATCCAGCTTAGTTGGCTATCAAAACCAGTTCTCATGAAAGAAGGATCTCTTAAAATTACTTTGGCTAACAATGGCTATCATTGCCTTTGGCATTTGCAAATACAGCCATAGCAATAGGGCTACTGCTAGCAGTCTGGCTACTGTCAAAAAATTGATACCGCAATCTAAGTGCTATGAAAACTTCCAGCTGTATCAATAACCAGGTAGCTTCCAAACATTTTTCTGAGTTTTGTCACCATTACCTGGGGACAGAAATCGTTGTAAAACAGTGCCTCTTCCTTTTTTGGTTGCTGACAAAAGTAGCACTTCCCATGTGCCATAATGCGACCTTCAAAACCCAGCCAGATGGCAGACGTAAGGCATAGTGAAGCCTAATTGAAGCAAAAAAAAAGGTGTCTGTCGCCAGTATACATGATGCAAATACCACTTATGAATATGACTAAAGTTTTTATTCACAATTGTTATTGTTTTTTGTATATCTTGAAAAAAAAAACACAATCATGAATATTTATTTTGATGAATGATTGTGTTCACCCTTCAGCGTAAGCACGTCCAGCTGTTGAGCAGCAATACTTTGACAAGAACACACTACTTGATTTCACATCAGCCCCCCCACCCCACCCCCAGGGAAGTGAGGAGGCGAGAGGGATTTCTGGAGGGTGGCAGCCTTGTCTTGACAGATTCCACTGAGTACAGCCATTTTTTCTTTACTTTGCAGAGCAGATGTTGTCATTAGCACCCGTTCTGTGGTGCTCAGGTGTGAAATGTCATACAAAGCATAGTCGCATTTGTCTCATTGAGCATATTGGCAGTAAAAATAGATAAATGCATATCTATTTCAACATTTGGCCTTTAAAGTCACATATAAGAAGTCACATATAAGAAGGCGACAACAAATTAATGATGCATGCAATTCTGAATTGGTTTTCAATGAGCGAACAGGCTTTAAGTGGGATTTTTAAGTAGGATCACTTATATTGGCAAACACAAGTGGGGGCACCATGGAATGCACAGACAAAGCCACTTATAAATTATATTTATTTACATATTTTCAGCTCACACTTAACCGATTAATTAGTTTGTTGTTATTTGATGTTGATGGGTGTTCTGAAGGGGATTTAATCATATTGGTCCATCTCCTCCTTCAGTGCTGTTGTACAATACCGTAAATCTGTGCAACACATTTAACAATACCTGAGGATTAATACAAAGCTGTGTATTTTCAGTACTGTAATCTCACATGCATCTTAAGTATATCCTGTGATGAGTGGCAGCTGAGTTTGTAAACCACAAAAAACAGTTTGTATGTGCGTGACAACGAAACAGGAATATTGGAAGAGCTGAGAAACACTGGTGTAAGCCACCATAATCTCAGGCTTCATTGCATCTTGTCAATTTTAGCAATTCTGTAAATCCAATTTGAATTAAAAAGGTTGTAATACAGCTAATGCCAGCTGGTTACCTGACTTCTGTCTCTCAGGAACATGAGAGTGAGAGGAGAGGTGTGGGGGCGGTGTTGGTGCACTGACAGAATTGGATGAATTTTGCATATTGTAAGCAGGTAAAATCTGATCACTAGAGCACAGAGTGTGCTTTTATCTAAATCCTATACTGTAAAGCTGTTCTTTTGTTGGATGTGTGTGAGGATGCTTAACTATTAGATCTGGATTACCATACGTGATGTCTGATGAGATGTTTCAATCCCAAGTGTGGGAGGGCACTCCTGGCAGAGATATGTATTACCATCCCAGACAGAAGAGCTGTGGGTGGATGGGCCAGAGATGCAAAGATAACAGGAAAAGAGAGATGTGAGGTTTCTGCTTACCTGTTGAAACTCAGTGCACGGCATCTGATGAGATGATTTGGTCTCAAGTGGGCACACAGCTGCAATCTGGTTTTCAGCTTTGAGGAAAGACGTGCGGATCTTTGCCTTGAATCTAACGAAACAGACAACTGAATAATTATCTTATTCACTAGAGGTAGCGCACTCAACGGGAAAGGCCAAAAATATCTGCTTTTTTAGTATAAAAGGAAATAAATGTCTATAGCCAGAGAGACAGCTCAAAGAGCTTTGAGTGCTTGTTTACTTAATCAAAACAGAATTTTTGCAGCCCAGTCACCAGATAAAATGTTCACATTTAACATTTTTGCAAACCATGGTCACATGGTATGACAGCATTTTCAACATTTCCAAGCATGAAAAGACTGGATATTTTTAACAAAACTCAGGACATTTTCCAGATGTGCTGGTGGAAACAAAAACATGTGTTTTAGGCATGACGTTGGGACATTTTCCAAGCAAAATTTGTGTTTTTAATCCAATCTAGAGACATTTCCAGCCACGTTTGTGCTGACAACACGAGGTATTTCAAGTCAAAACAAAATCCTTTTTACCAACCTTAATCAAGCGTTTTTTTCTTGGCCTCATCAGAATATAAGTAAGTTGAAAATGTAAGGATGCATCAAGTTGCACCGGAATAAGTCAAAGGTTGTTTTTTTTTTTATTTGTCACCTTCAGCAGCAATCAGGGTACTAATGTTGACGATCAGACCGAAGCCCAACTAAAGCTGACAGGCAAGATAACAACTGCATCCCCGTTTTTAGTATGAAGGTGTTCTAACGTTACAATTGCTGACCTCCCTCATGAATTGAAAACATTGTATTTAATCATTTATTCTGTGACTTAAACAGCTGGAGGATTGAAATAACATGACATGAGCAAGTTTACATACCCACACTTGAAAGTTAGCATTTTGATTTATTCAGTGAATCAAACATGGTGTACAGGAGGGAGGAATGGCATAACATTAGCAAGTCGACGCACCCACGCTTGAAAGTTAGCAATTTGATGTTTATCAGGTAATGTTTAGCATGTCAGCGCATTAAATGCTTTACATATACAGAAGCAGCAAAGGCTAAGTTTTGTTTGTTTTATTTCTAAAACCAAAATGAGGTCATTTTTGTGAACAACAGGCACCACAGTCAAACTAGAAACCAAATAAGCATCCAACAATACATTTCAACAGACAGTCAAAGAAAAAGAGAATCATTTTTTGCTTGGAGGGAGGCCATCCAGCTACAAAGAGCTGAGCCAAAACTCGAATGAACATCTACATTGCCTCTTTAAGATGAAAAACCACAAAGAGTGACAGCTTAGAAGAGATGCAGATGCTCTTAGCTACTGTTTTGCCAGTGAAGTCTAGGCTGAAAAAAATATTCTGGTTTCCATCAAGCCTGTGATTGCTAGATTAAAGTGAGCTACCTGTTTATTGGGTACACCTGTTTTGTCTGATGCAGTACAACAGCCCTTAAATCTGTCCTTGTAAAGCTTGTAGTGTTTCAGTTCGTATTGACCATGCGTCTCACCAAAGGACAATGACATTTCAAGTCTAAATAAAACTGACAGTGCTATAAAAGGCACTGTAATTTTGCTCCATTAATATAAACGCTGGATGAAAAAGACAGAACGAGGAGGATGTACTTGGAATAAATTAACCTTCATGTAACATTACCAAACTGTACAGTTATACTGTGTGTCTCTGGTTTAAGAGCCATGTGCCTTTCTTCCGCACGTGGCTCTTTCTGATTGGTTTCTTGAGTTTGAGTCACAAGTGATAATTTAGTTTTTTTCAAATATAAACAATTTTAAGTCACATAAATACTGGTTTGAACTTCTTAAAGATTTGTGTGCAGGTGTGCACACCTACCAAAGAAAATAACGATACAAAACCTCTAATGAATGCATGCACCACCAAAACAAATCAGAAGTAACCCTATTTGAATCTGCCAGCATGAGGCCGTTTCTCCACTAACTGAGAGACCTTCCAAAACATCACACCCAACTAAATAAACAAATGAACTGACAAATGAATGACCACAGGTCTTATTGAGCGTTCAATTGAGCAGCAATAACATCTCAATTTGTACTTGTACTTGCTCTTTCATGACAGACTGTGAGGGCACGCAGGTTTCAGTCAACAACTTCAATCAGCCAGACAACCAATGCGAGGACGGAAGGCAGACGACGCTAATTGCACAACAAGGAGCGGAGGGAACAATGAGGTTGTTGTTTTGTGTTGTTTTGTTTTGTTTTTTCCTCTGTGTGTGCCTGAGCAGGAAATTCTCTGTGTGCAACCAGTTAGGGCAAAGTTGATCAGACAGGTGACAGACAGCTTCAGAGAACAAAAGTAACACCCAGGTGTTTGCAGGATTCGTGTCAATTCACCTAAATACATTTCACAAAATATCCCTTGTGGTGCTTCGCCTCTGCTTTGTGCCTTTGGTAGAAAACAATACCTAACAATAACAATATTGACAAGCATGGTGTGTTTGTGTATTTTGTATTTATTTATTTTTTTCAGATCTACCAGGACATTGTTTCTGCAAAGGCACATCACTGTCAAGGTTTACAAATGTCATGTTTTGATGCCTTTACCGTCACAGACAAAATGTCACTCGCCCTCTTTGTACTCAGCTGAAGCTGCAGTGGTGGATATCTGAAAAAATCAGCATAGAAAACCATCTGTGTTAAAAATAGTTATTATGATTGTTTTCTAATTTGGGGTGAACCTTTAATGTGCGGGCAACCACATCAAGGCAATGTAATATGTGTAGTCCGGGTATGTAATTATTCTAAACGCTGATAATATTCAGTTGGCTTATTTATTAGAAATGGTCAGCAACCCTAATTATTCAGATCCTTTACTTAAGTAAAAATACTAATACCACACTTTAAAATACTCCTTATTTTAGTAAAATTAGCCTGTGTTCATTTTATTACCAAAGAGTACTAAAAAGTAAAAATAAATTATTATTAAAAATGAAAGTACTTATTTTTGTAGAAAAATCATCCCTGGCAGTGTTTTACTACTATATATCATGTTTTTGAATGAATATTACTGCTGCATGTTGTATTTTACTGCTGCAAAATAAGGCTATAAAGGTCAAGTTACTTTTAACTACTACTCTGAAGAGGAATCCTGGTATTTTTATATATTAACATGTTTTGGTGTGTAATTGATTCTCATTTACCAAAAGTAGTTTTTTGGTAGTTTTGGAATGGGCCCACTAGATTATCTCAGCCGCGACACACCTTTAAAGGCTGCAATGTAATCCTTTGGGGGAGCTGGACTAATTCCAAAACTTCTGTTAAGTATGAACCATGTACACACCGGCCCATATACGGCCTGGGTTTTAAAATACACATTTGGAGATGCGTGGTATTTCCAGAAGAAAAAAACTTTATGTGAAAAGCAAGTAGTAACTAAAGCTGTCAGATAAATGTAGTACAGTATTAGCTTCTGAGACGTAGTGGAGTAGAAGTACTACTTCTTACCTTGAAATACTTAACGGCAAGGACTCTAGCAAATGTACCTAGTTATCCACCAGTGAATGTGTTTACAGAGCTGCTTCACAGACAAATGAAATCGTTTCAGAGAGGAACTAAATCTTAGAGCATAAGTGCTGATAACACACTGATGTTTGACAGGAAGGTTAGAGTTATGAGAACTCACTTGGCAGGGTTTTATCTCTCCCACTTATTGATATTCAACAAGAGTGCTGTTGTTTTTAGTATTGTTGTTTTCGTCCTGATCCACAGTTGACAGCACTTTAACTACAAACGAAAAACATTACAAAACGTCTTGCATATTAAATGAATCCAGAGATGGCAGGAGGAAAACAGCCAATCTTGTAAAGCCATATCAAATATCCGTTATCAGAATTCAGAACAAAAACTATCATCTAACTAATTGTGCCACACTTTGAGAATCAATTATCCAAAACGATGACAATCACATCGATTTTAGTGTTTAAGACACAGCCAAAGGATAGAGTGTTTAAAAAAAAATTAGTTTGTCTCTGTTGTGTGGCAGTTGGGGGGTGGCGGGGAGGGGACATAATTTAGGGAGTTAGCGAGTTGAGTTGATTCATTTTTGAAAGATGACTCGCGGCCCCTCAAGAGGAATGCAGCCAGGGTGTATAAGTGATATCTGCTCCATGGTTAATTCAGAACGATTTTCCAAGCACAAGGTCACTCATTGTCAGTATCTGACAGAGGCCCATTCAAAAGAATGAGATGAGCTAAGAGAGCTTTCTCATTCTGAGGCCGCAGCTCTCGACTCATAATTATCTGGATGGCGCAGGCCTGCGTGACATTGTCAAGGAATACAAAGCTGTAATCTCTGCCTAGTTCTTCTGTAATGAATTAACGCCAATGGCAGTGAAACTGCAATGCATCACAGCCACAGATAGATTTCATTTTACAGAGTTATCAGCAGTTCTATCATGGGAATGGCTCCAGCAACATTGACTATTTAGAGTGGAATGACCTTTTCACCAGTAAGGTCTATGCGTCTGGTGAGTAGTCAACCTTTCATTCAAGCCCACAGGAGCACTGTCAAATTCTCAGACATGTTTAAAGGTTTTACATTCATGGAATAATAATGAGTTTACTGCAGACAGCACATGCAGAGACAGTCAGCAAATAAGGCTTTCACCTGCAGGTTGTTTGTTCGTCTGTCTGTCTATTAATTCATTTATTCATTAATTCATTGTCAAGTTATGTAAAGTTTAGCCTACAATAAAAGAAAGGTTTGATAACTTGACCATCATTCAACAAGTCCTTAAAATTAAATGACAAAATGCAATGCATGTTCTCTAGATTAACGCATAGATGTGCTTCTGATATGACAAAACAACAGTTGTCTGTTTGTTCCAAAACTGTTTTAGATAGCATTAGGTATTTTATGTTCATAACTTGTACATTTTATCTTGTGTATGTTCTGTTTTGTATGTTTTCTCATTTACTTGGAAATTTGACTTTGTTATTTTATCTGGTGTTTTATCACTGTTTGATTCAGCTTGATTTTATGTTTGACTGCAAAGCACTTTGTGAGTGGCGTCTGTAAAAAGGTGCCACAAATATTAACTTTGCCCTCTTGTTTTATAATTCTAAACTAATGATATGATAATAAATAATTGATGATGTTTTGCTGCAGAAGCTGTTGCTGTGGGTAGACTGTCTCATATCTTTGGCAACTCTGTTCCTGAGCCCCTAACATGGATATGATCATACGGTCATAGTTAAGTCCACACATTGTTAATCAGGTTGTTGTACATCAGTAATGTGGATATAATGACTAGGTGGGCAAATATCAGAACAAGTAGCTCCCTCTGGTAAGTTCAGACAACGACCAAACTTTACTCTAATTCAGCCTTTAAAACCATGAAATTTCAACAATGTTATATCACGATATCCAAAATCTCAGATGGTATACCAGTCTCATATATCAAGCACAATATATATTATAAATATTGCCCAGCCCTAACAGAGAAGCTTTGTTCGCATTTTTCCTTCAAGTCAAGTCATTTTATATATGTAGGTCATCTCGAAAAGAAAATTCCCATTGGAGCAGATCTACACTGTATTCTTTAGTTAATTTATTTAAAGAGGCCCAACATTTCCTCCCCTGCACTGCAGTATGATAAACACATTGAACCACTAATACAAAAAGATCCACTAAAGCTCCTGTTTTTTTTAGCTGTGACATCCTGACAGCAGGAGATGCCAGTCTCTGCTATAACATGCATATCATAACCACACACTGATAGGAACTCAAGGCTGCACTGAACATGTTGTGAGTGTATATAGCACACAAGGAGACATACTGTGTTGTTTACTGCAAGTCGCCTCAGCTTCTTGCGCCAGAGCTTTATGATGGAGCTTTCTGTGGGAGATTAACAACTGTGTTTAGTTGCCGTATGTTGAGCAGGGCCGAAGAACTGACCGGCATAAGTTCTAAGTCTTTTCCTGCACTGTGTCTCTCAGTTTCCTTCCAGTTATGCTGCACAACCACAGCTTAATCAGGCGAGATACAAGAGATGTGGACAAAGATGGGCCAGAAACCAGACAGTGGCCATGATGAGAGGTGTTGAGTAGGAGTTTTTGAACAGAGTAATGGGTGAAAAATGGTAAATATTCCTGCAGACTGCAGCCAAGTCAAATCTAACAGAACAATAGCTAAAGTGTGTGTGTGTGTGTGTGTGTGTGTGTGTGTGTGTGTGTGTGTGTGTGTGTGTGTGTGTGTGTGTGCGTTTGTGTGTGTGTGTGCGTTTGTGTGTGCGTGTGTGCGTGAAGGAGGATGACAGTGGGCATCTCCGAAGCTCATCAGGAACCCTTGTGATTACTAAATTAAACACACAACCTTTTAATTCTTCCCAGGGATTACTGTTTTAGTTATAGGTCGTTAAAAGAACACATTACTTTGAACATTAAATCAGATTGTTTAATTATTCACACACAAGCATGAGCCCTTCGGTTTCAGACAGTGACAGCACTCTGTGGATATCAAATGCATTGTCCTGTGTCCTCAGCTGTTTTATTGATGGCTGACTACGGTTGGACTGACTGACTGTGACAGCTGACTCTCGTATTGCAGGGTTCTTGATTTTGAGAGTCGCAGTTGATTTTGCTCATTGTGAATTTATGACAACAGCAACATAAATTACTGCACTTTTTGTCGATATGTGACAATCACAATGGAGAGGCCAATTTTGTTTTTGGTACTGTCTGGGACAGAGATGCCACCACATGATGTGCACATCTGTCAGAGCTCAACATCCCAGCAGAGAACATCCTCTCAGCGGTGATGGCTGCCCTGTAGTGGTCAAATTTGTTCTGCCTAAAAACTTTTTTTGGATTGCAAAATACCATTTATATTTGGTTCTTTAATTTTGTGTGTGTGTGTGTGTGTGTGTGTGTGTGTGTGTGTATAACATAAAAAATGTTTCTTATGTCTCTTTACTTCTCTTTATCTCACCAGCTGCACAGGTTGGCTACATCACCGTCGTATCCCCTCACCCCTGCTGAAAACATTTATACATCTTCAAATGATAAATGATAAAAAAAAAAAAAAGAATAAAAAAAATTAAAAAAAAGAATAATCAGGACTTTTTTGACTTGGAAAGATCCTGTCAAAAGTCTCTTTTATACAGTATAATGGCTCTGTTACTGGGAAACCATTTCTGGTCAGCGAATGTTTTGAGAGGAGGTGTAAAAACTCGATTCTCTGACCATTCAAAGGTGGGGGTTGTAGCCTACTGTCAGGCTAGATGCAATGAAAATCACACGTGGATTATAGTGTACACCACAAAAGGTCTTCATAGTGTTGCACTCAACAATGGAAGTTAGTTTTATGAAGAATGAAAAAAGGAATGAAAAAGGTTAAAACCCTTCATGTTTTTTTCACTTTAGCAAACCTGGCCAGTGTTGTGTGAAGTGGGCTTGTTTCCTGGATTGTGTTTTAAATTGATTTAAACTGATGTCATAATTAATTTAAAGGAGTCATCACCTGGTTTTTTACATATCCAGTCCCTCTTGGATCGCTTTGGATCAATTCTTAAAACTTATTAGAAAAAAAAAAATTAAAAATTAACATAGAGCTTGTTCTGACCCTTTTTCATACCGCGACTTCCTCACGCGAGATTATGCGCGAGGTTTTGACCGGTCCGGATGTGCATTGTATTAATATGTAATGAGGCGCGCATTGATTGGCCGCAGGAAGGACAGAGCCGGAATTGGGGGCGATCCTGCATGCACACACAGACTCCAAAACATAAACAGCCCCCTGTCATGGCGCACACACTAAATGACGAACCTTACGGAATTCAGGCAGTGATGTACGAGCCAGAGTCGGAAACCGAACGGGAGAGTGAAGAGGCAGAGATGGTGGAAGAGACACGTTTACAGCAGGATGTCTCTGAATGGTAAATTCTTTTTTTTTCCGTCTTACTTTTCACACTCGTGTTTTACATGTAAGACCTGAGTTTTAATGCTGGCGGTGACGATGTATGGCGTGAAAATGACAGAGAAGTAAGCAGATTCGGCGTGCTCACTCGTCACCACAGGAGCAGAGTCAAAATCTCGTGCTTTAGGAACACGCACTACTGTGCGCTATTCCTGTTCGGAAAAAGAGCCAAAGCGAAAAAATTAAGCCACTTTCAGACTCCAGCTTTTCAGGCAAGTTTCAACAGAGGTCCAACACCAATATGCATGATTTAACGAGAGAAATTGCGATTTCCGGGTGATGACTCCTTTAAATATCTGTACAAATACAGATACTGTGCAAATATTTTATCAAATTAGGCTGACATATCTGCCAAGAAAACATATTAACATGTGAAGTATTAAATCATACCGTCTACTCCACACAATGGTGAGTTGAACTTATGTAATTGATAATATGTAAGTCGGCCACCTTACAAATGCAAACTCAAACAAATGTTAAATGACATATCACCACAGTAACTGCTAATTGCTGCCAACTGTGGCTGCTGTTAGCTAGGTACCTCAGTTAGCCGTGCAGCCAGCCAGTTTGGACTGGGAGCTCGGGGCCCAGGAAAGTATTCCACAAGCACAGGATCTTTGGACTTGCTGGAAAGCATGCTAACTTCAATAGATAATACTGCAACATTATAGGGAGGCATCATAATATCAAAACTGCTATTTGTTTACATTCTGTTGTTAATTTTAGATATCTTTTTAACTTTTCAGCTGCAGTTTTTTTTTTTTTACATATTGCCCCTTGTTAACGTTTTTTGAGGAGTTGAAGTATTTCCCCTGTGTGGAAATTTATACTACATATGTGACGTTGATGTTTTGTAAATTGTAGTAATAAGTAGTTTTCATCTTTGTTTACCAAGCATTTATTTAAAAAAAAAATATTTGCCCAGCCCCCTCCTAAACTGATTATTTATTTATTTGCTGACACGGTAGGTGAATTGAGACATAGAGCCGTCATATCTTTACCAAACCCCCCTCCAGTGCCTCATTTGGAGCCACCTTCCTGATGTATAATTCATATGGGAAGATGTTCAGGGGACGCAACTCTGGTAATTAAGTTGTGTAAATGACAAGGTCATTAACAAAGTTTATATGGTAATGCAGTGCCCCAAAAGGAGATGGGCAGCAGGACCTGTCGTGTTTGTGGATGCTGACCTCAGCAGACTGCCCAACGGGGGCTGACGAGGCTTCCAGTGTTGCATTAGTAAGGGAAATGTTAAACAGCGGTACGGAGGTATTTACATAGACAACACCTAGTTCTGAGGACGTAGACTGTGATCTCAAATTTATTTATCTAACTTATCTTGTCTGTGATTACGCAGCAGGTTTAATAATTTTTCTCCGCATGTATTTACTGTTTTTTAAGAAGTTTGATGTTTTATTATCACACGGCACCCTTATATTTCACACAACATAATCCTTTCATCAGAAAGATTACAGGAAAGATGCTGTAACTGCCCACTAATAAGTGCTTTCTTTGAACATGTGCCTTTTCATGTACCTTTTGGTCGGAACGACATGAACGCAGCAAACAATGGCTAAATGTGCAGCTCGGGGCGAGGCGGTGCTCCTGGATATTGATGATTACGCCCTTAATTCACAGGTCTTGTTCCCTCATCCCTTTCCCTCTCCCTGGCACTGATGGCCTTGCTTTGACAAATCTAAAGCAACAGAGGGGCGACAGAAGAGCAGATACTGCAGTTAAGTGGATGTAAGTCAACCTGCCAATGAAAGGCGTTCCTTAATTGCAGCACTTGCACGACAAATCAACATAAATGGCCCTGGAAGTGTGGCCTTGAAAATCAAAGTGGCGTTGTTGAATCGTTCGTCTAAACACAGGATTAACAAATGAGGGTTTTGGCTGTACATTTAGCTAAATGTAATTGTGCCGAAACACTCTGAAACACACACTTAAATTTAATTTGATGCTTAAATATGACGACGGGGGTTGGGATGGAGCTCACGTTCTGAAATTCTATAAATCACCTAGCTAGCTCTCCCCTTTAGGCATTTTATAAAATACTTTTCATTATTGCTCATTTCAGACAAATTAGCTCTTTTAACAAGCTCAGACTATTTTTCCTTTCCATCTGAAAACATGAGCGCGTTCGGCAAGTTTGAAAATGCATGTGGGGCCTGATGAGCCTGCTTAAATTGAGTTCTATCCATTCCTGCAATTGTTTTCAGTTAATATAACAAAATGAGACAATAATGAAGACAAATGGCTTACCTCATTTGGTTAAATATGAAATTCATTTTGATTACTCTCCTGCTTTGCTAGGATTTTATAATCTCTCTAAATTAGCCATCGCCCGCAATGTCCCTAATAATGAAAGTATCAGTCAAAGTCCACACCTTTGTTACGTAAATTAGGTTAAGCATGAATTATACTGCTTCTTTAAATTGTTTCACGTTGTGAAAACAAAATCAGATGTAATCAAAAGGGCTGGGTTTGCCACTCATCTTATTTGTGGCATCTTACACGACATCCCTGTCTTTAGATGTACTGTCATACTGAACACTTGACAGAACATGAGCCCTTTTTAAACTAGTCAAACTGCAGAAAAAATAAGAAAAGAGAACATTCTGTATCCTGGCTCTCAAGTACATTCACCTGCATACAAATTCTCAGGCACAGTCTATGATCGTGTACATCTTTCCAATCCCTTGTAGTGAATGCTAATTACCTGTAATACCTTTGTCAGATTTGATGCTCAAGCCTGCCTAATCCCATTTTCCCTTTGACAAGCTCTACACAGTTTACAGAGACGGTGATACAGAGAGATAGAGTAAGATGTATGTAGAGGCAGACAGAAATAAGATATTAAATTTGTCCATCACACACCCACACATACATACGAGCACTTCATACGAACACCCTCGCTGACGCAATGCATTGCCTGGCACCCTACCCCTAACCATCATAACTAATTGTCTAACCGTTACCTAGGTCTAACTTTAAACTGACTCAGTGAGCATGTACAGGGATTTCAACGATGATTTTGTGGTGTGCAGTCAAAACATTTTAAGACGTCTTCTCACCTATTTTCAAATGGCTAAAATGCAGGTCAAAAATGAATGAGTCACAAATCAAAGTTGTGTAATCATGTGGCAGCACTGGCAGTAAAATGTGTTGTGCCCGCCTCAGTCAGGAGCACAACAATGAAGGGAGGTCCACACAGTAACCGCTTGCAGTCTGGAGTTTTGAGAAAAAAGTGGACTTTTGCCAGAATATTTGAACGATATGGCTCCCAGGTCCCTCCTTCTTCCTCTCTTCCTTCAAAGCCCCTCCCCACAGAGGAGCCTGCTGTGCACGAGTAGGCTTTTAACCACGGTAACAGAGGAAGCCAGATAACCAAAGCGGCACATTCAAAATAACAACATCATCATAAGCCCTGATTGTTCTATTTCTGAAAAATACAACTAAATTACAATGACGAGTACTTCATGCCGATCACTGTTGATATCCCGAGTAAAAAACACTATTCCTCACATCGCTATAGACGAAGTTACCAGCTAATCATTACCTGACGCAACATTTTTTCTGTAGTCAAGCAATTCAACCACTTCAGAGCATACTGAACGCAAACGAAAGACACTTTTGCTGACCAGTAGCCATAAACACAAGGCTAAACACTGGAGTAAGTATACAAGCTAACAAACTAGATTTAGCAACAAGCTACATAAATGTGCACTAGGGAGAAAACTCAGCATAGACCAGCACCAAAACACAACATATGTTATGTTTTGGTGCTGGTCTAGACCTTAGCAGCACACATGCACACATAAGCCTGGCCCTCATGCAGGTAGCCTAGTTGAAGGGTGATTGTTGCCAGTAACTTAACTGGATTATTGAAAGCACACACGCACACACACACACACATACACACACACACACACACACACACACACACACACACACACACACACACACACACCCTTTTCCCTCAATAGGAACAAACGGGGCAGCAAAGAAACCTCAGTGGGACCTAAACTGACCCAAGCGGCTCATGTGTGAGCCAGTCTCCACACCCTTTGCACAGGTGATCTGAATCCACGACAATCAATCCAGAGGGATTTTCTAAATACAGCCAAAATTTTTAAAAAAGATAGTAGGTGCTACACAATGGGACTGCCACAGTTGTTTTGATGATTTGTTCATTTGTAGGTTGAAAGGGAGACAAAATGTATTCATGTGAAGGTAATTCTCCAAAGTCACCGGTAGGTGACATTTGGTCCACATGAATATGTAATTTCAGCATTTAATGTTTCACATGAAATTTCATCTGTGTGCTGCCAACAAGAAGCTTTCAGGAAATACCAAGGCAGCAGTTTTATACATGAATGTTGAATAAAACATTGCACTGCTGCTTTTAAAGCATATACAACTACGTTACAGAGCATTACAGCTTTGACCACAGTGAACCATACTGTAAATTGTCAAGCAAACAAATATGAAGCAACATCCTTTGGACACATAGTGGCTGTTGTGGTTGACAGGTAAAATGGCTGGAAATTACTCAGAAGATTGTCGGTCCCATCCTTGACCTCACAGCTATATTTATTATTGACTTATATCCCAGTGAAATATGGTCTAAATGTGAAATGTCAGCTTCTTCAAATAGTCAGTGAAAAAAACGTTCACTTTTGAGCCAGTTTTAAATGTCTGTTCTGTCTGTTCGCACTGGGAGCTCTTTAAACCAAGTCCTGACCTTCAAATAGCTCTTCGACGTGATGAGGACCGGCCCAAAATGTCCTCACCTCCCAAAAATGTCCTCACCCTGTTAGTTAAAAACCTGATCTAGTCCTCACTTTGTAGCAAGTACACACAAACATTAAATCAACACTGCACATGTGGTGAGCAACATGCTGAATGGGTCATCAACCTTTCATATCCGGTGAGCCGTTCAGAAACTACAAATGACGCAAAAAACCTCAAGAATCTTGAGACGTTTGAATATTCCAAGATATGACATAGTGACGCTCTCCGATCGTGATTCACGGATTTCATGTCATCCAAGATACTGTAGAAATTAGGTCATCAAGGTGCATTAAACAAATGCGCCTCTTTAGTGATGCCATGTCACCTACATATCAGTTATCAATACTCATCTTGGGGCTGGCATTAATTATTTACCATCATGTTTTTATCTCAGATGAGAATTTTCAGTTCTAAGTGAATTCATAAATAAAAAGAACATTTTTGTGTGTCTTGCAAACGTTGGTGCTGAAACGCGGGATATGAAATATGAAAAGTCCAATAGTTTGCGGGACAAACACAAACACAGAAAAGAAAAAGAAAACATTGAAATTGACTGTCATAGAAGAAAAAGGGGATCCTCAGTCCGCTCCTGGTGAACATAGTAAATCACAGAGGGATACTGACATTCTTGAAGAGTTGATGGAACAACTATTGATAAAAGAGGAATGTTTGGGGAAAAGAGATGAGAAAGAAACTGCAGCCGCCCGTATCAAAATGCTACTGATTAAAAAAACAAGCATTCCATACATCAAATTTGTATCCTCTTGTGCCTGTAGTCCTTCAGAAGGACCTTATACGGATGTGAAAATTGCATGAATGATGTGATAATCTTCGATTCCACGTTGCTCAAGGTAGCACAGTATTTTCTCCCTAGAGCTTGCACACTGTCAGAGGACATGATGATGTTATATCATGCTGATGTTTATGAAAATGTAAGTCCTGTGAGAGTCCAATTCATCTCTTTGCGGAGACATGCCAATATAAACTCTTAGTAGTTGTCCACTGGTAGATTTTGGACGTCTGGACTACATGGTAGCACTGCACATTTATATGGACTGCCAAGCCAAGCTGTATATGTTTGCAGCATGTGCTACTTTTCATGTTTCAGTATCACATGTGCAAAAGTGGCAAATGAAACAGGTTTGAATGCATTAAATATAAACACAATTGTCTATTGATATGGAAAAGTATTGAGATGATCATTATTTACTATCCTGTCAGCTGTTTGAGTAAAAAAAGGCTTGAATGGAGACAGATAATTGATAATTAATAATTATGTTATCATCAGAATAACTTAATTATATTTCTGTTACGCGCCACGGACTCATCAAATCAAATATATTTGAAAAACATCAGCTTAATTAATAAAATCAATCATTACAATGAAGTGAATCCATGTCACAGTTGGGCTAACAAGACCCAAATGTAGACACCTGGAAACAGACTGAGGACGAGCGTGCAGGCAAACTGCTCTACTCGGAAATTACTGTCAGGAACTCAAAGCAACAGAATATCCAAAACAACCACAGTGACAGCTAAGACAGGGCTTTAAATACCCAGTGGATAATGAGACGGCAGGCAACAGGTGAGGCAGGAGAACATGAGGCATGATGAAGGAATTAGCAGCAGGCTTGCAGAGCTGAGCTACACACTGATTTGTGCAGAGGACAGATGAGGAAGGGCTTGAACTGCATTACACACAAAACAATCCAAACCATTATGAAAGAGTTCACTGATTTACTTCACTATAAGACTGTTGGGTTTTTTGTTGTTTTTTTTTTTTAAGAGATGCCTGCATGTATCCACCAAATAAAATCCTGACAAATCCTCAACAGTTGTTCTAAGCAGGTGAAATCACGGCACAATTTAATGCACAAACTAGTACGAAACTGCACGGCACCTTCTGATGCATAAACACACCTTCAGCTGCTGATGCAAATGGGCGCTGCCACACGTTAATTAAATTTAACTTCACTGTTAACTGATTCTGAGCTGTTTGTCTCACACATCACATCTCCCACATCCACCTTGACGCCTCCCATTCCCACCCCGAGTGTTTTCTTAACTGGTGATCCTTTAGGCAGATTGACATAATTTTTAGTGCCTTTCTTTTACAGACAACTACTGCAAAAGTTATTAGAATGCTGCTTTTTGATGTGTCTCCACTATGGTTGAAGTTTGTTTACACAACTCAACCCACTTGGTTAGAGTTAAAAAAAATACTATCAGGGTTGAAATGAACCAAAACTGACCAGTGGTACAGCAGTCTTTGGTGTCAAAGTCTGTCGAGATTTCAAGCAAGTGTTCCGTTGGGACAAGAGTGAGGTGAACGGATGGTTCAGCAAAACTTCAGAAAGAGCTGCTAGTTTCTTTAAACATGACAAAAAATGTACTCAAAACCTGAAGATCGTCTTTATTATTGTAAACATGACAAGACCCCTTAATCTAGCAAAATAGTAATTTTCCAAGATCTTTCCCTTGATCTAACCAAGTCATGTTTGCACCGCAGCCCAGAAGTGTGACTCGAGTCAGTAAGTCCTAGTCTCAAGCAGGAAATGTTTTCTTGGGTAACTCAAGTCCCAAGTCCAGTCAACCCCTTTTCCCTGCCAAAGAAACTTCAGTCTCACATGCAGTATCCAGTCTTTATAACAGAACAGATAAGGTATGAGTAGCTGTCACCTAACAGTATATAATTGAACAATTTCAATACATCCAACCTGTTCAAAAAGTATAACAATTAAGTCCTTTTTTTACTGTTCAGTCAAGTTGCAAGTCATCAGAGCAGTGACTTGAGTCAACTCATGTACAAGTCGGAATGACTTGAGTCCATATCTCTGCCTAAACCTTTACTGTAGCAATGCCACTCGCTGATCAGTTCCCATTATAAAGTCAACCACTATAAATACTTATTATACCTGCATTGTGAGAAATGTGTGCACAAGGTTTGTAACAGGTGAACTAACCTCCAGTGTAAACCCAAACCAAAAGTGATGGTGATGTAACGTAAGTCAAGTATCTAATGTAACGTACGTCACTTAACATAATGTCAGGCCCTTAAGTAACTTGTCTTCTTATTTTACCAAACCAAACCATGATCTTTTCCTAAACCTAACCAAACTGTCACTGCTTCACAACCACATGTTGCGTTTGCCAGAAAGGCTCTCTGGCACTTAGGAGCCGAGGGGAGTGACAAACCGTTGGTACTGGACAGCCTGGGAATGAAGGCGGCTTTAGAGGCCGTGGACACGGAAGAAGCTGAAATCAGTAACTTTGTTCTTTACTCTTGTATTTAGGACCTCATTAGCTGACACAAAGTCATCACTAATGTGTTACTGACTCATGTGAAGTCAGATATTGTATGCATGGCTAGTTAGATGCATCAAAATAAGAGGGTAATGTGTGCCTTACTGTTTCTCTGCCCAAATTATATATAGTGTCCTTTATTTTCCTGCAGCCATACCTTATAGCCCCCTAATGAGAGGAGAGCTGCCCATTAAATACAAATCCTGTATGCAGTCAGAGTCAGCCTGGCGCCTGGAGATGGGATGGAGTCTTTTTCACTCTATTAGTGCTAGATAGGAAGTCATCATTAGGAACTGAGAACAAAAACAGCATTATTTCTCATATTCTTTGTGCTAATGTGAGATTTCGACTTGAATTTGAACTCAAGCATTGTAAAAGCAAATAGTTCTGGACATGTAGAAAATGCAGTTATTTTCCGTTGTGATGGATACATTTAACAAGTACAGCAAAAGCATTAATGAGCAGAAAGAAATAAAGAACCAAGTGTGTTGGTTTTTGTTTCCTCTGGATTCAGACAAAGGGGACCTTTGCACTTAAGAAACAATATAGTGGCTATAATTAAAAGTTGTTGTTCTCTTTTTAACCCAATCTCAGCTTGTATCGATTCGTAATACATTTCTAATGTGAATTTTCGAAGCAGCCAGTCATTTTGGCTTTAAGGAATGTCCTTACTGTGAGAGGGTCACTGCAGAGAGTCCACGAGGGAGAGAAGGAGACTTGATGAGCTTCAGCTCAGCACAGCAAACCTCTGCAGGACACATCCTGTCCCCTAGTGGACATCAGGGGTAACTATTCTTCTTCAGTCATGTTGCATGTTGAGGAGCAGGTCTGAGCCGTATCAACTCTGCACATACTCTGTACACGCTCTGCATAAAGACACATAATTTATTGCAGTTCGTACACATTTACATCTAGGTGTTGTCTGTCTGTACAATCCGACATTTCACTTTGCAGCAGAATTTGTCATCCATTCAGTACTTGACATGTATTTATGGTACACCCTTCACTGTATAAATCAAAACTGAATGATGAAGAGGCTAGGGATACTATCCTCTGTGAATTTAGAGGTTGAGGTGAGCTGACATAGCTTGTAATCAGACCGCAGAGGTACGGTTGCAGTAGAAGTGATGAGATCACTAAAGAGCAAAAATAATATTCTCATTTGGATCAAATTGTTGCCCATTCAATGACAATGATCAGTGGCAAACTGATAAATTATGTAACTGAAGTTTTTGATGGCACATTCAACAACAGTTAACAGAAACTCCTTTGCTTTGTTGAGTGAGGTTTCTCTTATCCATGAGTACAAGATCTGATATTATTTTCAAGCAAGGTGTGACTGAACCAATCACAACCCTATAGGCAGGATTAAGAATGGAGATGACATCCTATGCCAAAGTGCGAATCAACTCCAAAAGAAAAATAGCACCAAGTGTGGCTGACAGCAACGCAGATGTACAGTTTGCCTTAAGTTTACTTCCAAACACAACAACTTTTACCCCCAGTGTCTGCGGGATGCAGCTATGACGTGTTTCAGCTCCAGTGTGGCTGCCGGAGACGATCCTCTGCCAATCCAGTCAGCGCGCCAATGTCCTCTGGACACGTTATCAAAGCATCTAGCTCTCACAGGGCTTTTTCCTGTGCTGTGCTTTGTGGTTTTGCAGGACCAGCTTGCATCTCAAAATAAGTGCAAAAACTGTTATCAAAACAATATTGGAAAAGTGGTTGGCTGCTCAAAGATTTCTGAAACACTTGCAGTGGATTTGGAATCGTGATGGAGATGCCACAGCCAGACGCAGCTACCCCATCACCCATCCAGGGTCAACTTGACATTTCCTTGCGACCAATTATTAAGTTAACTCTTACTACAGCAGATTATGTGGCAACTGAAAATATGTTTAAATGTTACTACCAGAAAAGGTTTGGTGCACTTAATTTTAGAGTACATTAATAAGACCTCATAAGACACACTTTGGTTCAAATTAGACAAAAAACAAAAGTAATATCATCTTGGTTAGACTGTAATCAAACAGTTATACCCTAATTTTAAACCATACACCTACATCATGCTGGAATTAGAAGCCGCATTTAAATCTTTACTAGACCTCAAATAAACTTTATGATAACAAATTATACTTTTAGTTGGAAATATAATAGAAGATCCAAAATGTACTAATTAGATGCTACTTTTCTCTTAACCAAATAACTGATCAATCCGAACTCCATTCAGGGAACAAGCTATTAAAACGTTTGCTTGTCGTCTGGCTGACAGACGTGACAAAACATGACTTCAGGCTTTTTACAAGGCAGCCTTAGGATGTTGTTATTTCATCCCTCCTTTTGATCCATTTATTGCAGTCAGATTTTTATGCGCGTACGCAAAGCAACGGCAATTATTTTCTTTGCGTTTGGTCTGAAAGTGGCATAAGGCTTATCAACAATGGTCAGACAAAACAAAGACGAGGATGCATCTGTTTATTGGCTCACAAAGAACAAGTAGGTATTGTTACATGCCATGGGTGTTAAATAAAGTGTGGATGTTCTTTCCTTATCCAGCTGTCAGACATTTCTGACCCTCATCCTTGATACCTTCGACTTGAAATTAGAATGTACACCGATGTGAACAGTTCTCCTAGCTTTGCCTCTCATAATTATGATCTGAATATAACATGAATGGTGCATAATAATGAGATATGTGTATTTCAGGAACACAATGTTGGACAGCCTTTTCTTGAAGATCTACTGGTACCAGGTAGCCACGTCCCAGATCTCAAGGGCCTCTATATCTTAAACAGATAAATTAATAAAGTAATACATAATTAATTGCTTAAGGTTATGGTCCAGGAGACAGTTTGGTTATTGAATAGCAGATCATCAAAAATACTTATGAGGCCCCTTCACTTGCATTCTATGAATCAGTAGCTCCTCAGACCTTTTTTACGTTAGATCTGTCAATATTCTGTGCAAAATGGTGACAAATAAAAAAAAAAAAAAACAGTATTGGTAAGCTCTCAAATACTATCAATGAAGTCAAATCAAATGTTAATGAACTAGACGGCAAATTAATGGCATTGTTGCTTTGGGCAATTAGTTTTCTCTTCCATCTGTTGTTCTTGTGTCTGTACACAACATCGCCTGCTGCATGAGAGGCTTTATCAGACGTAAAGGTATACAGAGTATGGACGTCCATGCTTAATGGAAAGCTCCAGTCATTCTATATCTGTCCCTTTTCTTCACTTCTGTTAAGATCTTATTTTACCCACAGTGCCTATAAACACTGTGTCTCTGAATGAAAGGATATTCGGAGTGAAGCTCAACTAATTCTGTCTTCTCCACGGTCTGAAACAATGGTGGCAGCACAAATCTCTGTCTGGCTGAAATCTCTCAGTGTATGTCGGCACGCCAGCTGAAGCTCAACCTCGACGAGACTGAGCAGCTCTCTCTTCCAGGGACAGTGTATCCCATCCGTGACCTCTCCATTAACATTGAGAACATTGCAGTGTCTCTGGCATGGACTGTAAGCAACCTGGGCATGACACTGAATGACCAGCTGTCCTTCGCTGTCAACATTGCTGTGACAACCCGCTCCTGCAGATTCATCCTCAGCAACATCAGAAGTCTGCTCCACACCCAGGAGGTGGCGCAGTTCCTGGTCTAGGCACTTGTCATCTCCTGCATAGACTACTACAACTCACACATCCATTCTGGTTTGTCTGCACCTGCCCACAACATCTGCAGGCTCATCCAGAAGCCCAGCTGGCCTTTGTCCTCACACACTACCTCCATCCTCCACACCCTTCCCTGGCTACCAGTGGCTTCTTGAATCACATTTGTATGACTAATATTTGGTTGCCATGCTGCCAAAGCTGAAGCCCAGCCTGCTTCCGGGACTTAGGTCAAACCTGTTTTACACGAGAGAAGAAGGGCTCTGCTTCTGCCCATCTGCTGGTTGACAACGTCAGGGCTGTTTGCTGTCCTGTCTCTACAAAAAAAAAACTTTTCTCTATCTCTTATTGTTTCTTAATGTAGCAGCTGAGGAAGATCGCCACTTGCATGAGTCTTGCGATCTTCGGGTTGTATCAGAACTCAAACTATGCCCTTGACGAACCATATATGCCTTTAAAATCCAACAGCTTTGCAATCATTGCCAAATGTATTGTAATATCTATAAACTTACATCATAAATGTTTAGTGCGCCAGCATTAAAAGCAGTTTTCCCTAAACAGTCTTTCACCTTGTTCCTAAAATGGCCTTGTGTAATTAGATTCAGTGTGTTATCATAAATAAAATACAACTCTGTGAGTGTGTGGACCAATACAGTGACAAACAAACTGAGCTGCTCTCTCTTCCCTCTTCCTTCTTGCCTTGACAACATGAATGTACTGTTATCATGATACTTCAGTATATTGAAATCATATCCTGAGAGTAAATACATATGCAAGGCTTCTTGTTGTCACACTGAGAGCAACAAAGATGGACAGGTTAACAGAGCAGCAAGAAAGGTAAAAACACAACAGAGAACACGACCAAGACTGAAGTTAAGATCGAACTTAAATACAAACTGAACTGAAAAGATAAAGGTGGAGACAGGTGAGGGGAATGAGTGGAGGAAAAGAGAGCAAAGAAGGAGATGGTAAGATGCAAGAAACACTAGGAACAGGGTAACGAGGGAAAAATCAGTGTAGGAAAACAGACAAAGACTGGAAGTGGAAGGTAAAACATGACACACAAGGAGTCTTTACAGAGAGCGTTTTTGCATTCCTTAATACAACTGCTACATCTTTTCCTCTCGATTTACAACATTTTAGATAAAAATACAAAGCATAATGTGTAAATAGGCAGTAAGTATTTGGTTAATTAAAATTATTTTAGCTTCCCTTATGGACTTGTAGAATTCCTTTCTGATCTCTTCTGATCATTTCCCCAAGGTTGCTAGTTAGCTAGCTGTTAACTTCTTTGTTTGGCAGGTGGACAGCATATTGTTTTTCAGGAAAAATATGTGTTCCCAACCAACAGAAAAAAGAGTCTCTTCAAAAGCCGTCCAAATGCATGTATCGTAAATCCCTTTGGAAATGTAATATACTATAATACAATAAAAGACTAATTAATTTGTTACTTTGCATGTGTTTGTTTTTAGCAGTATGTAGTATAATACAAGTCATTAAAGCAAGCACTGAAGAATCAGTACTGCAGCTTCTGTAATGTATAGAGTCAGACTTTATGTTTATGATGATTATCTTGATGAATATTTTGATCCAGCTGACGTTCTCATCTGAACTCTCCATCTAATTATTCTCCGTGTGAGAGCTGATGAAGCTCAGATGACTACTAATTCTGTGTAATCGCTCTCTCAGCTCTCATAACAAAGTCGTCAATCTACTGAGGTCAAGTTGCATCCAGTACATTTTTCTCCACTCTGAGAGATATTGTCCTAAAAATACGACTTCGATGACACAATATTTTTTTTTCTCCTAAGTGCACAGTGGACCCCTGTAGACACCACTAAGCCGTAGTGCCGCTCTGTGTTGGCCATCTGGACAGTCAGTCATGTGTAGATAACATAGTGACTCATGTCATATGGAGTCAGAGGAAATAGAAGTTATCCAAAAACAACTTGTCCGATGTCCCATTTCCTGTGTCTCCTGTGTCGTCACTGATGCAAGATAAATCTTTGAATACAAAACTACAAGCAGATATTTTGGTTGGAGTTGGGTGATTTCTTTAGAAACAGTGAGTTGTGTTGGTTTGTGTTGTTCATGATATCACTGTTGTTGTGTACAATTGTTGCGTATGTGTTTTTTAATTGAGCAGTAAGTGCAGTTGTAGTCCCACTGAGGCCGTCTATCACTGTTTGCTTGAAACCAAATATTTTCATCATTAACGACTCGCCTGGTTGTTACATCATACTCTCAGCTAGAAACGTCATTCTTACGGTAAACAGATCACAGTCCTTTGTACTTGATCACTCTAATTTAGCTCTTTGATATCTCCTGCGGTTTTTCCACTGATCACAGTGTGAGTTTACGGTTTATTTCAGATGTTTTTCTCACTTCAGATTGGATGTGAATGTGATCTGTGAGTGGATGATGTAATCAACAGAATGAGGAGCCACAGTTTTAAAACGCGAAAAAACATGTGAAGTTGCTTTAAGCCCCAAAGGTCTATATCTTCACACACTTATCATACATCAAGATGATAGCTCTCCTACTCTCTGCGATTGTAAAAGTCTAACCCACAGGAGATGTACTCTTGCAGCTCTGACCCTTAATTGATCGGAAAAACACTCACAGTTTCTAATCCACTGCCTTTGTAATTGAAGACTTGAATCTTTCTCAAAATGCTTATATTATTTTTTTTATTTTTTTTTTAAAGGTAGATGCTATTAGCACTCAGGTTTCTGCAGCCAACAGTGCTATTTTCATCCAGACCATGATCATTTCTCACCTATCAGCCCAGTTGCAAGGATATATTGTTAATCTGCAAACCACAGATATATCAAAGGCTGACATTTGTACCAAACATGGCATATCAAGCTCACATTATACGTTATTAGCTACTTTTCACATCAGGAGGTGGCGGAGATGGCAGTGGAGTAATAAGCCAAAAAGACTGCCCAACAACTGACCGCAGTCCAAGTCAACCAAAATCAGCTATTTTTCACAAGAAAAATGGACCATCTGCATCCTTGATGGTGGCAACCGAAACTGGTATTTTACGCCAAACCATGATTCTTTCTAACCGTGACCAAGTGGTTGTTGTGTCTAAACTTAAGCTGAGCATAAGCGCAGTGTCTTGACAAAAGTGAAATAGAAAATTCAACCTAAATAGACATAAAGTTGCAACATAAAGAAACGTTCCGTTTGAACTTACCTGGTGTTTTTCCGTTAATGTACTGAGCTAATATGTATTCTGGCTGTTGAAGCAAAGAAGTTGTAGTGCCTAAGCCTAAACCTGCCATGTGTAAATATTAAAAGCTTAATCAAAATTTCTATTTCATTTTATTTTATGATTTGGATGAGCAGTGTAATTTTTCCTTTCACAACCAGACAGGTTTTTCACGAGTAAGTGGGAAAAAGTGGTTGGCGCTTGGTTTATAGTGTTTTTTCTTTCTGCTTGTGCAAAGCTGTTTCCCTGGGCAATGGAGTCACTTACTGCCGCTGCCTCGCAGATAGACAGAGATCAAATCCTACAGGTGCATCATCTACTCTTGCACTTACAGTCTAGGCCACTTCAAGCTTCCCATCTTGCAGCAAAAGAGGGCTGTTAACATATACCTAGAAGCACAACTCGAGGACATCATTCACAGTGAGGACAAGATGCTGAGAAAGAAAGCAATGGTAAGACTTAAAGTCATGAAGCTACTTTCATTAACATTATCTTAAGCAAACTTATTGCTTCTCTATTTTTACATTTAAACTTCTTCTCCCTGCTTTCACTCTTTACTTTCCATTTTCTACTAATCCTAGTATGCATGCTCTCGCATAATGCTCTTCTCCAAGAAGAATGTGTGTGCGTGCGTGCGTGTGTGTGTGTGTGTGTGTGTGTGTGTGTGTGTGTGTGTGTGCTTGTGTGTGTGTGTGTGTGTGTGTGCGTGCGTGTGTGTGTATTTTCAATATATAAAATTAATTATAATTAGTATTTTTCTCTTTCCTTTGCTGCTTTCTGCTGCTTTGGAATGCATCTAATTTGTTACACAAAAATTGGACTTTCTGAAAAAATAGTTAGACCGAGAAATAAGAGGAAAGGTAAAACTGTGAGAACCATTATTTTCACATTTGCCATACAGACATTCCAACCAAAATAAGTAAATGAAGTCTGAATTACACAAGGTCTCCTGGCTCAGGCTTTATACACACCAGACACCCCTCCAAAGTCAAACTGTAGGAGGGGGATTACAAACAATCAGTGGGGCAAGATATTAAGACAGGGGATTAAGGCCAAATGACTTCCTCAAACAAAATAGGTAGCTATAACAACAGCAGGTGGTCTGTCGCACACTCCAACACAGATACACTGACAAAAGCTCCCGCAATTACACAATAACACTGCAAGTAATCAAACAATCCCTGAAAACACTTATCCTGCTGCGAATAGTTACACAAAGAGCTGTCAGGCACACAGTGGACTTATAAATCTTACATATTGCACTCATGCAGGTTGCAGAAAATGTCTTAATTCATATGTAGCACAATACATTACAAAGGAAGGGGATGTGCTATTGTGATTGTGCACTACAAGAGTGGAGTAAAGTATATAGAACGCCAAAGGAAATGATTGGTCTGCTATTATTATGTTCATCGACTGAGGGCTTTTTTCTCAAACACACAAGCTTAAGAAGCAAAGAGAACATGACCCACACTTCCCTCCGTCTAATCATAAACACTCCTGACTCACTTAGGCATAAGAGGCTCTCACCAATACCTCACAGCCTACTCATAGATGCACAGCCTGCCTGCTGATTCCAAAGCCACCTCAAGCAAAGGCAATACCTCAGTGAAACTTAATAAATCAATAATGGGATGAAGCTTTCCAGCCTGAAAAAGTTATTTTTGTGCAAAATTGAGCAGAACTCATACATGTAAAAGGAGAGAAAATAACATACAAAAGAAAGAATCTACTTCCTTCTATTTGTTCTGTTTTGTTTTGTATCATGTTTCACACAAAACAAACTTCTGTCTGCGGGGAGTTATCATTTCTGTAAGTGTTAGCTAGTGCTTTGCATGGTGAGGTTGATCAGCGCATGTGCAAACACGATTGTTTTCTTTGCCTTTTTCTTGACTTAAAACCTTCATATTTTGTGGTTTATACACTTTAGGGATCAACAAATATGGCTGCTTCAGGGCGGATACTGATATATAGAAATCAAGGAGACCGATGACTGATATACAGTGTCAAAACCTTGTATAACTAGCGACGGAATGTAGCCACGTACAATTTACTGAACAACTGTTCTTCAGGAGAATTTTTTGATTTTTTTCCTCGCCAGTACATTTATTTGATTAAGTTACTAGTTGCTTTTCAAACCAGTTTATTTTTTAAGCAAACTGACAGAGAAATCACGATACTGATACTGATACTGAAAACTGCTGAATATCAGTCTGATAATCGGATAATCAATCTATCCTTACACACAATTCAAGTCTGTTTGTCAGTCAACCACATTGGTACAGACTGAAATATGGTGCGGTAAACTGCCATTTCATTTATTTACCCTTAATTATCTAGTTAATAGACATTTATAACTGTCTGTCGTTGTCTGCACAAGTTTGGTTTTAATGTGGAGAACCGATGGAACTGTGTAGAATTCATTGCTTCAGAATATGAGATTAAATATATAGATATGAAATTGCATAAATTGATTTGAAATTGATTTGAACTGTTCAAGCTAAACTTGTCCAGTCAGACTTTATAAATTCCCTCCGGATTATTCAAATAGATAAAACAACGGAGGTGGTGCCCTATTTACAAGTGTGTTATTAATCGCCGGTAATTAATTACAATTATTATAGTAGTGTATCTCCAACACATTTAAACATGTTTTTTTTATCCTGGACTTTCTGGATTTCTAATCTGCAATGCCAGGTTGTTTGTTTATCTCAGTCACAATTGCTCAGACACCTGAACAAATAATCTCATCCACTGCGGGTACAACACAATAATAAGAACGCACTTTTTCCTGGATAACCCACGTGGAATAAAAATACTACTGCTATATTTGGTTACTAGAAACTTCGTACCCCATTGACTGACATCGGTGATTTAGTGTGTCATAATGTTTGTGCGTCTGGTTGCGCACTGCAGCACTGGAGAGGAGAGCAACGAGTGTCTGGTGTTCACATTTAAATGTGACAGCTGAAAACATACATCCAACAAGCCTTGGAGGAAGCAGCTGCTTTCATCCACACATCCAAGATGTTCTGTATTCTCTCCAGAATTTCTCTTCCATGTAGATCGCCTACAACCCTATCAAATAATATAAATAATATATGAGTAGTAAACTCCATCAATTTGTTATTGTCATGGAAATCTAGAGAGCAGACTGTTTCTGTTTTGTTTCTGTGTTGCCGCTGGCTATGGTAAGCACACTTGTCAGTGTTCCCTGGGATCTCCTAACGTTTGTGTGTTTGTTTGTGTGTGCATGCAGACACTGAGGATTTATTTTCTATTTTACTTTTCTGTGCAAACGGGTAAGCAAGGGTGTGGTGGGCTTACACTATATACATTATGTATGCATGGTGATATCTTTTGAATATACACGTAGGATAAAAACTGCATGCAAGACTCCCACTCTTGCACTTTCTCCGGAAAAATGCGCAGAAAGCAAATCATTGAAATAACATAAAATTTGCATCAGAAGCAACATGGCTGAAGGATGATGGGAGAGCATCTTTGTATACATTAGTGCAACATTCAACAGCAGTGGTTGCATTCAATAGGAAGGAGTTATTGTGGTTTCATTCTGGCTATTTACCACATGTTCAGCACGGAAAGAGATAAACAGTATCGCTAAAACAGCAATGGGGATTCTTTTGCCAGAGTTTTCATTCTTGGCAAGTGCTCTAACACACTGGCTCTGCCACACATCGCAGAATCTTTCCTCATTTGCGAGAAGATAGAGAAGGATATGCAGAGATGTGAAAATAAGCCCAGACCTTCCGATGAGTATTCCACTCACAGCTTCCTGACCTTGAGGTGAGCTTATCCCTGACCAGTGTGCAAAGCTGCATGAATTATAATATCCACCTATAGGCCCAGCCCCCGCCTCTGCCCTGACCAAACAGCAGTGTGCCCCGCGCAGCTTCTCCTCACTTTAGACCGGCAGGAGATTTTCACTATAACTCTGCTCACTGGACGATGAAGTCCCGAGGATCATAGAAGAGCTGGTGTTAATTTTTTCAACCTATTCTTGTTGCAAATATTATTCATTTTAAGTAAGTCCACTGCCAGGAAGAATTGGGGATGTTAATTTTATTGCTGTTGAACAGATTGCTGCTGAATCTCTACTCAGAGGTTAAAGGATCTCTTAACATTTGGTTGCGGGGGTGATGTGTGGTGGTGTTTCCGACATTATTATTATGTCTGCCTTCCTCACCCTGTCAAAAAACACATTAGATATCATGTTTATGCTGAACATATATTTATGCATTTATATGTGTATGTATGTGTTCATGTGTGTGTGTGTGTGTGTGTGTGTGTGTGTGTGTGTGTGTGTGTGTATGTATTTATATAAACAAAATACAACAGACACACACACACACACACACACATATACATATATATATATGTGTGTGTGTGTGTGTGTGTGTCTGTTGTATTTTGTTTTATTTATATTTCATTTAGGGGAAGGCAAAGGAATAGGTGTCGTTCATCAGTGGCATTACAGACTTCTCTATTTGCAATGCTTTAAGTTCTCGTAACGTTAGGTGTCATGTAAGCATACCACAGACCACAACTTCTCTAGGAAAACACATTCTGACGTTGTGTCACATGCCTCATTGTCTCATACAGGCACACAAGGTACCCTGTAGCCTCTGTATGAGATGCACCGGGCTTTCAACTAACTCATATAAACCCATCCGTATCGATATGACATAAAAACCTAACCAAGAAGCTTTTGCGCCTAAACCTAACCAAACCACAGCATAGAACGGCCTTTTCAAGAGGAAGACTCTGCACGTCACACACTGACACTAAAGCCTGTGTGTGGCGTCGAGAGGTGCTATTAGATAACGTGTTGGTTTTTAAGTTCTGACTCATCTCACCACATGCCTGCACCTCATGTGGCGTGTCAGATGCTACTACAAATGTGGTTGCTTGTTTTGTTTGAATGGCTTTTCTGCCCTTTATTAGGTCTATTTGTTTCATTTAATGGCTGTTTAATGGACCTTTTTGGTTACCACCTTCATGCTTTGTATTATGCATATAATTTACTTTGACACTTTTTCTTTTAAGTGTTCTGGAATGAATTCGAATTTTTTCTTGGATGCAAAATAGGAAGCGCACACAGGGAACGGGAGAAATGAAATGAAATAGGGAGAGGGCAGTCGGAAAATCGTGATGAGCGCCATACAAATTATGCTGCAGTGGGCAATCGTGGCCATTTCTGTTCCGTTATGCAATATCTCACCCTCTCTCTCTCTCCATCTGCCTCTTATTCTCCTCTATGTCCATCTGTCTTTTCCGCCTCGCCTTCCTGCCTGTTCCCCTGTAACCCCTCCTTGTGCCCCAACACACTCGCACTCGCACACACACACACGCACACACACACACACACACACACACACACACACACACACACACACACACTTGCTCTGCCTTATCTGTACTCCCAGACTAGGCTCCCTGTTTGAGCTGTCATTATAACCACTTTGAATAGCCTAGCTTCATGGCGAACTAGGAGAGACACGCTGTGCCCAATCACACAACACTTTCTTCCCGTCCAATAGATGCATGTCATATTCCATTCTGGGCAAGGTAATGTGTATTGAAGGATTTGACTCCAAAATCCTGGAGTGACTGAACATAGCTCAGAGAAGGGCTTTTTATGATAAACGCTCCCAGACAGGGCTGGTGTTCAACTTTTTTGGGGCTTTGAGCGAGAAGCATTCCTCCACCCAAAAGGCTCAATTATTTCTGTGCCTGCTAAGAGGGCGATCAGGCCCGCAGCTTAGTCTGGTACTTCAGAAAGTGTGGGTTGTTACAGGATACCTCACAGTAATTTATATGAAGAGGTGTTTCATGAATCACGGACCACATGGTGAACACTTGCTGCCACTTCAACCAGTAACAGAAATATATATGAACGCTTATTTATTACTGAGAAAGGAAACATTTTCTGTGGTTATGCAGTCATGATCTAGCATTAAGGAAGACTTAAAGAAAATTACAGAGGCAAATTTAAACACTGTGAAAAGCTATCCTTCAAATACTATGACGAACTGAAAAAGTGTTGAATTCAATGTATTCCATACTGCTCAAACAGTGTTGAGTAATCGCTGAAATATATTTTTGTCGGTGCCAGTGCGTAACCATTGTTAACTGGTGTAGCACAGAGACCTTCAGAGACCTGTGAGGACCACCGTTCAATGAAAAGTGACGACTGGAGCTAAAAATATGCTTCATCTTCGTAATTTCCCAAGCCAGGAAAAAGAGCCTAGAAGAGCACTGTCTCCAAAGGTTTATTCTAAAAATGAAATTAATTCTGCTCTGCCCATTTCACAACATAAATTGGTCGCCATTGTTTGTGATTAATTTAACTCAGCCTCACTCAACGATCTGATGGCGCTATCCCTCTGCCCGCAAAGTTTCAACTTTTGTTCGCAGCGCAGTAGAGCGATAGTTTAGAGCACAAAAATGTGATCAGATGACATAATGACATTAAGTATGTAACAGAAAAAGAGACAATTAACAACTCCATGTCTTCTTTACATGCTCCAAAACGTACCTCCAGTTGCATTTACACCACTAACAAGTACCACAACAGCCATCCCTTTAGGTACAGGAACAAATTAGCAAATTAACAAACCATCATGTTGCAAGTATGAGCAGGAAGTGCCAGGTCAAAGTCTCATCGAGCTTGTACATTTCAAAAGCTGTCTTTCTCTGTAAGTACTTTTATGAGTCACAGACATTCATATTTGAAATGCCAATGTCTGTGATGGATATTTATTACCAACCTTATTCTGCATTTATTGTTTACTCTTAAGAGCTAAAGAAATTGTCTGGAAGCCTAAAATTCAAGATAATACAGCTTTGACATTTGAGAGATTTCTAGATGCTATCCAGCGTTGCCGGATGTACAATTATCGTATGTGTATGATGATTTTGTACAATCGATGATTCATATTGCCAAAATGGCCTTAATGTGTGATAGTTTGACAATTTTGTGACGCTTACATTTGCAGTGGGTTTAAGTCGACACTGTCTCAATCAGTTTTCAATTCATTTCCTGACCCATCAGAAACGTGTCCTACATCTCAGGTGACATCTTTCACACCAGTCACGCTCGATCTAGCTCTGATGATGAACGTGATTCTCAAGCGCATTGTTGTTCTCTCTCCGTCTCGCTGCTCGACACTCATTTCAGTCGACTTGTAGGTGGGGCATGAATTTTCTCACTAAGGCATGCTGTGTTCAAGTTAAGTTGTTTCAAATGCACCAGTAAGTCCAGTTATATATTTTGCAATCACCTTGTCGACTTAACTGCATTGTTCTAACAGGGAGCGCTGTTGTGCTGTCTTGTAATTTAACTTTGTATTTGCAGGCTATTACAAAACCTGTCAGAGAGATGGAATTATTGACCCCCCCCTTCCACGAATCAGAGCTACATTAGCATGGTTTAAAAAAGAAAAAAGAAAAACGTGGGTAAATTTGTATGAATGCCAAACCATTTGTTCAAATACGTGTCCTTTGAAATTACACATCATGACTCACAATAATTTTCTCCAAATTATAATAATTTGAAGCCTCTGGTACAATAGTTTAACATCTGTCAACGCTGATGCAACCCGATTATAGCATGAAACAAAATGAAGGCAAATAACTTAAAGAATTTCTACCTTATGGAATATTATGTAAAGTCGGAGGAGCGATTCTTGTATCTCACACCTGTGACAAAATAATTTGCAGTTAACGTCTTAAGCACACCTGTTCTAGCGATATGAATGTTTCCTTGGCAGCATTTGAATTCTGTCAATGGCAACACATGTGGCCTGCCTGCCCGACCTTTTTTTAACAGGAGACTTTTGACTTGTTAAGGCAGGGAAAAACACAGGTCTAACACATTTTACTAACAATGGCTCTGTACCATCAAGCTTCCCAGGAAGTCATGAAGGTGAACAAGCACACACAAAACTATGCTATGAAGGTCCAGCATGTCCATGGTGAAAAAAGGTTTCACTAGCAAGGACTACACCGTCAACGAGATGTGTTTAAATGATTTATTAATAACGAAAAAGAAAACAAAACGTCGAAGATCTTGGTTCTTTTGAGTTCTTCAAGTGCGTTGTGGGGATTCTTGTAGAGAATCCGCCGCCGCACCCGGGCAGACCCCCAAAAACCTCCAATCACTTGAGAAGAGATTGTGCGGATCTGAGATCTTATCTGAACGGATGTAACGGTGGTACGTTTGGGCGGACCAGCGGCCCATGAGACGTATGAAGTGTTCTGGGATGCCATTACCGGAGGCTGAAGTGGCAGCTCCGATTCTGAATGAGTGCCCGGAGTAGTTGTCGGGTAAAATCCCAGACAATGAGAGCACGTGGCGAAAGTGATGGTGGAACCAGAATCGAGTAGCCACTTGGCCGGATTCGGAGATGAAGAGAGGATCCGTCATTGTTATGCTCTGAGATTTTCCGGAATTGCAAGAAGTTAGCGAGGGTTTCGAAGGGATTCAGTGGTGATTGAACCTTGAAGAAGAAGACGGGTGTAGGCGGACCAAATTGATTGGCTTTGGTTTGCTTTTAAGTGGAATACCATATTGTCGTCTGAAAAGCGAGACAAGTCTGAAATGCAAGCATGACGGCTTGAGTCGAAGTGAATGGTTGAGGAGGTGAATTCGGAGCATCTGAGGAAACGAAAAAAAGCAAGCAAGAAAATGGCTTCCAGGGTTTAGGCGACTTGAGGAGTTCCGTACCCGGAACGGATGGTGTGGAGGCAGATTGACAGCAAGTCAGCAGTAAGAGGAGGACGACGAGGGCTTTTGGCTGGCTCTTGGCATAGGAGTCCTTTAAGAAGGGAAGTTATCTGGGGATGGCTGGAGGCCAGGCCCGAACTGCCGGTTATTAACTTGGAAAAGAAGCTGATGCCGCTAAGGTAAGCTTTGATGGTGTGTGTTTTGATTGCCATGATGGAATGGGCGTAAGTGATGAAAGAAGTCAAGGTGCTGAGATCGAACGACGGAAAGCTTATGTTGTATTGGTCGTGGAAGTGTTCGAAGCTTTTCCAAGCTGTCCAGTAGGAAGATAGGGTTGAGGGTGATAGGCTGTTGATGATGGAGCTCTGGGATTCGCCTATCAGGGGTATTAGCGCCGGATTTACAAGTTGAATGTCAGTGCTGAATATGGAGGAACCGGCATTTGGAAGGTATCTGCATGAGGTGCCAAGCTTCTGAACTTCTGAAACGAGAAAGAGAGTCAGCGATGGTGTTAGCGTGACCGGGAATGTGAGCTGCGCGGAGAACATATTGGTGTGTAACGGAGTGCCAGATGAGGCGTCATGTGAATGGCATGATGGATGGGGAGTTGGAGCGTCCTTTGTTAATTATGTCTACGACTGTGAGGTTGTCTGAGTATATGAGAATGGACTTGCGGGACCATTCATGTCCCCACAAGATGGCAGCGGCTAGTATGGGGTAGATTTCGAAGAGCACGGAGAAAGTGACCTGGCATTCGTTTGCGAGCTCTAGGGGCCAATCTGCTGCAAACCATCTTAAGGAAGATGGTCCGATCATGAAACCTTCCTTAACTTCCTTAGCGAGCAGGCGGTCGACAGGCTCCGGCTCAGTTATAGCCGACTGAAGATTTTTTATTTAGAAAGAGATGGATGGTTGTGTGGAAAGTCCAGGGTGGAAACCTTCTTCAAATCCTTTAATGAGAAACTGAACGAAAGCTAGATCAGGGTGGTTACAAAGTGCCTGTGCTAAAGCTGCAATGTTAATAGGTGTTGATAAGTGCTCACCTGGTTCAGCGAGGTAGGGTTGTGCGGGCATGCTGGGCAGGCGTGGCCCCCGCTGCAGAAGGAGCAGACGTGGAGGAAGCGGCACTGGGACATGGTGCATCCGGTGCTGTTGAAGTTGTTACAGATCGAACAACCTCCTTGGTGCATGTTGGGCCTGCCTTTTTTATCTATGCCGTTGGTTATGGGAAAGATGACAGAAGGGGCAGATGACACCTGTTTAGGAGGTATGGGCGCTGGTGGAGCTGCTGACGACAGGCAAGAGAATGCTGAAGCTCTCGTTCGGCTTTGATGCGGCTCAGTGTGGGTGGGGATGGAGCAGAAGAGGCTGGGTGGGATATATATAATATAATGACATGAGTTAACTGGATTCCAAGGCTTTTTTGTTCAGGTCGGCATGTTGGCAAATTAACGACTAAAAAAGTCTGATCGGTGCATCCCTAGTTATGACTTCAGTAAAACGTAAGCTGTAAATTCAAGCTAGACTTGAATAATTATTAAATGTGCAAAAGTGACTAAAGAAAGGAAAAGTGATCCTTGGCTGTTAATGTAAGATCACTGTTACACTGATTTTCTTCCCTGTGGTGCTGCAGATTTGTAAGCTGTGGTTACTCACTCATTCAGGGCACTGGGCAGGTGCGGTCAATACTCATCTAATCACATGTTTGAATGCAAATGAGGGCTGGTGCTTGTTCAGAGGTGTACTTGCCTGTAAATGACTTTGCTCAGCAGTGGCAGCACCTTATCTAATTGCAAGTGTTAATGCTAATTAAGTTCAAATGAAGTTCACTCCTGATGGTGTGTATTTTAAGTTAAGTGGCCGGGACACGCCTCCATTCGGCGTAATGCTGCAGAACGACTGCGCTTGTGAGAGTGTGTCACGAGAAATGAGTTGAGTTCAGTTACAACCAACTTTGACCGTAACCCTGAAAGAAAAAATGGACACGCTAGAGTATTTTGTGGTTCTAAATGTGCCATTAGCATTGCTTTAAAAGCAAGGCTACTGATACATTTATATTTAGCCATCTGACATACATTTTGGTCGAAAACCAAGGTACAAAAGGAGGTGGAGCCACAGTTGAAAAGAAGCCTTTTAGAATAAGTGCTTTAGTTCCACCAGACACAAATCCCACCAGGCTTGCAGATGCATGAAGTAACATATAAGTGCCTAGCAAGGGTCTTTTTTTTCTTTGAAAGAATTGATAGAAAGAGAATGATAGAGAGACAAAGAGAATATATCAGATGGAAAAGTACTCTCAGAAGAGGAAGGTCTTGAATTCTGGTGACTGATCACGTGTGGTAACTCCAGCGAGGGACCACACAGAGGAAGAGTTTGGACTGAGATTTTGTGCCACGCAGTGACAGAGGGACTAGATCATTTGTAGTGAACGAGAGGGCTCATATATCTGAATGAGGGAATTCAGGTAGGTGGTAGCTGTGCTAGCGGCCGCTCTGTAGGCGAGCATTAGTGACTTGAACTTAATATGAGCAGCAGCAGGGAGCCAGTGGAGAGGAATAAAAAGTGGAGAGGTGTACGCTGTCCTTGGCTGGTTGAAGACCAGATCAGCTGCTGCATTCTGCACAAACTGCATATATCTGAGAAATCTGCCTGGTATATCAAAACCAATATGTAAGCAATGCATATGTTAATGTAATTTGGTAACCACGGTAACATGTGTGCATCTCAGCATGTGTGATGAAGTAGAAGAAAGCAGTAAGAAGATCCATCCCGTCTCTATTCATAACATGCAGTCAATTTGCCACCTAAAATACTACAACACCAGAGAACAGATGGGTCCTGATCATGCAGGGTCACATCAGCAAGTCTGCATAACTTCAATTTTTTTCTTGATTTGTAAAAAGCAGGCACATGAAACATACTAGAACTACTTCTCAAGCTATTTTTTGTAATTTCTTTTTTCTTTTGGTCTGAAAAAAAATGTCCCCAGTTGTATGGCAGGGTTTTGCTGTATTTTTTAAATTGTTAAGATGCAGCGTAAAATCTCCTTGTGTTTTTGTTTTTTTTGTTACTTAAGATAAATCATTTCCTGAAAGACATAGTTGACTAAAATATCACATATGGAATCTGATTCTACGAATCATAGAGAACTTTACCCGGGAGACTACCTAGCCGCCCATTCGACACTCTACTGTTAAGATATTCCTTTTCTGGAAGTCTAGTCCAGTCGTCAGAATAAAGTGTGTTGTGTGTTGTTCCAATTTGTAGGTGTCATACTCCTACAGGTGAAGGAGATGGCGGTGGCTTTACCAGCCTGTCAATATCAAATAAACAGTGGTATAGGTCGACTGCACCTGCAGCTTTTTACAACCCACGTCATGTTTCTTATAATTGTAAGTTAATTATTACATCAGCAAAGAGGGAAGCCAGCATTAGTAGTAAAGTGTTAAAAGTCCCATGAAGAAGGTCGAGGTCGAGGTTTTGGATAAACAAGCACAGGACATTCATTCAGGATACCGCTGCTCGAGTCCGATGAGAAAGCAACGATCAGTTGACTTGTGGTTGACACCACATACATAACTTAACTTAAGCATTAAATGAATGAATGAATCCTTTATTTATTCAGGGAAGGTCAACTGAAAGCAAGCTCTTTTTTCCAATGATGCCCTGAGTATAAAATACATGAAAACACATACACAATATGATCATAAGTTACAATTACAATCAGAGTGCAGAACATTGAACAATAGGCACTCGAAACTATCTAAAGAAATATGGTGATTGAGCTCAAGAGCACGTTGTAAGCATTATCAGCAACATCAGCGTCATGTTATTTTCTGGATGCTGTATGTCGTTTTGGGAGTCAGTGGAAATCAACCTGTTCAGTCATTTAGGATGTGTCTGAAGCCAAAACGTGATCTTTTTCTAACTCTAACCGAATAGTTTTTGTGCCTGAACCTGACTAGAACGCAAGCACGGTGATGTCACAACATGAAGTTAAAAATTGTTCACAATAAAGTTGCAACACAAAGCAAAGTTTCACCATGGTTTTTAGAGATGTGGCGATTGGGTTGGGAGGGCAGCAAGGTACATAACACACATTCACTGGTTTTCTTCCTCTCCCATCTTTTAAGAGAAGTATGTGTCAGCACAGGTCAAGCTGTGCTTATGTCACTTCTTTGGTATTTTAAGAGTGATAATGATAAGCATTAAGTGTGATAATAATTAGTGATACATAATCTCTCACACATCTCTGTTCATGATCTTCACGCCCACAGTCACTAAGCCACTCCACCTCCATTGCCGTCATGCTGCTTTCCACCATGATTGCCAGCTGATGAATCAACATAAAAGCCTGGTTCCTATCGACAACATCAATCCAGCACCCCTCTTTCCTGTATCCACTCACCCAGTTTTACAAGACAGACAGCCTGGAGAGGGATGTCTGTTAAGCAGATGAACACACAGACGGCACGAACAGCCAGACATTCATAATTAACTATGGGTGGCTATGTCGCTGTGATTAAGGGAAAAATAGAAGAGACGTTTCAAGGTAACAGACAACAAACTAATAAACTGAGCAAGATTGTTGATTGCTAACTGGACTAGATGAGGTAAGTCTCACATCGTCTTTGCCAACTAACAGCCTTTTTCAGCCCGACAGTCTTACACACAGTTACACCGGTGTAGATTCACAAATCTGTTGATTTTCGTCCAAATCAAAAACAACTTGCAGCTCGACTGAATACCAATATCTCCCCAGGCACAAAAAAGAATGCTTATGTTATGCTTTCCGATCAACAAGCAGAAGTATTAAGCTGTTCATTAAAAGCAGAATGAGTGAAGGGGAAGACAGTTGGGAAGAGGATTTTGCTATGGGAGTGGTTTGAGAAATCGCTGTGGATATTTTGTTGTCTTACAATTCAGTTTGTTGTTGTACATTTGAAGTGATATGACATGACATGAATTCTGTTTTGTAAAGAGGTAACCCACCTTCTTTGACCTGATTTGACATGTTAAGCCTACAGGGGATGATACAGTCTGTGATACTGAAAAGACTGATAGTCGGAGTGTTCATTTTTAGGCAAGTAAAGGCTAAGTGAGTTTGTTAACATGAATCAATAATCTGATGTGCCTTAAGATTTAGGGTGGCTGCCGATGAGGTTTTCGTGGAGGGGAAATCGTTGGGTTATCAGAATTTATTTGTCTTGACCAATCTGTTCATTTGTATTGAGGGACACTGAATGTACAAAAACAACTTATCCATACCTGCCAGGTTTGTAGAAATGTCGCACTAAATATTGTAAAAACACTGATTTGTACCAACTTGAAGATAGATTGTAAAGATTAAAGACAACAAATGGAAACCATTCTTTGAAAATAAGACTTATGACTCTTACAGTGTGTGTGTGTGTGTGTGTGTGTGTAAGGCTGATGGTGGTCATTGCAAATCGCTCCAGTGGGTGTTACAACAGGAAAATTCATAGAAGCACACAGACGGAGTCGGTGCTCGGATCACACAGGTCCCACAGTCTGCGCAGGTATCAGAGCCAGGCGGCGGGTGGCGGTGATTGACAGCTTGTGTTCTAGCGGAGAATGTTTGGCCGCTTTGTTTTCTGTATATTAAGCAGGTGAACTAAAACAAGGCTGTAAAGAGCAAGCACATTTGAAAACAAGCCCAGAAAAACAAACCCTGTGACTGCCAATATTTCCAAGCAACATTCATGTTTAAAAACAAGCCGAAATGTCTCTGAACAAAAGTGGCGCCGGCAGTGATGCTGTGAACACAGCGGGTGTAGTTCAGACAGATATAGCATCTATTATATTAAGGTAATTTCTGGCTTTGTCTTCTGAATATAATATAATGTAAGATGGATATGTCCTTGCCAATGATGCACGAAGAGTGTAACATATAGGCATTTTAATTGGATTCATCATGCAGTCACACTCAAGGTGTGGAGGATAGTAATTTACTAGGCTCTAGTAAATCTGTAAGTGACAGACAAGAAAAAAAGAGTCGTCTTTTCTTCGAGGCCTTATTCCCTGATGCAGTTCCTCTAAAACTCAAATCATAAGTAGCTATAGGACTGTGGCGAAAAGGGATATGGGTGATTTCATGAGTGTCTAATCAAAATACAACAGTGTTGTTTCATCTGCGGGGTCCAAAACAAAATGTCCTCCTAATGAAGAAAATGAGCCGCAAAGCAGGTCTTACCTCTTCCACTATTTACTTCTGCAATTTCAACATTTGAATCAATTTGGTAAATTCAGTCGTGTTTTGTTAAACAGGTCTGTATTTTCTCAATGTTTTTCTGGGACATTTTTTAAAAAAAGGATCATGTAATTTAGTGCACAGAGGGTTAGTTCCCAGTGTGTCAAACATGTGCAGTAAATGAATAAAGCATATTTACACCAGTTTAAATGGACCTATTTGTAAGAAAAATTAAGAAATTAAGTGTTATTCCCAACTGGTCGAGTAATTACACCCGGGGTTTCCCACTTTGTCAAAAACTGACGCTTTGGGGTGGCAGACGACCCGTCCAACATCTCAAAGTGCCAGATTTCAAAGAAGTTGAGAAGGAGCCTCAAAAAACAACTTCTTACAAATAGATCCTTAATTGAGGCATTTTTTTTTAAGAAACACCTCTGTTCGTTACAATAAGCAGGAACACAGAACTTTACAGAAAAAAAGTCTTAGTTTCAGATCCATTTTTACTTTAATGCCTTAAATCTGGGATTTATAAGCAGTGCCACATTAATTGTTAAGTTTAGTATTGATTAGTCTTCCTGTGGACACCCATCAGAGGAGGATGGTGTGCAAACAGATAGCTGAAAACACAAAGCATCTTCATATCAGAACAACTAAATAGTCTGATTGTCAGCGTCATGTACAACAACGTATATAACTGTTTCCAAAACAACTATAGCAGCAACGGTAACTTCAGTAACAAATGTCACAACTGTATGTTACTTCAGAAACTTCCATTACATTATGGATGTGACATAACTTAAAAGTGCACTATACAGCTTTTTATACAAGGTTATAAACAATAGACCATGATACAAAGAATAACAGTTTGCAATGGCCAAGGCTCAGACTGCAGGAGTGTAAGGTCTGGGACCTCAGCTGGTACTATTGCTCGGCCCAGATTATCTGTTGAGGGTTTTACAGACCAAGTCTTAAACATGATTCCAATTATGAGTTTCTAGATTTAACTGAGAAATCTATGTTTACATGTCAATGTGTAAATATTAGCGAAAAACAGGCCTGGGTGTTTGAGTTTTGGTGGGTTGAGATAAAAAAAAAGGGGCCAATTGCCCATCTACAGGTCCTATAGTTCAAGAATATAGGTGAAAAAAGTTACAAAATTTACTTGCAGTACTTGCAGTACTTGTCGTCAAACCAGCCCAGTGGCATTATATTTGCATATTCATCAGGGAGCAGTACCCATCCAACAGTCTCTCAGTGCCATAACAATCTCAAGCAGCACATACCATCATGTGTCGGTGGGATAACAGCGGCATAATAGCAGCATACCACACCGAGAATCTTTATAACACTCTGAGAAACTTTATACCAGTCTGGGAATCGGTATATACCACTCCGAGAATCTTTATACCACTTCAAGAATCTTTATGTAACCCAGGTCCCATGTAGTTAAGAGAAAAGCTAGAGTGGTTAATACGATGAGACTGGGCCTGGGCTCGTTGTAGGAAAAATACAACTATTTTATATGTTACTTTAATAATGACCACCACAACTGTACTTTAAATACAAAAAACCTCACAGGTATTTATTTATACAAAATGAAATAATATTTAAATGGGAAGATATTTCCTTATGAAATAAATGGCGGCAATATAGATAATGGCAAATTTACAGCTTCTTCAAATGGTTACTTCTCTTTTAAGTTTCAAAACAAAACGTGTTGCTGTACACACTCGTATAATAAAGCATAGGTACTCAAAAATCACTTCTTTTTACTTTCAAAGAAATACCTCTTATTATACCTCTTATACCTCTTCTTATACTTGGAGATAAAGGAAATCAGATCCTTTTAACATATTCAATTTACCTTCAAAACAGTTGCTGGAAACGACTCAATATGTACCTGTGGGCCCACACACATTCACATGAAACATACTAGAAACGAAACTTAAACCCGTTGCAGGCCTGTTGGATGAAGCTCGTGTGCGGTGGGGCCTAAAAACTGTAATGGCCGCTTCACTCTGAGCGTAAAATAAAAGCACGTGCACAATTGTTTCAGTTAGTACTCACGAATCCAATGTTTGTTAGTAGGGATAGAAGGGGACAAGCGATGGCAGTCTCATGAGGGTAATGGAAATGGCAGTCACAGTTCAAACACACAGGCGTGGGCAATGGCGCACAGCAACGAAGTCACAAGGAAGAAAAAACAGCAGGGCCGTCGGTTGGAAACCCGTCTCGATCTCTCTCTCCTTCTCCAACGTCAGCCTCCTTTAAGGATATCATTCATAAGTTGAGCCACAATATCAACTGCTATCTCTTGTTGAATTAGCATTAGTTCGCTTTAGCTTCAAAGTCATCTTAACGCTAAAACTACGATACACAGGCACATTAGCACTGCATGCTACCGCTAGCTAGCATGTCGCTAACCGCGTTACACATCCAGTCTACTTTACACTATAACTGTTAGATATAGCACAAAATACAGGCATACACATCATATTCACCTCTTGCAGGTCACACAGAAGTTTGTATCAGGACAACGAGTAGTCGACCTCCACGATAAAACTTAAATGCTCTCCACAACACGATGCCTCCTTCTTAGCTCTCTGGTCGATAGCGTCTCTGTCTCTCCTGTCGCATGCTCACTACGCACCAAGCTAACCTGCGCCACTAGTCCCACCTCTTACACAGTGACTTTACTCTGATTGGTTTGTGAGTTTGATAACCACCAAAGGAAACACAGGAATTAAATGATTGACATTAAACAGGTAACAAGTTAGATTACACATAAGAATACTGCTACTTCTTCTCTCCTTTTCTCTGGATCACGGATATCTTATCAACTCTATGAACTTAACCTTTTTAGCATATTTATCTTTTAACTGTAAATAGTCTTATTAAACTGTACATATTATATTTATACCTTTTATCCAGCACATATTTTAACCATTAGTTTTTTAATATTATGAACTTTCTCTTTCAAATTCCATGAACTTTTTAATACAACATTTTATCATACTTTGAAATGAATTTTATGCACTGTATCCTAAATGATTTTAGACAGGGCTACACCCTCCCCCTTCTGACCGTGTAGATGTCCTCATCACACCTTTTGTCTCTCTTTGACTTGGAAGGGTGATTCCTTATCTCCTCCTCCTCTTTGCGCCTTTTGGATGTTTTCCACTTTTTCCTTGGTTCAGTGTCTTGGTCTGGAGGGTTTAACTTCAGTTGAATGACCATACCATGGTGCATGATAGTAACTGGCTCACAGGATTGGTGACCAGGCTTTTCATAGGTCAATCTCACAGTTGGTTTTGGTTTTCTCAGAGATTTTCTGACTGTGGAAGACCCGTCGGTCTCACTCCTTGGATGTTTAGAAGATTTGTTACTTCTGTTTGACAAAGGCGAGCTTGCTCTACCTTCTACATCTTGTTCTTCCACAGTATCGTTATTCGTCTCTTGAACATCTGAGTCTGACTCAGTAGGTTCAACACCTTCAGACAATTCCTCATACTCTGTTTCTGTAAATTGTTGGTTGTCTGCAGCTTCACAGTTTTCCTCTTCAGAGCTTTGATTTTCAACTGCCAACTGTCTCTGGACTTCATCCACATCAAAATCAGGTTTATTATGGACAGTCTCAAACGCTGAGCCTGATGACTCTGTGTCACTTTCTTCTACTGGGTCAGTAGACTTGGTTGTTGGTTGACGTTGCCGGGTAAGTTGAGCTCTCGTGACAGGTCTCCGAATGAGTTCCTTATCATCCAACGGATTAGACATCCGGACCATATAACCGATGGGCAACAGGTGGTCTCGATGGAGAGTTTTGACGACACCTGGACCATGTTCTGGTTTGACCTTGTAAACTGGCAGATTTGGCAACTTCTCCAAAACAACATACGGTGTTGATTTCCATCGATCTTGCAGTTTATGCTTTCCTTTTAGACCCACATTCTGAATGAGAATTCTGTCACCTTTCTCCAAAGGTAAGTCTCTCACACGGTGGTCATAGCGTGCTTTGTTTTTCAGGTGACTCTTTGTGGCAGCGTCAGATGCCAGTTGGTAGGCTTTTTGCAACTCCTTTCTCATTCTGGCAACGTACTGCTGGTAGGAGGACTCACTTTCACCATTGGGTGAGATTCCAAAACAGATGTCAATGGGTAGCCTTGCTTCCCTTCCAAACATGAGCTGATACGGTGAATATCCTGTGGAATCATTTCTTGTGCAGTTGTACGCGTGTACCAGGTATGTGATATGCTGACTCCAGCATTGCTTCTTCACAGTGTCCAGGGTACCAAGCATTGCAAGGAGCGTTCGATTGAACCTTTCTGGTTGTGCATCCCCTTGAGGGTGGTAGGGGGATGTTCGTGACTTTCGAACCCCGAGCATGGACAAAAGCTCTTTGATCAGTCGACTTTCGAAATCTCGGCCCTGATCCGAGTGTATCCGTGCCGGTAGGCCGTAGTGCACAAAATACTTCTCCCACAATACTCTTGCAACAGTGATAGCCTTTTGATCTTTTGTGGCAAATGCCTGTGCATAACGTGTGTAGTGATCTGTCACTACTAACACATTAGTAACACCTTTAGAGTCAGGCTCTATCTGTAAGAAGTCAATACATACTAAATCTAAGGGGCCATTACTTGTTATTTGATTCAAGGGCGAGGCATGCTGAGGGAGTGTCTTCCTGGAGATACATCTTCCACAGGTTCGAATAAACTGCTCAACCTCAGCTGTCATCCGCGGCCAATAAAATCTGTCTTTGATCAGTTCAGTCGTGCGTTCCACTCCCATGTGTCCACACTCATCATGCAAAGACCTTAACACCATTGGGCGATATCTTGCTGGTAAGACCAGTTGTTTGATCTGTTTTCCACACATCTTTTCTTTCACTCTGTAGAGTAATCCATCCTTTAATTCCAACTTGCGGCTTTCTCGTAGCAACAACACAGTCTCGGGCGAATCATTTTTGGAGCGAGTCAGCCCTTTATTCTTCTCCATTGCTTTCTTTAATGGCCCAATTGCTGGGTCCATATCTTGTGATGCCTGGATATCTTTCGGGCTCAGCTGGTCAAGGGTATTTAAGCTAAGGTTCACTGGGAACACGTAGGCTTCTGGTACTGCTGTTGCAGGAGCTCCCAGCTGATCCACCAATCTGTCAGTCACATCTGTTCCTTCACTGATGCAGGCACGTTTGCAGAGGGCTTTGATGCCATCAGGTGGGACACTGGTCCATTCTTTAGCCTCCTCTGAAGTGTACTGTCGAGACAGCAAGTCAGCATCGATATTTTGCCTCCCAGGACGATACTGGATGGTAGAATCGTAGGTGGCAAGGGCGGCGAGCCAGCGATGCCCAACAGCACTGAGTTTGGCAGAGGTCAACACATATGTTAATGGGTTGTTGTCAGTTCTTACAATAAACTTGGCACCATACAAGTAATCATGAAACTTGTCCACGACAGCCCATTTTAATGCCAGAAATTCCAACTGATGGACTGGATAGTTATGCTCTGAGTCTTTAAGCTTCCGACTGGCAAATGCTACTGGCCTAAGGCCCTCAGGATATTCCTGGTTTAGGACAGCGCCTAACCCATTCATACTGGCGTCGACATGCAAGATGTATGTCTTAGTGGGGTCAGCGAATGCCAACACTGGGGCGTTGATCAAACAGTCACGGATCCGCTCAAAAGCCTCCTGACAGGCTGGAGTCCAACGTTCTCCAAAGGGCTCTGATGGTTTAAAATAGACTTTGGCTGAGTCCACACTCTTTTTGGATTTGGGGTCTTGCCAAGTCGGGGCGTAACCCTTGGTGAGCTCGGAAAGGGGACGGACAATGGCGGAGTAGTTTGCAATAAACCTCCGATAGTAACTGCAGAATCCAAGGAAGGACTTGAGAGGCTTCAGGTGAGTGGGTGCTTTCCAATGCTTGACTACTTCCACCTTTTCTGGATCAGTAGCTATTCCATTTGCAGACACAATATGACCCACGTACTTAACCTGAGGCTGACAGAATTGACATTTATCAATAGAAACTTTTAACCCGATCTCCTCTAGTCTATCCAGCACCTTGAGGAGACGTTGCTCATGCTCTTCAAGTGTTTTGCCAAAAACAATGATGTCATCCAAGTACACAAGGGCTTCCAGAAGATGCATATCTCCAACAGCTTTCTCCATTAAGCGCTGAAACGTTGCCGGCGCTCCTGTGATTCCTTGTGGCATACGCTCAAATTGATAGAAACCAAGGGGACAAATAAATGCTGTCTTTTCTTTATCCTCTTCAGCCATCTCTATCTGGTAGTAGCCACTACGCAGATCTAGCACCGAGAACCACTGGCTGCCTGACAAGGAATCCAGGGCGTCGTCAATGCGTGGCATTGTGTACTGGTCTGGTGTAGTGCGGTTGTTGAGTGTTCTGTAGTCGATACAGATTCTTATAGTCCCGTTCTTTTTGCGGACTACGACGATCGGTGAGGCATAGGGGCTACGGGACTCTGTGATAATTCCAGCGGCCAGCAGTTGCTGTATATGTCGCCTCACATCGTCAATGTCTGCAGGGGCTAATCGCCTTGACCTTTCCCTGAAGGGTCTGGGGTCATGCAGGCGTATGTGATGTTCAACTCCCTTGGCCAAGCCAACATCCCACTCATGCAGTGAGAAAACATTCCGCCTTTCAGCTAACTTCTGCTGAAGCCGACTCTTCCACTCTTCGGGGATGGGGGAATTCCCGAAATTGAAGAGATTTGGGTCCAGGGTTTCAGCTGTGAGGTCGGACGGCTGGATTGGGGTAACTGTGTCCACAGCATACATCTCTGCAATTACAGTCCCCACTGGGATAGATGTTGTTTTCTTGGATTCATTCTGAATGAGCACAGTAAAACTGTTGCTGTCAATATCGGCATCTGAGAGCACACCGGGCTGTATTAACACACCGGCGGGGAGTAACTGGGCAGTGGGTGCATCAATAAGCACAAGGTCTTTAGATGGGGCACTCTGTCTTTCCACTTTACAGGTTGCATAGTATTTTGCACCTGGAGCAATTGAGAGTGGACTGGGACCTTTCCACTTTATCTGTCCCAAGACTTCATTCTTGGCTAGCTGTTCTTGTGCTTTAACAGGGGCATACACAGACTGAATCCTCATGGAGTGTACAGTGTTCTTGTTACTCTTCGTCTTCACCAACTCCCATAGGCGGCGGAACAGAGATGTATTGGTTCCAACCAGCACAGGGGTTTGTTGTTGGTTTTTTGGCTCAGGACAAATCAAGGCGAGCACTTCTACACGTCCCGACACACCAGTGATCTCCTCAGTGAACTCCATCTCTACAACAACGTAGCCTTTGTAAGGATACTCTGTGTCAGAGAGGCCCCAGAGTCCAAGGCAAGAGAGGGGTTTTATGGGGACACCTGGTAAGTGTTTGTTATACCAGTTTTCAAAAATAATAGTCACATTAGACCCACTATCAATGAGAGCGTCGCAGACCATGTCATTAACTCTGATGGCATGAATAAATGATGGACCTACAAGACCCTCAGGTAGGACAGTGTTATTCTCTGGGACTTCGACTTTGTTTGTTCTAGCCACACACTGTTCTTCAGCAACGGGCTTTGGGTTCTCTTTGTTGGGGTCAGGGGAACCTCGCACCAAGCGTATGAGCTTTCTAATTACTTTCTGGGGGTTCTCAGGTGCAGTGCATCTGGTAGCTATGTGACCATTTTCTCCACACCTGTAACAGAAATATTCATCATTGTGCTTGGAAGATGACACCTTGGAATGAGCAGGCTTGTGAACTGGAGCTGCTTTGTATTGGTAAGGCTGTGGTGTGTGTTCTCGTGGGAGGTCTGATGTGTATTTTACTGCCATTACACTCATTTTACTTTCTAGGGCTTTCACTTGTTTTCTCAGTGATTGTAGTTCACTCTGTGACTCATTTTTCTGTTTTTGCTTTTCCTTAGGCTCTTTAAAGGAATCATCAGATGGCGGCTGTGGCCGTGGGTTGTTTTTTTCTGCTAACTGCGCTCTCAACTCTTGAATCTGAGCTTGCAGTTCACTCTGAGATGCTGAGTCAGGTTCTTTCTCTTTTTCTGCTTGAATGGTGCGTACACGCTGAGGACGCATGGGTGTCACTTGGCTTTGTCTGGCTGACTGGCGGCCTTCCTCTTCCATCACTTCTCGTAGCAGAGTCAGGAAGGTAGGGGGATCACTGCTCCGCTCCCTAATTTTCAACTGAAGCAACATGAGCTCTGAGGTGGATCCTCTAATAAGTTGCTTTAACCGAGCGCTATTGGCAGCGCTAACAGGTAAACCACCTCCTTGTACTACTTTGACAAGAGACCTCTCTAATCTTCGCAGAAACTCTGAAAGACGTTCACCAGGCTGTTGGCGAAGGGCTCTAAATGACAAGTATAGTTCCTCTCCAGACTCTACTGTACCAAAAATGCTCTCTATAGCCTCTATGTATTCATGTGGGCTAGCATCAGGTTGAGTCAGACGCACAGCTTGAATGATCTCAAAGGCAGGCCCTTTAAGACTTTCCAATATCCGACGTCGTTTCTCTTTGTCTGAGCACTCACCTTCTGTTACTAAGAGTGTTGCTTGCTCCAGCCAGTTGTCTAAGGACTCTTCTCCAGCGGGGGTGGGACTGACCCCAGAAAATGTCCGCAGACGTCTGTATGTGTGGCTGTCAGGTTGTTTGTTTGTTCTGTTCATAACATCACCGACTGCACGGATGATGTCTTCAGGGTTGCTGCTACCCTCTTTGGTGGGGGTACATAGACCTTGAATGTCCTCTAAGGTTTTCCCTTCACTCTGCAGAAAGGTGAGTAATTTGTCTTCAAACTTATCAAGCTGAGGCTCTGTGTAGTAGACAGCTTTCCAGCCACTTCCGCCACTTATAGGCATAATCTCGGGGGGGATTTTGGAGGGGTCGATCTCTTCACTACACTCACATAGCACCATCAGTGATTGTTGTTGAGGGTGAAACATTTTGCCCCTAACGGTAACTTTCCCTAATGCTTTGATGGTCCCTGCTGTTTCTTCAATGTCTTCTTTAGAATTTTTTTCAGGCACTCCATATAACAGGAGGGCATGTTTTACATCTACTGACTCTCCTTTACACCAGTTAACTAGCTCAAGTTGTGACGGACTGCTTGCTTGACTTGCCATTATTGCTCTTGATTTTAATTACTGTTAGCACATTACTTTTATGTCAAAACTTTAAAGTTGTGGGGTCCAGATTATCAAATTATCAGATATTTACTTTATGTTAATATAATCCCAGCGGTGCCTCCATTTATGTAACCCAGGTCCCATGTAGTTAAGAGAAAAGCTAGAGTGGTTAATACGATGAGACTGGGCCTGGGCTCGTTGTAGGAAAAATACAACTATTTTATATGTTACTTTAATAATGACCACCACAACTGTACTTTAAATACAAAAAACCTCACAGGTATTTATTTATACAAAATGAAATAATATTTAAATGGGAAGATATTTCCTTATGAAATAAATGGCGGCAATATAGATAATGGCAAATTTACAGCTTCTTCAAATGGTTACTTCTCTTTTAAGTTTCAAAACAAAACGTGTTGCTGTACACACTCGTATAATAAAGCATAGGTACTCAAAAATCACTTCTTTTTACTTTCAAAGAAATACCTCTTATTATACCTCTTATACCTCTTCTTATACTTGGAGATAAAGGAAATCAGATCCTTTTAACATATTCAATTTACCTTCAAAACAGTTGCTGGAAACGACTCAATATGTACCTGTGGGCCCACACACATTCACATGAAACATACTAGAAACGAAACTTAAACCCGTTGCAGGCCTGTTGGATGAAGCTCGTGTGCGGTGGGGCCTAAAAACTGTAATGGCCGCTTCACTCTGAGCGTAAAATAAAAGCACGTGCACAATTGTTTCAGTTAGTACTCACGAATCCAATGTTTGTTAGTAGGGATAGAAGGGGACAAGCGATGGCAGTCTCATGAGGGCAATGGAAATGGCAGTCACAGTTCAAACACACAGGCGTGGGCAATGGCGCACAGCAACGAAGTCACAAGGAAGAAAAAACAGCAGGGCCGTCGGTTGGAAACCCGTCTCGATCTCTCTCTCCTTCTCCAACGTCAGCCTCCTTTAAGGATATCATTCATAAGTTGAGCCACAATATCAACTGCTATCTCTTGTTGAATTAGCATTAGTTCGCTTTAGCTTCAAAGTCATCTTAACGCTAAAACTACGATACACAGGCACATTAGCACTGCATGCTACCGCTAGCTAGCATGTCGCTAACCGCGTTACACATCCAGTCTACTTTACACTATAACTGTTAGATATAGCACAAAATACAGGCATACACATCATATTCACCTCTTGCAGGTCACACAGAAGTTTGTATCAGGACAACGAGTAGTCGACCTCCACGATAAAACTTAAATGCTCTCCACAACACGATGCCTCCTTCTTAGCTCTCTGGTCGATAGCGTCTCTGTCTCTCCTGTCGCATGCTCACTACGCACCAAGCTAACCTGCGCCACTAGTCCCACCTCTTACACAGTGACTTTACTCTGATTGGTTTGTGAGTTTGATAACCACCAAAGGAAACACAGGAATTAAATGATTGACATTAAACAGGTAACAAGTTAGATTACACATAAGAATACTGCTACTTCTTCTCTCCTTTTCTCTGGATCACGGATATCTTATCAACTCTATGAACTTAACCTTTTTAGCATATTTATCTTTTAACTGTAAATAGTCTTATTAAACTGTACATATTATATTTATACCTTTTATCCAGCACATATTTTAACCATTAGTTTTTTAATATTATGAACTTTCTCTTTCAAATTCCATGAACTTTTTAATACAACATTTTATCATACTTTGAAATGAATTTTATGCACTGTATCCTAAATGATTTTAGACAGGGCTACATTTATACCAGTCTGGGGATCAGTATATAACACTCCGAGAATCTTTACACCAGTCTGGGAATCGGTATATACCACTCCGAGAATCTTTATACCACTTCAAGAATCTTTATACCAGTCTGGGGATCAGTATATAACACTCCGAGAATCTTTACACCAGTCTGGGAATCGGTATATACCACTCCGAGAATCTTTATACCACTCCGAGATTCTTTATACCAGTCTGGGGATCGGTTTAAGCCGCTGAGCAGCAATCGACATACCTTCAGCCACTTTTGGATCTCAGCGCCACTCTCTGTAAGGTTGTTGTAAAATGCAGTTATATTTATATAATATTTGCATTGATAGGACAAGGTTGTAGTTAATCGTTAACTATTGACAATTATTGGATAAAAACATTCCTTACAGGTTAGTTATAACAAAATAAAATTGATTATTTACAATCCTAATTATTTCAAAATCAAAAATGTAGACATTACACATACACAGAATGCAGTCAAATGCAGCTGCGTGACATCAGCAGTAATGTTGCTGTTTTAAGGTGTCAGATATAAGGTCGGCTCAGTGACTGACCACATCACCAGGACATGAGCATGCACAGTAACCCATGATCATTGCCCTGGATGCTTGATTTTCCCTAATGAGTCATTTATCAGTTTTAATTTGCTAAGCTAATCTACCCATTTAGTTCTGTGAGGGGAAAAATGAACCAAGCCAATTCACACTGATGAATGAACCCATTATGAACGTAATGTGTAAATTGAGAGGTCAAATTAAGATGGCAGCTTGGGGATCCAGCACCTTCCCATAAAGGAAAAGTGTCATCACTTAGACCACGATCTCTCACCTCCATCAGCAGGTATTAATAAGACTAAAATGTATTAATAAAGGTCGAGTCGAGCATTGTTTCACAGAGGAGCACAAGTGTTTGATATCCAAGCCTCTGTTAGATTAATATTCCAGGTGGTGAGAGAGAAAGTATGTGCAGTGTTACTTAGCAGTAGCCTGATGGCATTTTAGCTACTCGAAGATGGGTTTGTATTCCACAAGGATATCCAACACAACATCTCAGAGATATATCAAGGTGTTGAAACTACAATTATGGGAGAACCAGCAGAGACTGCATGAAAAAACTGGAGGTATTTCTGCTGGGGGAAAAAATCCCAGACGGTGTGTTCAGATTAAAGACCCTGCAGACCCACACAGGTGTTTCTCCAGATATTCTGGCTAATTACACTTCTGTTCTGGTTAAAGTTGGCTGACCTATTGCACTCTGCAATTATATTTGATGACCAAAGCTGATGAACTAATAAGTACCTAGCTTACCCAAGAAAGTGGTACATGAAATTAAATTATTTTTGTAGTTCATTGTGAAACAGATGGTGCAGGAAGAAGAAGAAGAACAAGAAGAACAACAACAACAACAACAAGAGGGAGAACAAGAAAAAGAAGAACAAGGTTTGTGTACATAGCACAAAAAAACAGTGATTACAAAATTCTTTGAAAGGAAAAAAAGAAAATTACAACATTCAATATGTATATTGCCAAATACACACACAACACTACAATTGTGCACATTATGTTTTATATGTTTTTACCTTCTGACCAGAGCTCCAGCAATTCCAAGGGTCTCCAGGAGCAGCAGAAAGGTAACAAGAGGCCAGATCTGCTGCAGTTTTGGTAATCACTGCAGCAAAAAATGAGTTCATGGAGGCTATGGAGAAGGACTTTTAGCTGGCCTTAGGGAAGTTTGGGTAAACCAGCTGGACACTCAAGAAGGGAAAGGCAGGCTTTGCCCAGGCTGTGTTCAGCTGGGGAGGAGATCTTGGGATATTGTCAGGCACTGTAAAGATCACCTCAAGGAGCTCAGTATCCCTGTCAGAGGTTGCTGAGGTGCCGAAGGCTCTGGACATTGTTGGCCTTAAAGTCACTGATCAGCATGTGTAATATTAAAAATCCTTGAATGGAAATAATAGGCTTTTCTTACAGTGGGTTACCTAGCTTACTACAAAACATACATGGAACAAAGTTACATCTATATATATATATATATATATATATATATTGTGAGCAACGTCTGTTTTATCATTCTGCCATCGAGAACTTCAGTCCTGCCGTGATGGATGCTCGTGAATTATTTTAGCATGTAATACAATCAGTTCAAACCGGTGTCTGGCTTCAGAGGATTCATTTGTTTTTGAGATTATGTTTTTAAGGAGGATAATGTGACAGGAAGACCAGGTGCATCATGTTATGCAATCAGATTCGGATTCAGCCTGTCAGGATTTATTCTGCGGTGATAGCGGCTTGCTTTACATTATCTTGTGACTAGTGACCATGCTCCGGCAATGGCTTGCCATCACAGTTTGCAGTGTAGGTTATTTGTTTTGTGGAATGAGTTTCTATATTCATTCAGAGTTTGGTTTCTCTACTAAATGCAAGGTCCTGCCATATGACAGCAGAGATGAAAACATGACTATATCAACTGGTTAAACAGACCGTACAAAATCAGGATTTGGTTATTCATACAAAGACATTTTACAGTAAAAAAAAAAAAAAAAGGTAAAATTTCTCCAACAACGTCTATTTTAAAAACCACATCTGTGCATTAAGTGAGATTTTAGTTGATGTTAGTTTGTTTTAGCATCCCTGGATAAAAGGAGCATTTTTCTTGCTAGCTGTAAAGAAAATGCTATATATGGATTGGATAGGAAACTGAATTGTTTGTCATAATTTTGCACTTGAGCCGTAAGCTTCAGAACGTCTTAAAACTGCATAAGCAGTGTACAGAGTAAGCCCAGTCTCATCCCAGCTAAAGCCAGTGACTGACTGTAGATAAGCAGTAAAATTGAGCATATCCTCGGCCACATGCACTGTGGAAAATAGGCTATAGGCGTCACGCATCGTGAACCTCAGCTTATACATCATTTTATGTGATCACGTGGCAGTCTAGTGCCTGGTCAATATGTTATTTTAACATGTCCCAGGTACAAATTCCTTTAAAAGAAGCTTACAGAGTGGCTGAATTCTTCATTGAATGACTCAAAGTTTTGTTAGAACAAAGCTATTTATGTGTTGTTGAATGTCTGACTGAAACGCTGCCACATATCAGGCCTTCTTACAAGTAAGTTATTGCTCAACTATGGGTTTGAAAATGTAAAAAAAATAAATAAATAAATGAAATAAGACAGTCATGTCTCCAGCAGTGTCCTAGGATCTTCCCACCAGAGCTGCCATTCTCATCACCTCACAAGAGTAAACACCAATAAACAGCGGGCCTTCTTCATTGACCTGAATCCGCCCCGGCATAACGAAAGCGACTTCCATCGCCTGCTTGCTCAGATCGGGCTATTGATCCTGACAAACAAGCCGTCCAGGGTGTGCAGCAGTCACTCAACGCAACTCTCCTCTTGTCTCGGCTCTAAGTTACCTCTATCAACAGATCCCTCCTTTGCGATGCAACGCAAACACTCCGCAGAGTTTACCTTCAATGAGCGGAGCTATAACAACTCTCTAAGTGTTTGTTCAAGCAGAAGGTGGGGAGAGGTGCAGGAGGGAGAACGGGAGGGTGGGAGGCAGTGATGATAAATCACCAGCGAGGGCTATGTGAAGCTGACAGTATTACATCCTTGGACTGTTCCTCAGTAGGCAAGGTTAGGCTGTCTATTGGTGGGCTGCAGCTCCCTCTGAGCCTGCAGGAAAGGCAAAATTAGGCAATTACAGGCAAATAAATCTTGTATCCCTTGACAGCAGCTTTCAGAGTCTGAGTGTAAAATGGTGTTAGGATTCAGATAGAGTGCCTCTGTGCACCAGGACTGAGGCTTGCATGATGTACTCTGCTCACCGTGAAGAAATGTATGAAGAAAGCTGGTGCTGCTGATTCTCCATGCCACAGACCAATAAAAACAGAAACTTTGTTTGAATTTGGAAAAACATATGGCAGCCTAATATAATTCATAGCCATGGATAGTTCATTCTGTGTTGAGATGTTGTTCTTTTTCGTGCTGTGACTTCTGGGTGTACATGTAGTGATAAATAATGCGATGTCTGTTTTCACCTGGCACAACAGATTGTAGCTGTGAGGCCGGCGTGCATATGATTATCCAGCACATAAAGCAAAAATAAGTGGCCAAACAAGTCTCTTAACATCGACTATATCAATCAGATCCTAATAAAGCAAAATAGTTTAACTGAATAAATTGGCTGGGAGACACTCAACAAATGTGTGAGGCAAGGGCTTCATGGCCGACGGAGCAGCACGTCCTCATCAGAAAAATGGCCATATGTGTCATCTGTGCAAGCAGCTTATCGCAACCCATATTCCTCTTTATTGTTAGACGGCATAAATGACAGGAGCAAGTACATGCGTGGAGACGGTCCGATTGGATGGACCCAGGAGGCCGCTGTCTATGTCCCATGGGAAATACAACAGTGATACATGACTAAACATACATAATTTTGAAATTACACTGAACAAAAATATAAACGCAACACTTTGTTTTTGCTCCCATTTTTCATGAGCTGAACTCAAAGATCTAAAACATTTTCTATATACACAAAAGAACCATTTCTCTCAAATATTGTTCACAAATCTGTCTAAATCTGTGTTAGCGAGCACTTCTCCTTTGCCGAGATAATCCATCCCACCTCACAGGTGTGGCATATCAAGATGCTGATTAGACGGCATGATTATTGCACAGGTGTGCTTTAGGCTGGCCACAATAAAAGGCCACTCTGAAATGTTCAGTTTTGCTTTATTGGGGGGTCAGAAAACCAGTAAGTTTCTGTTGTGACCACCATTTGCCTCATGCAGTGCATCACATCTCCTTCGCATAGAGTTGATCAGGTTGTTGATTGTGGCCTGTGGAATGTTGGTCCACTCCTTTTCAATGGCTGTACGAAGTTGCTGGATATTGGCAGGAACTGGGACACGCTGTTGTATACGTATCGTATACGTGTCTTATCCAGAGCATCCCAAACATGCTCAATGGGTGACATGTCCGGTGAGTATGCTGGCCATGCAAGAACTGGGATGTTTTCAGCTTCCAGGAATTGTGTACAGATCCTTGCAACATGGGGCCGTGCATTATCATGCTGCAACATGAGGTGATGGTCGTGGATGAACAATGTTGGGAATAACAGCGTTACTTTTTTTCAGTAACGGGTAATCTAACTAATTACTATTTCCATCGTTACAACACCGTTACCGTTACCGACTATTAAATGTGGCGCATTACAAACTGAAGCTGATCATTGAAGCTGTTTTCATCCGACTCGGCTATCAGCCACCGGAGCTGCAGAGCTGTTTTTTTTTCCTCCGGTGAGGGAGGAGGGAGGGGCGAGACAACCGCATAAGTGATGATGATTGGCTCTCTAACGTTGAGTGACAGTTCTTAAGCCAATCAGAGGCAATGTTCGGTTTACACACAAGCCACACACAGCAGCCTCACACACACAAACTAGCAGAGGAACTGCAGCAATGGCGAGTCCGGAGGGAAAGTTTACGTTTTCAAAGTGGAAGTACAGACACCACTTTAATCTCCTTTGTCCACGTCCGTTGTAAGCAACTCTGATCTAATGAAGCATCTCTCAGTGGCACACACTTCTACAAAACTAACACTGGCCAAAAACTCCGTTGCTGATGCTGTTGATGATGATAGCAGGCCAGCTGTGGCTAACGTGAGCTCCGCTAACAGCTTCACAAAAACTTGTGACACAGGCTGAACTGAATGCAATGATAGACAGGTATGTTGTTGAGAACTTGCTCCCATTATCAACAGCTGACTCAGACTCCTTCAGAGCACTCATTGGCAAAATATCGGGGAGAGCAGGTGCCGGTCCGCCATGCAGAAATACATTTTCGAAATACATATGTAGATGCCGAGTATGCTAAAATGACTGCCGAGCTCAATAAAAGTAACGCAATAGTTACTTTTCCTGGTAACTAATTACTTTTATAGTGGAGTAATTCCGTTACTAACTCAGTTACTTGGGAGAAGTAACTATAACTAAATACTTTTTAAAAGTAGCGTGCCCATCACTGTGGATGAATGGCACAACAGGCCTCAGGATCTTGTCACGGTATCTCGGTAGCATTCAAAATGCCATAAGTAAAATGCACCTGTGTTCGTTGTCCATAACATACGCCTGCCCATACTATAACCCCATCGCCACCATGGGCCCTGAACAGTGAAAACCAGGATTCATCCGTGAAGAGAACACCTCTCCAACGTGCCAGACGCCATCGAATGTGAGCATTTTCCCACTCAAATCAGTTACGACGACGACCTGCATTGAGGTCGAGACCCCAATGAGGACAACGAGCATGCAGATGAGCTTCCCTGAGACGTTTTCTGACAATTGGTGCAGAAATTCTTTGGTTATGCAAACCGATTGTTGCAGCAGCTGTCCGGGTGGCTGGTCTCAGGCGCTCTTGGAGGTGAACATGCTGGATGTGGAGGTCCTGGGCTGTTGTGGTTACACGTGGTCTGTGGTTGTGGATGTACTGCCAAATTGGCTGAAACGCTTTTGGAGACTGCTTATGGTAGAGAAGTGAACATTCAATTCACGGGCAACAGCTCTGGTGGACATTCCTGCGGTCAGCATGCCAATTGCACACTCCCTCAAAACTTGCGACATCTGTGGCATTGTGCTGTGTGATAAAACTGAACATTTCAGAGTGGCCTTTTATTGTGGCCAGCCTAAGGCACACCTGTGCAATAATCATGCCGTCTAATCAGCATCCTGAAATGCCACACCTGTGAGGTGGGATGGATTATCTCGGCAAAGGAGAAGTGCTCACCAACACAGATTTAGACAGATTTGTGACCAATATTTGAGAGAAATGGTTCTTTTGTGTATATAGAAAATGAGTTCAGCTCATGAAAACTGGGAGCAAAAACAAAGTGTTGCGTTTATATTTTTGTTCAGTGTATGTTCGGTCTTGTCATAGATTTCTTTATTTTTTATTTTCATTTTTGTGCGTACAGCAATGCCTTTTGGCTGTAATTAACACTTTAAATAACCGGTCATAACTGCGCTCATTCATTTTCAAGACATTACAAATTACATTCAGCTATAAAAAATTTAAAAAAAACCTTACTGGGACAGGGCCTTAGCTTCGTAGGGCTCAAGTTGTATAAGGGACATATACAACTAAACATATTATCTTGTAAGTCCAGTTACTACTCTTGGACACTGACACTAATCTGGCATAGGCCTACTTGGAATATGCAACAGAACTTCAGTCACACAACTAAGTACTTATATCAACCCAAACAGCAATCTCTTCCCAAACCTATCCAAAAAGTTTTTGTGCCTTAACTGGGACCATTTCAGAATGTTAACCACATGACTGACAAAGGTCTGGTACAACAAAGTTTTATTATCAGTCTGTTGCTGGTATTCTCCAAAGGTCGTATTGTTTTAGGAACAGTCATAGTGTTTACTGTACGTCATTTTGATAATGACTTATAAACATGACTGGTTATCATTGGTAACTGAACTTTTTAGTCGTTTAAATATGAGGATGTTGTTGGACGAAGACAGCTTAAGGCACGTGTAGGCTAGTTTTCACTAGCATTGCCAACTTGTCTGCTTGACCTGTGAGGGAGGGATAACAGTTAAAGGAAAAAAGGAAAGAAAAACTTTCACTTTCATTTGTTTTTGTTTTTTTACAACTTGTGACCTTTGCATGCATCACAGCTTTTAATCATTTTAATCAGTAAGCAACAAGCAGTTTTTTCAAACGATTCATCTCATTCCTACATTTCTACAACTTGCCCAAAATATGGGCACAACTTCCAGTGGATCCACAGTTACTTAGCAGCTAAGAAATGAATTCTACAATCACTATCATTATTGTTCGCCCACTCAGTTAATGCTTCTCAAGCCCTGAAAGTGCTGTTGGTGTGTCAGTTATTATTATACTTGTTTCTCACTCTAGTTCTGAGCACCAATAGTATCAACCATAATCATTTCCTCAATGACCTCCCCAGGACACCAGTGGATCGAAGTGAGTCCATTGTAATCTTTCTTTCACTTAAAGAAACATCGTCACTCCTGCCAGCTAGTGTAACAGCTCAGTATCCAGCCAGTAGTGAAGATGCTAGCAGATTAGCTTACTAGCCTTATTGGTAATCCTCACCTTGAAGGACGTAGCTGTACGACGAGTCCTCTTATGTTTTGTAATGCGCCGCTGTGTATTTTTTGCACTTTCGCTGCAGAAGGCTCAGCCTCACTGAGTCCCTGTTTATCTCATCTGCTTGTATTGCATTCACCACAGTAACAGAGGAGGACATGCATGCCTTCAACCAATATGCCTGTGTAGACCGTGAACCAGTTGATATTCACTGCATGAAGTCAGACCTCGGTGCTCCTGAATTTACCAGCAGACGAGGTGAGGCTGGAAATAGTAAAGATACATTTAATGATAGCGAAACAGAGGTATAGTTAGTATTCATGAGGAGACACGCCACTCCGACGCCCGCTCTGCCGCTGAGGGACATGGCTGGCCAAACACAGCAGCTTGAGGTAAATGCACAGAGGTAGTTTATAATGTTTGGGAGCCATAAACATTCTGCCCTTGGCTCTTCCCTAGCAGACGGACCATGGAGAATTTTACTACTGCCATAAAGCATGTTCATCTTCTGCCTCTCCTCTTGCTTCCCCTCAGTTATAACACACACAGAGACACGCACATACACAAACACACTCACACACGCCCATCCCTGTCATATTTCACAAACACCTTATGCATTAAAATGAAGGAAGTGAACGGGACTGCCTTCTGTAAACAGAACAGTCGTTTCTCCTCACTGATGCACCGCTTGTCTACTCAGTACCACAACAGAACATCTAAGAAAGGGTTTACCCTTATATCAGGTTTGAAATATGAATGTCAGTTTTTATCACATGATGGAATTAAAGGGTGCACACAATTAATCCTGTACTGGTATTTTATACAATGGCTTAGCGTTCAGTATTTGTTTTCTAATAAGAAATCATGAGAACATTTTGATCAAACTGGAATGCTTTGACAGTTTAAACTGTTTAAACCTCATCTGGCTGCTTCACACTGAAATGGAAGTTTGAGGATCTTGTGTTCCCAAGTGCAATAAAGAATAATTTGGAAAGGGATTTGAGCTAGGTTATTAAGCACCTTGATTCGATCAATCAAAATTTGGCTTGATTTAGTGAGCATGGATAATGATCTTAACGTTTATTCTTATAACACTTAGCAAAACGAGAAGGTGGAAAATAAACGGTTGAAAAACACATGTTGTGAGACAAGTAAACTCCAAATAGTTCACATTACATCGTAGGGGTGGGAGAAATAATCGATTCTTAGATGGATCTTGATGCGAACATGGATGATTCTGAATCGATTTACAAAAGTCAAAAATTAATTTTCTAAATGTTAATTGACAATGTAGTGTTGACAGAATGCAAGAGGCAGAACTCGTAAATGCGGAATTGCAGCGCCCAGACAATAGATGGTGCGCACATAACAAAAAAACATGAGATGGTTCAGCACAACATTCAACCAGCAGCCTTTGCTTTAACAGCAAGTGTGCTGAAGCATGGTTGTAGTTGCTTCCAGCTAGAGGAACATCGAGCAAGCGATATCGCAACTTTGATTGCCAAGGACTTGCGTCCGTATTCAGTCGCGCTTTGTTGCGCACCGCTTGCATTTCAACACGCTGTGCAAAAAGTTGTTGCACAATGTGTTGAAATGCAAGCGGCATAAAGTAGCACAGCATTGGGATATGCTGCCCATTACCCATAACAGGAAGATTTTGTGATAAAAGAAGTCTTATTCTTATCTTTGCTTTTTCTTTACTGACACATAGAAAAGAAAAATGTATCTGTTTATTTTTTATTATCAATGACCAAAAGTAGTCATGTTTTAGTATGAGATCTTATACATAGATCCATAATGTGTTGAAATGCAAGCTGCATTGGTTATTGCATTGAAAGCTTTTTTATTTTTATATACAGTACAGTATATTGTGTTTCTCTCAGGGATATGCTAATTTACGGAGCCCCAGGCATGACATGGTCAAAAAAAATTTAATTGTGGCCACGAAGTAGGTATAATGTGCGCACAAAATACTAATTCGTGGCCACGAAGTAGGTATAATGTGCGCACGAAATACTAATTATTAACATTATTATCATTCCTGGACAGCTGGGTAAGTAAATCGAGCGCACCTTCTCTAGAAACTACAATAGCCTACGTGATGTCCTTAAGGTGAGTGTTCTTCTTATTCTGTAATAGCTATATTGTGGCCACAATTAAATTTTTTTGGGACCATGTCATGTCTGGGGCTCCATACTCATTGCCTGTAACAGGATGATTCTGTGTTCAATGTAAAATCTATTTGTGACAAAGAAAAGCCTTTTCTTTTATAAAATATTAGAGAAGGTAATTAATCTGTTGATTTTCTTCAATGATCACCACAAAAGTAGGAAGTGATTAGCAAACTCAGATTTGATTATTATTATCAGAATTATTATAATTATCATTATTATTATTATCTTTTATTTATTTTTATTTTTTTCTAAATCATGCATGGAAATGTACAAAAAAAATTGTTGCATCGAGATGGATCAATAATCTGTTTAGAATTGAATCGTTAACCTCTGAATTGGAATCGAATTGAATCGTGAGGTGCCAAGAGATTCCCACCCCTATTACATGGAGCGTGTATTTCATGCATGTAGACAGAATTATGTACAAGAGTTAAGTGTATAAAGAACCTCTTGATAAAATAAAAGCAATATATTTGGCAGGTCATTTCAGAGTTTACAGCTGTGGAGGACCGGGCACCTAAACCCAGACAGAGGCAGAGGGAAAAATTAAAAGTAAGACTGCTCCTCTTCGTAATGTAAACAAGGCTTTTGCCACCTGATTCCCAGACATGCCTATGATCCATGAGAAATCTAGCTACAATGACCCGTGAGCTAACGAGTTCAAGTGTGGTTTGATATGATGGGAGCAATTTGCTGCTCACCCCAAGTCACATTCAATTTGATAAATATGTGTTCACAAGTGCAGGAAGAGACGTAAAAAAACATGTCTAAGAAAGCCACACTGCAGCAGCGGTATAAAATGCTTATGTATGTTTTGACCATCTTCTGAACTATCCTTGACTTTTTTACCAGAGTTATTAATTTCACATTTTTCAATAGTTTTACTTAGTTTTAGTTTTGTTTTTTCATTCAGTTTAGTTTCAGTTAGTCCCCAGGGTGAGTTTGGTCATTTCATTAGTGTTTTTTAAAAAGGCAGCCCTGGGGTGGTGGTTAGAAAAAGTCACATCACAAGCTGTTTTGTCATCGTCTCCTACAGGTGAGGTGGAGTAGTAACTATGGTGATTTTGCACCTACGAAATAACATGCTAAACTGAAATTCCTCCCGATAAAAACGTATAGTAAAGATCCAGTTGCTTTTATAAAATATAGCAGATTAGTTTACTCACACCATAACCAGCATGTATTTAATCATAATTACTAATTTGTTAAGTAAGTAGATGGGTTTCTTTTACTTTTTTTTTACTTTTTTTTTTAAAATACTCTTCTGCTTATAGGTTCAGTGCAAATTGACTTGCAAGTCAATTTGGACCAAGCTGTCTGTCAAATGAATGCAGTGTAATTATTTAAGGATGTGTATGGTTAAGGGTTAATAATAGACTTAATTTATAATTTATTTGACTTTCTAACAGCGGATATAGGCGTCTTTGACAAGTTAGACTTAGACTTAGACTTAGACTTAGACTTAGTGAAATTGAAGCTCCATGTCACACGCTGTTACACACATATACAGTAAAATAGATATACATAAGTAAATAAATATAAAAAAAAACACTGTAGGAATAGAAATAAATATATACGTGCGTGTATATAATATATACAAACTCTACACAGATACACAGTATCTGTTATGGTTATGTTATTGCAAATGGTTATTGTACAAGTAAAAGTCCTTCAGTCTCTCTGTTCATCGGTTCACCCTCCACTCCCCCAGTGAGGAGATGAAAAGTTTGATGGCACAGGGGACAAAGAAGTTTTTCAGTCTGTTTGTCCGGCTCTTTGGAAGGAGCAGCCTGTCGCTGAACCAGCTCCTCCAGCTGCTGATGACAGTGTGCAGAGGGTGGTTGGCATTGTCCAGAATGCCCTGCAGTTTGTTGAGAGTTCTCCTCTCAGCCACTGTCACCAGAGTTATTATGGATCCTATTGGTTTTCTGACAAAACTTGCCCTACTCTGCCTCTGCTTCTGGTTGCCATCATTGATCGCCTTCTCTACACTTGACTCAAATTGTTCAACTCATATTGGGGCTCTGGTCTGTATTTCTTGTGTTCCCGATATGGCAGTTTATGACATGTAATTTCCCAGGTAAACACATCAGCCTCTTTGGCCGTCTTCCCAGTCTATTGCTGCTCTTCAATGCATCTATGAGCCAGCGGAGTGGACCAGTGGCCTGCTTATGGTGTTATAACTTGTTCCAGGCTATAGTCTTCTCCCTGTCTTTTACAGTGTATTTACCTCTCTCCTCGTTTCAGATTTCCCTCTCCTGCTTGTGTGGTTACGTCCTCCTCCCTGATTTTCTTCCCCGCCCTGATTACCTTCACCTCTTCTCTGTGTATGTGTGTGTGTGTGTAGCTATATAGTCCTTGTGTTTCCCCTGTCCATTGCCATTTCGTCTTTTGTCTTTGTACATTACATCCCAGCCTTTGTTCCTAGCGTCTTCTAAGTATTCCTGGTTTTCGACTACGGCCTGTGTTCTACTCCATTGCCTGCCCCGCCGCCCGTTCCGGCTATTTCGCATGCTCCGGTGCTTCAACTATCCAGCCCGCCGCGGTTCTCTGGGGACTCGGAGAACTGTCGCTCCTTCCTGGTTCAGTGTGGACTACACTGCTGCCGCTTTCCCAACGGGCCGCGTCAAGGTAGCGTACATAATATCTCATCTCTCCGGCATGGCCGAGGCATGAGCCACAGCTGAGTGGGCCAGAGACTATCCGGTATGTAACTTCTTGGACAATTTTAAAGACACTCTTTCCAAGATCTTTTTTATCAGACCACTCCTGGCTGGTAGGTGGCCAGAGCACTCATGGGGCTCCAACATGGCAAACAACGGGTCGCAGATTACGCCATTGAATTTCGCACCCTGGTGGTGGACAGTGGCTAGAACTCCTTCTCCCTGTGTGACGCTTTCCTCCATGGTCTGGCAGATCAACTCAAAGACCAGTTGACTCCCCGAGGACCTTGACTCTTTAATCTCCCTTTCTGTCAAGATAGATAACCGGCTCTTCGAGAGGGAAAGCGAGAGGTCGAAATCCTCTGCCTCCTCCTCCGTCGTAAGGGGGCAGTCTGTGGCAGCTTCCTCATGGCGTTCTCCTCCACGCTACCTCCAGAGCGCCAGATCATCGGCGCCCCCTGCTGCCCAGGAGGAATCTATGCAGCTGGGAAGGACAAGACTCGACCCTGAGGAGAGACGCCGCTAGATGCAAGAGGGCTGCTGCATCTACTGTTTGTTAAAGCTGAGAAGTGTGAATTTCACGTTCCCGCTGTTTCATTTTCGGGGTTTGCGGTCCCAGGGAGCAGCATCTAGATGGACCCTGCTAAGGTCAGTGCTGTGGTGGATTGGCCCACTCCCACTAGCCGCCAGCTTGTCCAACGCTTTCTGGGGTTTGCTAACTTTTACAGACGCTTTATTCACAACTTCAGTGCCATTGCTGCTCCCTTGCATGCCTTAACCTCTCCCCAGGTCAAGTTCCAGTGGAATTCCCAGGCGGACTTAGCCTTCTGGAAACTGAGCGAGAGCTTCCCTTCGGCACCCATCCTCACCCTACCCGACACCAGTCAGCAATTTGTAGTGGAAGTGGATGCATCAGACCTAGGCATCAGGGCGGTTCTTTCTCAACGATCCCACGCTGACAACAAGCTCCATCCATGCAACTTCCTTTCCAGGAAACTCTCTCTAGCTGAACAGAATTACGAGCAGTTAAGGTGGCACTGGAGGAATAGAGCAAAATTGCCATTTCTAGTATGGCTGGAGAACCTGGCGTATATAAGGTCCGCCAAGCGAATCAACTAAAGGCAGGCCAGGTGGGCACTTTTCTTAAACCGCTTTGACTTTTTTTCTGTCTAACCGTCCTGGTTCCAAAAATGTGAAACTGGATGCCCTGTCTCACCTGTTTCAACCGGACTCAAGCCCTAAATCTCCCTGCTTTATCTTGCCTCCTTCCTGCATGGTGGGTACAGTCACCTGGGAGATTGAAGAGAGGGTCAGACAGGCCAATACTAACACAGTGATACCCATTGTTTGCCCCCAGAACTGGTTGTTTGTTCCTGTCTCTCTCTGCTCGCAGGTGATTCACTGGGTTCATACTTCCCTCCTGTCCTGCCATCCGGGCATCAGAAGAACATGTTTCGTGACAAAACAGCAATTCTGGTGGACGAGTATTTAGCAGCCTGCCAAGTGTTTGCCCGGAACAAGGCCTCCCAATGCCTCTCCTATGCCCTCTTCCAGTGCCCCATCTTCCCTGGTCTGTTGATCTGAGGGTTGCCCCCCTCAGAAGGTATCTATCACTATCTTAACAGTTGTGGACAAATTTTCTAAGATGGTTCACTTTGTTCCTCTTCCTAAGTTGCCCTCCACCAAGGAAACAGCGGAGGTCATGTTGCGGCATGTATTCCGCCTACAATGGTTCCCGAAGGACGTGGTGCCAGACTGGGGGCTGCAAGTAGCTTCCCGATTCTGGAAGGCCTTTTGCTCTCTCCTGGGGGCTACGGTCAGCCTCACTTGCGGGTATCATCCTGAGTCCAACGGCCAAACTGAGCGGCTGAACCAGGATTACATTGCTTGGTTTAGTTGTTTCTTAAAACCCGGCTTCATGGAGCAGACACCTCATCTGGGTCGATACGCCCACAACACCTGCCCTGTTCTTCCTCTGGTCTCTCTCTCCATTCCAGTGCTCCTACAGTTACCAGCCGCCGCTGTTCCCAGTCCTGAAGGAGGAGGTCAACATCACTTCTGCCCAGGCCTTCTTGCGACACTGCTGCCGGATCTGGACCAGAGCTCATCAGGTGCTGCTTCGGAGCTCTGCCTGATCCAAGAAAACAGCTAACCGCCGAAGGATTCCGGCTCCTGTCTACAGACCGGGACAGATGGTGTGGTTGTCCTCTAAAGACCTCAGTTGCCAGTTTGACTTTTCTCTTTGTACATTACGTCCCAGCCTTTGTTCCTAGAGTCTTCCAAGTATTCCTTGTTACTGACTACTGCCTGTGTTCTCCATCGACCTCGTCTTTGCCTGATCCCTGCCTGGTATGTTTGCCTCCGCTGTTTGTCTCCTTGTGTACCAAACGTCCTCGCCTCTGCCTGATCCTTGTCTGATTTGTTTGTTCCTACTGCTGGACCACCCGTGTACCGAACCTGTTCCTAAGTGAAGACTGTTACCCTGACTAACTCTGTGTCTAGTCGTGCTGTTGAGTCCACACCATTGTTGTTACCCCAGGCGTGATAAATGGTAGGTCCAATCTCCTTCCTACTTCTTGTCCAGCACACTACCAGAGCCCCGAAAGAAAGCTTTTTTTCAATCAGAAGGCACTTGTCAATTGAAGTCCCCTGTTTTTTTCTTGCCTTCTCCACAAACAACTAGTTTGGTGTATTTAGCACGGAGTACCAGGACCACAAAGCTGTCAAGGCTTACGTCATAGGAAAACAATAAACAGCAGCCAAACAAAGGATGAGGAACCAAGAAAAAAAGAAAAAAAACACCAGTGGAATCCATAATGACACATTATTGTCAGTTAAGGAAGAATACTTGTGATCAGGATTTAACAAGACTAACAGTTATGCTCAGAACAGTTTGTGCTTTGAACTAAATACTATTGTCTGCATGCTTACATGCTCACAATGACAATCTTACATGCTGATGTTAAGCAGGTATAATGTTTCTATGATGTTCATTATCTTAGTTTAGCATGTTTGCAGGTTTACATTTGCTAATCAGCAATATACTCGAAGTACACCTTAGGCTGATAGGAATGTCATTAGTTTCATTAGTATCAGGTCATAAACTAAAGTGTTTGACAGACTGGAATTTTACCTGATGTTGGCTCTGGATTAAAAGTCAAGGGATCACCAAAGTGATTGCAATTATCCTGAATGTTGCTTGTATTTGTGTAGCAAATGTCATGGCAAAACAACTAATAGTTGTTGAGACATTCCACTCAAAACCACTGATTTTATTATGTCAACATCATGGTAGCGCTCAAGGAAGAGTCAGACAGTTACCAAAGTCAGTCAAATGCATCTTGCAGGTGATGATGATTATCAATATAAAATTATCCAGTAGTAGCTGTTGAGATATTTCAGTCAAGAACAAAGTGGTGGACCGACAGAGCTGGTCAGTAGATGGGTACTTGCTGCGAGAAAATTAGGTATCCATCAGCAGGAGTGTTACAGTTGAGGTTAGACTTAAGGACCCAAATGCAGACCATACACAGGAGGCAGGATAGGGGGAAACAAAAGGCGAGTTTTAATATACAAAAGCTGAACAAGTACAAAAAACAAAAGGAACTAGACACAAAAGCTAGTCAAAAGGACAAAAAAGCAAAGTAGCAACAAAAGCAAAGTACAAATCAACAAACAAAAACCAGAAGCCAAAATAATAAATATACCACATGGTAGACACAAGGAGAAAGTGGAGGGTACAACACGGAGGACATCACAAAACGAACTGACAAGGAGTGCAGAGAGAACAAAGACTATATGCAGACACACTAATGACCAGACGAGGAACAGGTGATGTGAGAGGGGAGGGAAGAGGACAGGTGAGGTAATGAAGGGAAACACAGAGGGAAAAACACAGAGAAAAGAACACAGAGGAGAACCATCAATCCATTTGAAGCTGTATGTCAGAAGGATACATTTTGTATTAGTAGCCAAGACAAATGTTTCAGAAGGCAGTATCAGAATCTGAGAATTACAACATTTAGGAAATGTTGAAATTTTTTTGTCACATAAATGGAAAAAAAAGCTGATGTGGTATACTCTCAGGATCACAAATTATACCCAACATTCAAAATAGTGCTGCCATCAAACCTAATTGTAGCATTCAAACATTGTTTGTCAGTCTGAGCTACATTAAAAAGCATGAAGAGGTTTAGATCAATGTCTCATTTTCAATTAAACATTTCCCCCAAATAAATCACCTAACTGCAGAAAGTCATGACAGGGAGAATGGTTTGAATGTCATCTGCATAACTACAAATGTATTTCCTATGTATTGAAAGCGTCAACAAGAACGTAGCTAGAACCAGAAACAGAGGCAGTTCAAGTACAGATCCCTGTGGGACACTACATTTAACCATAGGATTCTCCAATAAAGAACTGTAAAGTTCTGTCCAACAGAAGAAGTACCAGTCCCTTGAGAGCAACAGAGTTCTCAAGACAGTTGAAGAAGACCTTGTGGTCCTCAGTGTCAAATACCACACAGATGTTAGATGAGGATCCACAGCAATTCACAAATCATTTACTACCCTTGTGAGTGCAATTTTAGTCGAGTGTTTACATCTGAACTGACACTGAAATTCCTCAAAAGGAGTGGACAGATGGGCTGTGAGTTTGCCAGCAGACACTTTTTCCAACAGTTTAGATGTAAAAGGGCGATTATAAATTGGTCTATAATTGCTAACTGTAGGTGGATCCAAGGTTTGGACTTCAGAGTACAGCTGTGACTACATCTGTTTTGTGAGATGTGGGAACAACAATAGGATTTAATGACTTGTGATGTTAAGAAGTGGACCTTACTGTGTATCTGACAACCCTTTATAGCTAAAACGGGTCTAACAGACATTGTTTGAGTCAGCATCAGCATCATTATCATTAACAGACATCATGTTTGTGTTCCTGTGATCTACTATAACAAAAAAAGAAAAAAGATTGGTATTTTCCTGCATGCTAGGCGCAGAGCAACATGGCAGCTTCTCCTTTTTGTATAATGGCGATGGGCAAACTGCTTTGAGGTGCACAAATACATTCTAGATCGATGGGAGTTCAAAAGTATGCAACATTATGTCACACAAATGGCTAAAACCATCCACTGGCCACTTGACAAGCTGAGTCAAAGGCGACACATTCTGCCAATTTGAGTCAAGCTGAGACAGTGCATTTCACACCAATGTAAATTTTCCCCGCAACCTTGTAAAAGTGTCTTGTCTTGAACCTTTGGTCTGAACTCGGAAAAGTCACCAATTTCTGATGTGATTCTGACCTAGATTGATCCCTCAAAATCTGCCCTTTCTGAAGCGAATGTACTAATGTACTGCGATAAAAAGAATAGAGAAGGTGTCTGACAATTACAAAATGTCTGACAATGTCTGACAGGGAGATAATGATGATAGCCTGCTAGAATGTCATCATAAAGTGTGTCTCTAAGGATTTCAAAGAAAGCCTGTGTACATCTAATTAATCAGCCATCAATCAAAGAAAAAATGAAAAATAACTACTTTCTGGGGCGGCTGTAGCTCAGTGGGTAGAGCTGGTTGACTGGTGATCAGAAGATCACTGGTTCGAATCCTGGCTCCCCAGGACGGGACTGAGCTACATGTCGAAGTATCCTTGAGCAAGATACTGAACCCCAAAGTTGCTCCTGATGTGCAGTTGGCACCTTGTGTGAAGGCAGCCACTGCCATCAGTAAGGGTCCTGCGATGAACTGGCTACTCATCCAGGGTGAACCCTGGCCTACGCCCATAGAGTGAAACTGGATTTGGCCCCAGTAAGCCCCGCAACCCCTTGGGGGGAAAAAAGCGGCAACATCCCGCGACCCTCACGGATAAGCGGAAAAAAAGAAAAAAAGAAAAACGAAACTACTTTCCTGACTACAAGTTTTCTCCTGCAGTGGTGGCACAGCAGACAAATGTGAGGTAAGTGCTCCATGACAAGGTCGATGTAAGACCCAAGATGAAGATATTTAACTTCCTACTAAGTGTAAACCACTTTTGGATATTTTGTGCAAGGATCAAAGCAAGAAATACAGTTGTAATATTTATTGTTCTTATGATAAACAAGACAAGCATCAATATCAAGAACCCATTTCGAAGATCAATTCATTAATTTCTTTTCAGAAAAAAATAATTTAACAATGGTTTCAATAAATAATTAGCACCTCGCTTTTTATACATTTTTTCAGGATCATTTTGCCAGGATTACAATGGCAATCAAACACACAGTGTGTCACCAACTGCTTTTGTTGCCATGCTTTAAATATTGAGAGGACAAAGTAATGCCTAAATTTGAAAGGAGGAATGTACTCCATTTATAACAAAAAGCCTGCCGCTAGTGTGATGTGAAAATTGCTTCCCTCATACAGCACATGTGTGCAAAAAAATAACGTTTTACATTTTTTTATGTTTCACCAGATGAGGGAACATTTGTGCAGCAGCATGTGGCAGTATTGCACTCGGATTTCAAACTGCAAAAAGATGTGTGTTGCCTCATTGTTTATACAAAAAGGTGTTTATGACTCATCTCATCCTGTTCAACACAGTTAGGAAGAAAATATTTAATAGCTGCCTTGTCATGTCTTTAGGAAAATATCAGGTTATTTAATTTTCGTTTCACTAAAATCACATCGTCTTAAACATGTGTGAACACTATTATCATAGTTGAAGAATATCTTGTCTTTTTGTTGGATGTAAGCACTCCCATGGAGTTTAAAGTGATTCATCAGTCAGGTCACAGATGTAGGCGGCAATTTAATGCAGATTTCCTGACCTTAATCTGTAACCTTTTACAATAAGGTTCACGAACTTGTGAGTGCTATGAATCATGAATTAGTAATTCCTCAATAATGGTCAGTCCAGGACTTGTAAATAATAGTGAGTTACGAGTTAAGAGACTGGGAGGTACTACATTAATGAATCGTTAGGTAATAATTACTTAATTAATATCTGTGGGTCAAGAAACTGCTCACCTTCTTAAAAAGAAATACTAACAACTCATTAATTACTTAATCATTAGTTATTCTTTTTGTGCCCTTCTGAATAAAGTGGAGGGAGATGAGACGGTATAAATTTCTTTCAGAGGGATACTTTTTACTTTCATACCTTTTCCTTTGCCACAGTATTTCTTTACACAAGTACCTGTACTTCTACTTGACTAAAGAATGTGTGTGCTTTTGCTACCTCTGTTCTCTACTATATAGTCCAGGTATCACAGTTTTTCAGGAATTACTCATTAACGATGCATTAATTAATTTGCTCTTGATTCACTCCTTAGTTGCACCTAAACTACGCCCAGTTTTGCGTACCTTAATTAAATAATTTACCCCTGAAGCACGTATTAGTTTCCAGTACTTTCCCTTTTGCAGAATTGTCCGTTATCAGTGTTGTTTTCTGTTGATAGCGTCTAGGACAGAAAAAATATTGCCTTTCAGCCTGGGGTTACTTTTTTACGGTACAGTGTTGGCTTGGGTCGAACTAATTCATTCTGTTTCCACTCAGTTTTATCTAAATATCCCAGTGAAGTTCAGCGTCTGCGTTCTTCACCAAATAATGTGATTTATTTTGTGGCCAAAGCAACAGCATGCTTTGTCGTGGTTTGTGTTCTCAGGTGAACCCATTTTTATAATCTGTTTTTTTAAGAGTGCACCTTCATCCAACATACAGCCCTCAATTTACTCAGAGTGACTATCCTATCACACATTTACATCACGTCGAGAGGCACACCGTGGCTGGTGGCCATGAGTGTCTCTGTTTGTAGCTGCTTCTGAAGCTCGAGTCATTGCTTTGTAGAGACGTCCCACTCTTTGAAGCCCTCTCAATCAGCCAATGTTTTGTCCGTGATGGTGAGTTGGCTGTGGCTGGAGCAGTTAGGCTCGAGGAGAAAGGTTCATCCCAGTTCAAATGGCCAGCCAAACTTGCCTTCAGTGCCTTTAAAGTTCTGCAAAAGTAAATAGGAAGCATCAAAAGGGGAATAGCTGCAGTTATAGAAGTTGCTGTTCTAAAACATGGAAATCAACTTTCTCCCAGTGAGGTGCGTTAAAAATAGAAAGTACGACTTTTTCATAAATCTTTCAATCTTTTCTATCAGTACATTTCATACTACATTTCATGTAAACATCACAACTGCAACAAACACATCTTTACTGTGGGTAAATCTTTTCTACCAGCATGAAAGAGCGACCGAACCTGTTATGATTAGACGTGTGGCATTTAGCATGTGTGGGAAGGCCCACAGTATTTGGGCTGCAAAAAGCACCGGCATCAGTTGGAGAGCTGAAAGAAGCAGCAGGTGTGTGCCTGTTGCTAAGCAGCACCAGAAAATTTCAAAGGCGCAGCTGAAAACAAGGCCCAAATAGCATTTGAAAATAACCCTTAAAGACTGATCACTTTTGTGTAACATTTTAAAAAGGGGGAACATAGATGCAAACGGAGCCAACAAATGCAAGGCAGTTAAAACAGGGCAGCTGCAGCTCCAGTAGTAAAGCAGCCGGGCCGGTAATCCCAACGTAGTGAAGAGGGAACAGTTGCAATTACAAGATGTGCAACGTGAACATATTAAAGTTTGACCTTTTTAAGATTAACTTTGTATTAAAGTTGAACTCTAAACTTAAATGAATAATAAAACTAACACTAATTTAAAAACTCTTAATGTATTGCAATTGTATCCAAAGTATTTTTAAGTAAAATTTCTTCATACATCTGAAAGGAAATTTATATCAACATAAAATGTGTCTAAAATGGTCTTTTTTGACACATTTATTTAAACCCTTTTCATACCTTAGTTCACACAGTAGGATTTTGTATGGATGACATCAACTGAGTTATTTGTTATCATTAATTTACCTGCTGTAATGCAAGAAAATATTAAATTGGTTTTGGCACAATTCATCAACAAAGTCTTTGTCCTGATATACAAAGTGGATTGTGTGAACATTTTCTATTATTTTCATTTTCTGAATAAACTCTGTGAACATTGACCTGCACCTGCGGGAGCACGCACACACACACACACATTAATCGTTGTCCTTGTTTTTGTCCTTATGTCTCCTGTATTTGATGTGTTCTGTATTCTTATTCGTGTGTCACTTTTAGTAAAGGCCTAACCAGGGACAGGGGTTGCAAATTAGTCTTGACTAGAAACCTGTATGCATGGCATCTATTTTATATTTGATATGAAACAATGTACTATGTATTTGTCCCTGCTCAATAAACTTCTAATAAAAAAATAATTTAAAAAATAAATTATTGTAAGACAAGATATAAACCAAAAAGTTTTTAGAGATTAAATTGACCATATTCTGATAATTTTTAGGTTCCTGTTTTATTTTTGGTGTCTGATAGAAAATGTTTACATGCTTTAATGTTCAAAAAACACATTAGGGCTTGCTCCACATCTTTGCAGGCAGAGAACTGGAGGCTGTGAACTCCGGAGTGCAGGGATGTAGCAGAAAAAACACATTGCACATTGGTGTTGTGTTACACTGGTAACAGAAGGCCGACCACACAACTAATAACAAGCTCACAATATGTAAGGTGATAAAACACTCACCAGCAACATACAGACAATCTGCCCCCACAAATGGATTCCTCTGACAATGTCATGATCTGATGAAGGATCTCAGGATGGACAGACACAGCCAGAAAAACTTCTGCTCAGTTTTCTGGATTGAATCGAATGTATGATTGGTTGGCAAAAAAAAAAGAAAATACTGTCCATCGCTGCAGCATCTCTATTCGCCATCATTTCAGATGCTCTGTTGTAGTGCCTGTCTCTTTAAGCCCCCCCCTCAGAATTTCCAGTCTGCACTGATTGGTCAGCTCTTCAGTCCTGAGCAGGCTCAGGCAAAGGGTTTCCACATCAACCCTGCTGGTGTTTTTGCAACCACGGCTGTGGCTCTGGGGTTTTCAGGGCTTTTGATTTTTAACTGTTTTTTTGTTTTTTTTCTGTAATTTTGTTATTTCTGTTGCAATCGTCCCTCGGTTAAAACAATGAAAACAAAAGCAGTAGTTTGATGACGCTGTAAAGGAGCATAGATCATGAAAATATATTTTTGCGATGCATTTGGTCATATTTGCAAAACTCTCTGATGCATCATCTAATGTTTGGGGTAAACACTCCATTATCTACAGTTACTAACAGTTACTGCAGGTTCTTTTTCTGTTTTATGGCAGGTGGCATAGTGCGCAACTGCCACCTACTATGACAAACTGAAAAAGGGAAAGAAACTGAAATGATTTAAGACCCGCTGGATGAGTTACACATTTGCGACATCTCTATTGGAAACCGGTAAGTACAGAACTCAAGAATATAACAAAGGTCATGTCATTTTAGACATTTTAATGCAGAAATGTGACATATTATATCACACAGCGTTGTGTCGGATTACATTCTCTGTTTTTGCCTGTCAGGTGATTGAACTGTATTATCAGTGCGTGTGCTAAAAGCAGCTCAGCCTGCAGCTGAAAAGTTTAAAATCCTGTGCAGTTATGTGGGTTTATTTTCAATGCAATCTTTCATTAATCTGGCAAAATTTAAGAAAAAGAAAAAATAGACAGGCTGGAAATAACTGCAATCATCCTTTAGGTGATGAATATAACCACCAGTTACGTTCAGAAAATAATACAGCAGAAAATATACTGTATACTTAACAGACTATCAACGCAGCCTTCAGTGAATTACTGGATGCCTAGCCAGCACTCATGGGCACAACAACTTGATTGACATCTCTGAGCAAGCAACGAAGAGATGCTCTGGGGTCTTGATTCCAAGATAAAGAGCAGTCTTGGAAGTTGTGTCGGTTCACCCTCGCAAAAGATTAACATGTTATCTTTCTTCAAAAATGTCACAGCGATCGCTGCGAGTCACAACATGCATAGTGACGACATCTGACTGCAATTATTTTTAATCACCTCTTCTTGGGATTCTTCCCCTCGAACATCTGATATTCGTTTTCGTATGTGAAGTATAAGCAATGCACAAAATACACACACGCAGTCCAAATACTCACTGCATACAACTCAAACTCCATTTCATGAATTTAGCTTTGATTTGCATTTCATGTCATCTTTCTTTTAACTGAGAGTATCAATCCAGTATCCATAGAAATGATGATAATATTGGACATCTCTGCCACACACCATTTACGTCCAACACTCAGTCTGCCCTCTCCTGTAGTAAAGCAGATCTGAATCTTGTGTGGGACCGAAAACAGCCGCGTTGGTAGTACCATGTGAGTCCCTATCCCTTGCTTCTTTGTGACATTTTTTAAATATGCTGGCAGCGGCATAGTTACAAAACAGATCCCCTGTGGAGTTTCGGGGGGGTCACAGATACTGTACTACCGGATGCTGTCAGGTTCGGACAGAAAGATGAAGCCTGAGCCGCGCTCTAACTCACACATCCCTCTCTGCTCACGGAGCTGTTAGATCAAGATCAGGAGGAGGGAGAAATGAATTTCCCAACAACTTCTTTGAAAATGTCAGCCCAGTTCTGCTCACTCTTTGCAGATTCACAAGTTTCTGTCTCAGAAGAGTCATCTGCCACCACCACCAGCACCCATGTCTGGACTCCATGTTGGGATTCTTCTTGCTGCTGCTCAGGCAGGCGCCCTTCGATCACAAAAACTCCTTGCAGAGTTTAAGTGCGAAAGACTTTTTCACCAGACTCGTTATCAATTATCGTCTGCTGCATTCACTATACTCTCCTGACTGAACCGAAATACAAATACACACCTCCTATAATGTACCACTGCTTTATAGCTACAACATCGCTAGCTTACAATCAAAAGTAAATTTATATGATGTGTGGGGTCAGCTTGTCATCCAAACTCTTTCAAAATTAAAACATTTTATATATGCCCCCGCGCTCTAGATGAGTCATCAATATTATTCAAACATCTTACACAAAGTAAGAAAAGGGGTGATTTTAACATAAAAATGCTACAAAATACATTTTTGCCACACCATGAAAAGAGATCATGCACAATTTGCAAATGGACGCAAGACCTTTCATGTAGCTGTGTCTCTGTGCACACAATAGAGACCATGTGCAGACCTTAAAATGTCCATTGTCAACAATGTTCACCTCACATATGATATTATTGGATTTCTAATATTGAAATTAAAATCTAAGTTGACACATTTACATATTGCATGAGAAAATGGAGATTTTCGAAAAGTGAAGAGGCAAATTTCACGTGCTTTCATGTGCCGTGTATTGTTTCCAGAATTCTACTCCACGTGTAAATAAAAAAGCCAACCGGATATGAATTTATGTATTTCAGGCATTAGAATGTCAATTTGGCAGGCACAATTATCCTGTTCAGATGTGACATTATTTTCTTTTCACATGTAAAAATTTGGGTTCCCATAAGAAAATAGTCAGTCGATTGCAACATATCAGTTAGGGTGGTAAAAGGGTTTGATTCATAGATACTGTAATAATACTGTGGATGTATAAAGTCTGTCTGGAATCTATGCCAAAACGAAATGTGTGGTGATCGTATGTCACACCAGTCAGAAGATACATATCAAATTAAATCTACCTGATGATTATAACTACAGTAGTAAAGTGTCACAGCTTTCCGCAAATGATTTCACATTCATTTAACGTGCAACACCATGTTAGAGACGGTCCGTTAAATGCTTAAAATGCATTTATACGACGAGCCCAGACATGAGGACTACAGTATGGACACTCTGTACTTTTCAGATACGCTCACACACACACAGGCCAGCAGGAATACACGTAGAGCAAGTGAACGACAGATAACCATCAGCACCATATCTCACAGTCCCTTTCTTCCCGATGTGGTCTTTCTCTCTCCAACAGATACGACTGAACTTGAAGGAATATTGCATTTCTGATATCTCACAAAGTGTGACCTTCCTCACAGACTCACTCACCCACCCACTCAAAAAACAGAAATGGGACTGTCTCTCTCTCTCTCACACACACACACACACACACTACCCAGATGAATACATATATCTCCTGTCATGTCAGATATACTGCTTGTCCTCAGCGAGCTCCTAGTCTAAATCAAAAATCCATTATTAGTTTGATTTTGTCATCGGTCATAATAGGCCCAAATCAGAGATCAATGCATCACAGTCAGGTAATAAATGAGTGGCGCAATAAGAATTGGCTTATGGGAATGATCGTGATTATGTAATATTCTAACTCAACGAGAATCATTTTTATGACGCGGACTCAGTCGGCGTTCTTTGATCAAGCTGAAAGACAAAGCTGGAGCGAAACCGCTGTGAAATGAAAGCACTGGAGTTGACGCTGCAACTTAAAAAATGAGGAGATTTTTATTGCTTCTGCTATATTTGATGGTCAGTGTGGAAACAGAGGAAGGTTGGATGACAGGGGAAAGATGGGCAGCTGGAAGACGAATCCTCCTTTGAGTATTTTATCACGGTGTTTTACGACTTGATTCTTCTTTTGTTCTGACACACAATATAACATCATACTCACCAAAGCAATTGAGGTTTGAGAAAGTCAAACAGACCAAAAATAAAACATACGTTTATAAACAATCAACATCTTAGCCAAATTATCTAAATGAATAAAACTGAAGGTCAGAAATAGCAGAAATTATCCATTATCTCACAGAAAAAGATTAAAGATGAACCAGAAAGTCTGTCTGTAAACGGGGATGTTTTTGGAGTTTGTACATTGCCTGCTTCTGTTTTACTTTTAAATTATGTTTACATAATGCTAATTTGAAACAGCAAATGAGTTAGACAGATTAAAACTTTTATCAGCATAATGAGGAAAAGTTTTTTAATTAACACATCTGCAAATTTGCAAAATGTTCCTATGGAATATATCCACAAAGCATTAACAAACATCTTTGATGGGTTTTTTTTTTTACACACATAGCAACATGAATACTTGATGTAATAATTGTAGTCTTGGTTTAATACCGAAAAATCTAAAGCGACTTACAGTGAAACCAACATCTGCTCATTTTCAGGTTCGCACTTTTTAATTTGGGTGTATGCTAGGCAATTTTTACAAGCTTTAATGTTGAAAAAACAAATTATCTATGACACTATCCATGCTGCATGCGTCTTTGGCTTCGCTTTTTCACCTGCAATTTAGTTCACTGAATGTCTGGCTTCCATCACCTCTACCACCGCCGTGATCCCATTTTTCTAAAAAGTCTGATTATCTCTTTTGGTCCATGGCTATTCCTGACTAAATCCTCATATGTGCTGCAAAAATATAAGATACAATCCAAGTTGATTTCAGATTTGTGGACCACAGGTGCGTAAGTTATAAATAAGATTCTTAAAACCTGTTTAAGAAAGGTTGAAGTTCAAGTATAAATCTAAGAACATTTTTAGAAACGAGGCCCGAAGTGTCCAGTGTCGTTTTTTTATGACAACGCTGCCTTTGATGACCTGCCTTCAAGCTGGACTAAAACATGGCGCTTTCTTCTTTTGAAACTCACGGAACAGGATGCAGGCCGCAAAAATGTTACCTTCAAAATGTTTTAGTCAAAACATAGTCACAGTATTAAAAATGATTTCCAGGAGACGGTTAGAAAATTAGTCCAAAGTCGTAATAAACTTCATCATTTTAAGGATAGCCTCTCAAGATATGGCGCCAACAGTAAAGATATTTCAAAACATATGTCTCCTTCCTGTCGATTTAAAGGTTGATTTCCACTTTGCTGTATTATTCATAACGTGATAAAGTATAGTGCAGCCCCTCGTGTCATATCTCACCTATACGCCGCCTATTTATACTACAGTGTCAACCCGCAGTACATTTTCATAAAGCTTATCTTCCACTATATTATACATAATGAATAAAATGGGGTCTGCTGGATGTGCAGCAGACACTGATAAACGCGATCAATCCCCTGAAACGACTCAGCTGTTGAGTGCATTTTAAGACTATCTGGGGTTTATGTTCAGGCCTGTTAAGAGCGAGCTCGCTGTTAGTGATTTGACCTTCAGTGCCTCTGTCATGAGCTGGAAATCCAGAGTTAAAGTGACATCTCGCTGGCATTCACTGACAGCAGATGAGGAGGAGGGTTTAGATGTGTGCATGAGAAAGAGATATTAAACCCTAAGAACCCAGAGTGCGACTGACAGCTCCTCCACTCCTCTTGTTTCCTGTTCTTCTTCATAGCTCATCTCCTCTCTTGTTATTTTTCCCTCTCTCACCCTGTCATCTGACAGTTAACTGCACAACAGGAAAGTTTCCACCGGGGGTTACGATTAAATTGCTTCTTTTTACAGTCAAATGCTCTTGCATACAGTTACATAAAACATGCGCATATGTTTACACAAGCAATCATGCATGCAAAACACATTTCTAACGATTCAGACTGATCAGGGCTTCGGATCTGAAGAGATCGAAACCAGCGTGTGTCTGAATGTCAACATTTTACGAGAAGATAAATCAAAAGATTTTATGTCTTTTTCTTTTTTTTTCTTTTTTTTTTTTGCTCTTACTGAGTGAAACTTGCTATAGCCTGAAGAACAAAAAGCATCTTATTTTGGAAACGTGAATGCGCGAATTGGAATTCAGCCGGCTTCGTATTGATTTATTCAGTAACAGCTGGTCATAGACAGGCATGTAGACAGGAATAAAACCCCCTAAATCTTTCTAATTTCTTTATTACCCACCAAGTGCATTTGTATTTCCTTAATTTACAGCCAAGATCAGTCAGTATGAAAGTGTCAATTATGAAACAAACACTTTGTAAAACACTTTTCTCCATTACGGGAACCTAAAGCTGCTCGTTGACACACATCACGACCAATCCACCTGCCAGCTGTGTTTTTTTTTGGTTTTTTTTTACAGAATACGAGGGAAGCCAGACTTTCGCCTTTTGTTAAAGCCGTGAAGTGCTGCAGGGATTTTTGTCAGCCAACCTGGAAGTTATGATTCATTCAACACAACATCCAATGGGATTTTTCATGAGAATGTTGGGTTATTGCTGAAAATAATGAACAAAAGTTATGATGTATAAAATGTAATTCAACAAGATCATTTATTACTGGATTATGCCTGTAATTAATGATGCATGTATGTGTTCATAGCTTCAAAATTGCAGTCGGTAAAGGTCGAGCTATTATGAATTGATTCATACCGTACAGTACGTCATCTATATATTACTTCACGTACTGTTGGGTCGCATGTGAATTTCCCCCTGGGAATCATTGAAGCCTTGGTGCTCGGCATTGCCTGTGGCAAGTAAACTCAGTTGGGGCATGTGAAAGGTCTCATGTCAGTTGTCCAATCCAGCAAGTGGAAATGTATGTTGATGTCTAATGTAACGTTAACTGAAGATAAACTGTATTGCTAGGTGGAGCTTGTCCGGCTGAGCCGCGAACAGGACCGATGAGTCATACCGAACCTTATAGAAGTTAATTCTGGGGTTGAAGATGTCATACACATCGTGACATTTCGACAGTTTGACATCTTTGGAACGCTACATGCGAGAGACTTACTCCTTTTGCCCTGAAGCTAGCAGATGACAAAAACAAGTGAATATGGTTGACACTAAAGAGGATTCATTTTTTCATGGATCTTAACAAACAACACCATTTCATTTTTCATAAACTGTTATTTTTTTTTATGCGGAAATTGTAAATACAGTCACCAAAAGTTAAAAGCTAACATACAATACCACGGTTGCCTGACTTGAACATCACACACACTAAGCTCCCTACCACACTATACTGCACACACTTTACTAAATACTGATGAAACTACAGGGTAGAACATTTGAGTCAGAATAGTTTGCAAACAAGTCTGCCAGTGAATGTGGACGAGTGAGTCAGTGAGTTTCTGTGTCGGGCTTCATGATGTGTTGTGTCCCGGCCAACCTCTGTAGTCTCATTTAGCTGCTTGTTAACAACACAATGCAAAATGCAGAGTCTCAAGACCCATTGCAACAGCACCCCATTGTTTCATATTTTGAAATTTTACATTTTCTTTGCCACAAACAGTTGCTGTATTTGCAGGGGCGGTTCTGGGGGGGGGGGGGGGGCCAACAGGGGCCAGTGCCCCTGTAACTCTGAGTCCGGACCCCCCTGTGGCCCCCCTGACAGGGAGTCTGCATCAATAATACAATGACAGATTTCTTGCAATGATTTTGTTTTGAAGGGAAAGGCTGAAATAAAGTGTCTCAGCAGTTTACTACCCAATCAAAATTGCTGAAATTGTAAACACTGTTTTGTCTGAATGAGGGATTTATCTTTTTTTCCCGGGTTGTATGTGCCCCCTAACAAAAAAGCCAGCCCCGACCTGGCCCCTCTATTAAAACTGGTCTAGAACCGCCGCTGTGTATTTGTGTCTGGTTGCCATTACCGCCTATTCCCACTTTTCTACCAGTGAAGCAGCATCCCTCTGAATTACAGAAGCTTGTAAATATCACTCAGTTTGTGTTGTAAAAGACATCGTGTGGACAGAATCATCCTACTATTGAGGTAATCATGTCAACTTTCCAAAGCCAAGCTGGCATCCCTATAGCATCAAGCAGATGTGATCACTTCATGCACAACTGAAACCGTGGAAAAAACAAACGAGCCAATGAAACCCACGTCATTCAAATTAAGCAACCGGGACGCGGCTCATGATATCAGCTATCATTCCTTTGCAAGACTGGGAGCTGTGGGGATTTGTAATATTTGTAATAGGGAAATTACCACTATTGCTGAAAGTAGAAACACATGGCAGGTGACAGTGTTTTGAAAGTGGACTTGCGCCTGAAGAAAAAGGAGGGAGCCTGAACATGTGTGGACAGGAGAGACATTGCCACTTAGCCAAAATATTAGTCTTGTGTGCAGGAAGTCCACTGGGAAATTATATGACTTGGTTATTGACCATTTTCTCTGCTGTGAAGGACAAAAGGTCTCCCCCCTTAAGTAATGACAGTCCTCTCTCTCTTTCTCTGTAACAAATGCTGCTGTGGCTGTGTACAGGAACACGCTGGTTGTTTATGTGGCTGTAAAGGAGTGCGTACTGTAAAAGGTAATTTGCCTCACGTGCATGTTGCCTACACAAAATGGACACAGGCCGTTGAGTCCTGTTAATAAATAAAGAATTTTTCCAGATATCGTCGCTCATGATCAGTCACTGTGTGCGAGTGTCATTGTTTAGCCCGTGCAGAGGGTCTGCTTGGTTTTTCAAATTGATTCTTCCATGCTTTGCTTTTGAGCTGAGCTGTTAACAATTAGCTGCATCATCATATTGTATGTAGGTAATTGTTGTATGATTGCTGTGATTTGTTCACAGTTGTTGTTATTCCTTCTGATCTGCGTTCAGTATCACAGTAGTCCGCCGCATATTCGTTTATATAACCGGAAAAGACTTTCTTCCGTAAGATAGATGTTCTTTTTACATCCGCTCAGACAGTGCGGTGAAAACAGCCGGCTCAGGGGTGGCTCCGGCTGTTCAGAGCTGCAGAGCGAGGTGTTGGATCTCACACCCGATCCAGATTGTTTGCCTGAACGGCGCGCGACTGCTGAGTGGATCGTGTTGATGGGGGGCTTAATGATCAATAGTGAGGATGACGTCATTTTCCTTTAACATTGTTGAAAGAGAGGGCGAAAGAGAGAGGGAGGAAGAGAAAAGAAAGAGCAGGCGGGAAACGAACTGCCCTTCACCTGTCGTGAATATTCTTTTCATGTCAGTGGCATATTCACATTCATTATTCACATGGGTGCAAGATGTTCCACTAGCCCCCGTGCTGCTTACAGAATATGTTGACCAGGCATTAGTGGGATCAGCAGTTCTAGCTGCGGTACTTTTGGAAACGCATGACTTTTCATCGTGTTTTTATTTTCTGTTGCTTCTTTCTGAACTTAATTCTGTTCACTGTCACTTTGTCACTTATAAAGTTGATGTGACAAGCTTGTTTTGAGGAAGCGGTTGCCTAATTTCACATGGCAGCAACATAAGCATTCAAGTCCAATATGCATTGGTCTTTTCTCCACCAAACTCCTGAGCAAACACTGCGCCTCTTCAGCTGATAAACGCTCAATCCTGTTTACAAGCAAATTACTTCTGTCGGCCTTTTGGTGCTGAGTAGGTGCCGGAAATAACACTATGAGAGCAATGAGACTGGATCAAAATGGTAAAAGTTGAAAGTTGAGTTGAAAGGCACTAAAATGCTCTGTAGAGGTGAGGAGAGTATGGTGATAGCGCAGTCATCACAGACTGCTTTCAAGTACAAGTATTCATGTGATCCATTGCTAACATAAAAAGAAACATGGATTTGAGCTCCTTAAAAGCATCAAAATTGTAACTTCCGGGACAAAGATGGCTGATTGTTGGGTCTCATCCCCGTCTCATCTGCCAGGCCTTAACTGGTAGTCTGGCAATGAGACACAACAATCTACTTTCCTACATTTTGTTGTTGGATGAAAAACATTACATCTAAGTGTATTTCCTAAAAAATGCAGAATACTGACTGATTTGTGTCATCTGTCAGCATTTGTGTGATCCAAATCCATCATAAATGTATGAAAAGTAACAAAACAAAAACCAAAGAGCTCTGTGTGGCAGTCGTATTGTATTGTTTAGCATATTTACAACAAAGTCCTTAAACCAGGGACCTTCTGGCTGTGAGCCAGCAGCACTAACCACTGCGCCACTATGCTGCCCGGCTAGTTGAGAAATGAGTAACATAAAATAAACATTTGCATTGCTGTCAGATAATCAACAGTCAGAAAAGAGAAAGAGGTACAGTTCTAAAGGCATACGTATCGGTGGGTGATAGAAACATATTCCCATTTAGTTTCCCATCTGGGTGTGTGTGTGTGTGTGTACATGCACATGCGCATGGGTGTAAATGTGGCGCATTTGTGTGCGTGCACTTGTGTGTAAATGATGACATCACTTGCATGCAAGGTTTTTTACACATCCCTATTTGGCCCGGCACAAAGGCATACACACTTCAAAGGCGTGGGGTTCGGATCAAACGCAGTGGGTGCAGGTAGGTGGTGAATGTACACAACTCTCTCCATGGCTCTGCTCCCTTCATCTACGCTGCTTTTCATGTCTTCGCTTGCAGGAGCCACATTCACTACAACACTTGAATCTTAATGGGAATAAATGAGCCAGAATCAAATGAAGTTGCACTTCAAATAAATCAGATGTTGGACCCTGAGAGTAAAGCGGTACTTGACCTTGCGCCTTCGGTCATTAAAAAAAACATTTCGTTTCAAGGACTGAGTTGGACAAAGTGTGTTAAAACTCTGTGGACCTTCAAAGCTGACGACCTTTCAAAATAGCCTCCCTTAAAACCGCAGAGGTGTCTTTTCACTTAAGGCAACAGAAATCAGTTTGCTTCACAACACCAGAACTCACCAAAACTCCTCTTTACTGGGGATTATTAGAGATTTATCCAAAGTCTTCAAAGAAATCAGGCTTCAAATTCTGCAAGGACAGGGTTGTAAATCAACCACATACAACTGTTGTGTGGCAGGAAATTATCCACATCTGGCCCTCAACCATCAAATGTGCGTGAGATGAAGCCAAATCTGAAGCAACACGGTGAAGTGCTCCCCAAGAACCGGCATGAAGTGGCCACTTTTAAATTCCCACTTAAATCTGTAACTAGAAAATCCCTTCAGCTGCTCTGCTGCCCAAGTCACACAGTCCTTCAAGTTTATTCTTGAAGTCTGACTCGTGTCCCTTTGGGACCTGAAGGTCGGAGGCGGCAGGGTGAGTGTCCCCTCCGCTTTCTTTCTCGTCTGTCCCCTCCAACTCCTCCTCTCCTCCCCCTCCTGTCTCCTCGTCTCACCCATGGGACGCAGGGAAGGTGATAGAGGGTCACACAACTCAAACGCATGGCCAACTCCATGTCCATTGGCAAAGACTGATGGTGCGTTGATATCAAAATCCGTAGTCAGGCTGAATTCAACTTTCTGACAGGCATCCACAAACTGAATGATGAATGAAAGCAATAATTCTATTGATATTGGCCAAAACAAAGCCCTTAACAAGATGTTTTATTTTGGATTTTTTTGGACAGTTCACAGTGGGAATTTAATAACTCACTGTGTGTCCTCACGGCCAATGTGTACTTGAATCGTTCAAAATGCAATACTGTGCAAAAATATGATTCTACCGCTTGACTTGATTGCTTTTTTATGTAATCTATATTGAGCTTTTTTATTTTGACTGCACTTATCTGCCTCGGTAGAAGCATATTATATTGTATTTTGTAAAAAAAAAAAAAAAAAACAGGTGAGAGTTAAAAAGTTTACAGTCGTGTCTTTTGTAACTGAGTTAACACAGTTAACCTGATAATATTCATAAAACTCCCCTCCCAACCCTCCAGGTTCCTCCAGATTCATATCCTCAGATCCTGTCTCTATCTTATTAAAGGCCTAATAGAATGTGATTGATGACAAAATCCCTCGTGATTAAAAAGAGCAGTGACAGAGGTGGTTATGTTGTTGAGTGGAGAAATGTCACCATGATGCCTTTAATAGGTTATTTTCAAATCGCCTCTGTGATTTACAGGATTGCAAATAATTTAATATGCCAGGCCAGTAACATTGTTGTAATAAGCCATCTAAAACAATTTATTGGATGTTCTCTCACAATAATTCATGAGGGTCATGCATGTTTTATGAACAATCAATCAAACTCAAACACCAGCAGGCTGGATAATGAGGAACTATTGAGAGGAATGAGGCCTATTCAAGCTCAGAGATAGAGTAGGACAAACACGGTTCTCTACAGACATCATTGAACATGGCGTCGTAGTTATTCTGAAGGTGTAATCGGCATCAGTCTGTGTGCGCTTGCAGATCTGCTTCTGACAAGTGACCAGATAAAGCTCTGTGAGGCTGCACCTGACATGGCAGTGCAACTTGCAAATGTTTAAGTAGAATCTTTTTCCTATTTTTACAATAAGTCCTCATGACTAAATGACTAGATCGATTGCCACTGACTCCCAAAAAACACATACTGTATATGACTGCTGCAGAGTTACCAGCGATGCCCGTACTGGACGTTCCCCATCACATGGTTTAACATTGTGAAACAGTTCCAGTTTAGTAAGGTTTAGACGTAAAAACTACTTGGTTTTAATAAGGAAATGATCACGGTAATGTAAAAGTCACGTCACACATCATGATGTAAATTGTGTCTGTTCGGTAGGTGGCTTTTGGTTTCAAACCGGACACAAACAGTTTCCCTGGTAAAAATGCTGGGTTTATTTGACATATCCATCTGACACAGCCTCCTCTATCTTCGGATATTCTCTCTCTCATACTTCATCACCTGACTCCCTCTTTTTGTGCCCGTCGTATTTGCTATGAGCACTAGAGGTTGCCAGCTAACAATTAACGTAAATATGGGTCGTTCTGAGCTACTAATACAGCCATTTTTCTGTTGATCACTGTAGCCTGTTTATCAGTACAGTTGAGGCTGATGGTCATTAGTTCAGCAGTTTGTTGTTTTGTTTGTGGGTCTGCTTGTGTGTTTTTCCAGAGGTGTACTGCGGAGGCTGGGCGGGGTCACCTGATTGCTGGAGCTGCTGTCTCAAACATGCCTGCAGCGCGTTTGGAGTAATCAGCAGCAGCTCTAATACCGTGGTCTCCACTCTACCCGCTGCCAGGTTATTGTGTCTTTCAGATGTGGTACTTGGTCTCAGTCTCTCAGTGTCTTTGCTTCTCGAGCTTTTTGTCTTTGCTCTTCATGCACATTACTGATGTGTCTTTTCCTCAAATCTTCCAGAGATCGCCACCTGCCTACACCAGCTCTGGGCCCCGCCACCACCCAGCCTCTAGCACCTCTGCCACCAAGCATCCTTCATCCCCTGCATTCCCCTTTGCCAAACGCTCCATGCGCTTCTGCCAAAGCCCTCAGCCTATGCCTCGGCGTTCCTGCACCAACCTCCCAGCGGAGCTGCCTGCCCAAACCAGAGCAACTGTTCTCTTCCATCTACCTGTACAAGTCAAATAAAACTGTCTCAGCCTGGTTGTCTGCTTCTGGGTCCTGAAACATTCAACACCAACTGTACCAACTCAGTAATCCAACAAAATGACTTGTATTTTGTACCAAAAAATGGTGCAGCTGTGACAGAGTTCTTCAACAAACTCTATTTCTGTTACCTGACATTTGTTATTCCCCGTTCTTGTACTTAATATGGGACATGGAGAACTAATCTTCCCCAGGGGACATGCAGTCACTTGCTCTATTACCTGCTCATTATTGGGCAAGCTTCCAGATGTATGTGGCCATGCTGTAGGTAGAGCTAATCCTGTAATGACACACAGTCAATTGATTGCAGTCTGATCTCTATCCAAGGCTCTCTCGCAAGGTGGAAATGGTGGCTCGCAAGAGGAGAATTTAACCTTCTCTCACTGAATTGATTAAGAGAGGGACAGAGCAGGAAATACTGTAAGTCCATCCTCGCTCCGGAGCGGATAAGCCACTGGAGACAATTACTGGAATGACATTTTGTCACATACGTTGCACTGTTGTACCGTCATTTCTTTTAGAGAGCCACAGAGCGAGGCAGAGATGTTCCAAGAAACACATTCCTGTTAGAGAACCATCAGACAGATCCCGCATGATTCCTGTTTTACATCCATTTTCAGTTCCATGATGCAAGATGGATGCAATGTTCGGCTTTGAAAGTAATAAATCACATACTTCTTATTTGAAACCAAATGTATGTACCATTTTGATATCAGCAAATGTCTTTGAATTGTGGATCACTGCAAAGAATTTCTCCGGCAGAACCGGGGGAGCTCATCCTGCAGGGATCCGGCTCAACAGAGGGAACGTCATCTATCACGCAAAGACTCAATTTGCAAGAGCGCTGTTTGAAAATTCAGAATTTAAGCCATTGAATATTTGATAAGGGAAGGCAGAAATAAAGATGTCAGGAATAACTTTATAAGCAGAAGCTACACCAATGACATGAGACTGGATCGGCTAAGCATTTAATCAAAAACCGATTTGTGTAGAATTGATTTTAAGCACATGTTACACATTTATAAACTTGCGCAGAAAGTACCATCGTGGAGCAGAACTGAATTGAAGGGTTCCGTTTGCTTGAACTGAACCAGTTATTAACTAATGTCCAAACATGCCTAAAGGCAAAGTGTTAAAGTGAATGGCCACTCTCGCCACTCCTGAGAGCCGGCTTCCACGGCTGCCTCCTGTCTTGCGCATGTCATTCCTCACACAATGAATTGCCAAAGTGGGGATAATTGTGTGTGGTTTCATACAGTCACAGTCACAAGTTTTTTACTGTGTCACAGTCCATTGCTCCACTGAAAAGTGACTGAAATAAGCTTAAGAAACAGATTCCTGCGTCACCTCCCTACATCTGGGTGAGGGTGCTTGTAAGGTTGATGGCATTGATGGCCCCAACATCTGTTAATGGTGCTGGTAAAGATGCTTCAGATGCTGTTAAATGATACGATTAGTACTTTTTTGAAGCAGACTGAAGCCCTCTAAGTGACATTGGACATGTTCAACATGACGACTGGAACAATGGGACGGTTCAGTTTCTCATACTGGATGGTATGAGAAGATGAACCGGGGAAGCATGTAAACCTATTCTAGTAGTAACCCCCAAATAAAATCTGAACCTGACAATTGGCATAACATGTCTTCTTTAAACATCTTGGGACTGAAACACGTTCTCCTCTGTATTAGTCATAGGATCGATCAATTGATCTGTAAAAGTGAGAAACATATCTGCCTTTTTGTGGTATAATTTGTGTTATGGCGCAAAGTGTACCACCTACAACATTGTCTTGAATAGGTGTGAGCATTTAGTATGGTCAAATGTGTTTCTATGCAAAGTCTTTCACACCACTTTAAAGGGAGCTCTGTCCACTGAATCATCGATAAGGAGGAAATACATTCATGAAACAGACGTACGTTTAACATTTAAACCACTGCAATAAATGTGTGTACATTTTAAGCCGATACATCTGTAACTACAGCTAGCTCCAACCTCATTTTTCGAAGTGTTTTATCAGCCAGTAGATGTTCCCCGAGCTGTGTGCTGTGATTAATAATGGCTCCACGAAGGGTTACCTCAGGAATAACAGATAAGGGATGTTGGTTTATTGCAGTGTAAACTGTGAGGGTTCAATTAACACTGAACCAAGTGTCCCTATGTTGCTATGCTGCAATGCACCTGATTGACAGATGGGTGTGCAGGAGAAAGGTTAGAGGGGCTTTGGAGGTAGCGGTGGAATTATGGGATGGGGGGGGGGGGCAGCGAGCACAGATCACACTCGAGATCACACCATGCCATCCATACCAATAGGCTCATGCACAGGCATCGCCATACAAATCTCCAGATGAGTAAATTCAGTGCACACATGGACGCATTTGCACACATAGCACAAATCAACACAGGGGCAGAATCTTTTTCTCCACTTCCTTTCTCCACATATGGAATTTGTACAAACACATTTACACATGCATTGAAATGGACATGCATGGGCACACACACATACGTGCCGGCCCGGATCGTGGGTAAGAGGAGACCAGTGTGTCCCTGGTTACAGAGCAGCTGGGCAGGGTCATTATCATCTCTGAACTGTGACTCACACTGACATTGTCTGGATGGTCAGCTATGATGGGGTGGCATGCTGCGACAAGCTCCGGGTGACTCCAGAAAGAGGATAGTGGGGTGCGTCAGTCTCACAAGAGAAAATAAGGGCCAGAAAAAGACAGAAGGGGACGGAGCAATAACAGGATGTGTGTGAAGATTTATAGAAAGCTTGTTTTTCGCAAAGAGGGATGAGGAAAACAGATGCAAGAGTTACAAAAGGACAGGAAGAGGAAGGGTTTGATTTTGTGGGGGGAGGGGGGGAGCACAAAGGGGACAAAGCATGGCAGAGCAACAGAGAGGAGAAAAGGGTAAAGGAAGCTATTTTTTATTTGAATAAAAAGCCAGGCATCAGGATGAGCTGAATGGTAAGCCACAGTCTTGTCATCATGTCCCTTTTTCTTCCCAGAACAACCTGTTTGATGTGCACAGAGTAATATGGTGAACAGCAGGGGGTATCCACAGCATCAAAGAAAATTTAAACCACACACTGGCCCATTACAGCGTACTTATGTGTGTGTTTGCGTGTGTGTGCGCTTGTGTGTGTGTCTGTGCCCGCATAATAGCGACTGAACATGTGTGTTAGTATGCACACGGCACACTGCTTGATTGTATCACTTTGCCATGTTGTGACAATTATCAGCCAGCAGGTGTTCTGAGCGCGATGTGTCTTAACTACCAATCAAGACTAGCCCCCTGTCTGTTGTTCCATCATTGAGTGTAACAGAGGAAGTAATAACAATGAACTCCCTTTGATAATCCATGACAGAGACGACCAGGGACCGGGGACGGCATTTGTTTTCTGCAGCGCTCCGCCGTGGCTGCGGTGTTCACGCATCAGCAAACACGGCTCCGCTCTCTGGTGGAGGGAGGAGGTGTTGAAGTGAAAAAAGAAAGAGGGACAAAGTCACTTCTATCCGGAGTGCGTTGATGGATGGTCTACTCGGTTTGGCTCAGAGCTCACATGAATAAACATACAGGGCCGGTGCCGGCTGCAGACACTCCAAATGCAAACCTTTGATTATGTATTGAGATGAGATTTGATTATGGCTACTGCTCGGAGGGAGATTCAGTTACAGCTGAATTTTTAATATGATGTTTGGGAGGGTGCAGTTTTGAACCGTGGACAAATCGAGCGCCACAAGTGAATGCACCTTTTTTTCTTTTTCCTCAAGCCTTGATTTTATTTTTCAACCTGATGTTTTGCACCTTATACAAGACAGAGTAGGTATTAAATGTATGTAATCACCTGATCAATAGTTTCAATCGACATCTCTGCGGAACTCCTCCGACCTTTTCCAGTGTTTTACCGCACAGCTCAGTGAATTATGGACATTAATTTTCATTCATAATTATGAGAAATAGATTTTCTGGTTTAGCCTCTCTCCGTTTCCCCAGGCAAGGCCCACACTGAAACCCAATCACGCTGCAGTATTGGCCGACAGTTCAAGGCTGTCGCTGTACTGGACAGCTTGCAGGGATTAGAATTTGAATGTGGAGCATTGCTGAAAAACGAGAAAGTATGCACGGTCATGTTTTGGGATGAATAAACATTAGTAAAAATCTTCTGAGACAACAGATCACGCATTAGTCTCCTATTTTTGTCGACTATTGCAAATTTTACTTTCTGAATTTTTCGTGTTAGAATGAACCGGTAGCTTTGTATAATCACTCACAAGGAGTTGTGTTCCAGGTGAGCTGATCTGTATGTTGATATACTTAATATTCATAATAAACTTAAACTACTCATAGTAGTGGTGGTGACATTAAAGATATACTAAAACAATTAAGTGTATTTGTAAAGTACAACCTTGAGACACCATTGAGATAAACTTCAATATACTTAAGTACAACCTTTTTCTAACGCTATGCTTTTTAATAATACACTTCCAACGTTGGTTAAACTGGAATTATGTTTTTATGATCTTGAAGTGCACTTCAAAGTCAAAAGAGATTAAAAAAATATTCTTATAAAGTAATTTTTCCCACTGTTGATGTGATTCACCATCTGCAGATACAGCTGATGGAGGGAGAAGGGGCTGGTTTGTCTCAGCCAGTGGCAATTCAAAGGAATTTGTCAAATTTTAAGATAACAAGGCAAAGCTAAACAGTTAGATTACACACAGACAGCTTTCATTTTAGCATATCAGTAGCTTTTCTGTAGCAATTTGCTATTATCAGTGCTCGCACGCTGTGCTCGTATAAAACAAAGCAGCAGTGGATGAGAGACCGTGGACTGAGCAGATTCAAATACAACTTTCTGCTTCCATGTTTATGCTTCTTAACATGTGTATTGTTTAGCATTGGCATTGAAGGTCTGAGTGCATTGGCAGTAACAGGTGTAGTTATCATCAGTTCAGAAAAAACCCTGAGCTCACCTTCCCCTGGTTCACTTCATTTCTCTGTGTGCAGAGGAGAGGCTGCAACCAGGTGATAACAAATTACACCAAAACGCTAAAAAAGTACAGATAAAAGAACTATTAGCAACAGAGCAACTAAGGATTTCGGTACTCATCTCTGTGTATCTTCCAATCCTTTGAGCATCACATCAAACAACAATTACTTATTGTAGGAGCATGAAAGACGGATCAAGTGTGTGTCGTCATCATGATAGGGCTGATATGTCGGCAGCCAATATGAGAGGTTTAATGTTATATTTTTAACTAGCAATTAGGTTACAATGCATCTATAGTTACTTTCTCCAGGAGTAGATACGTAAAGTAATGTGTTACTTTTTGAGGAAGTAATGGGTAATGTGTAATACTTTACTTTTTTGAGTGACTACCCGAACACACTGTTTGGAATTACGAGTTGACGGAGAAAAGAAAATCAAATTAATGAATGAATTATCTTAATTAAGTCCTCATTAGCACATCTGATTATGTTTAATATATCATGGTGATTATAGCAGGACATGCTGTTATGCTTATTAAGACAGTGGGTGAGCCGAGGCAGCTACAGGCAGTCGGGGAGACAGAGGACACGGCCCTACAGGGTTTTCTTCCCATGCCAGCAGGGTTAACAGTGTGCAGTCTCTCAGCGGAGGGTAAGAGATACTTATTCATGGTTAGTCTAACTGAATGTGAATTAATTTTAAAGGGTCTCTCCACCCAAATTAAAAAAATAACCTCTGGTACCACAAGCCATGCAGATAGATTTGGTTTTATTTTGTCGAGAGATACTAAGATATATGTCTTTGAGATATCTACATCTACCATAATACACCTGAAGTGAAATTAATTGAATTTGTTGTTCACGTAGCATTGAAAATATTAATTTAATGAATCTACAGCACCGTGTGTTTCCTTTCCCTGTTGCTCTGGGTGTTCCACTGGGCTCGCATTGGGACTCTTTATTCAGTAACTACAGTGTTTAGTAGTGGTTGCTTGATTTTTTTTCACACGTTGCTTTTGGGTTTTCTAAATGTAATTCATCAACACTGTGAGTGCCGTGAATTAAATTGACTCATTGGCATTCTTACCATCACTATTACATCTGCAAATTTCAGATAGCCGAGGGGGAAAACATGTGGTCTGTTGTTTTGTTGTCGTGCTGTACCTCCTCTCTCTGTGGACTTGATTGCATTGTAACAATATCACTACTCCCTCCTTCGCTGCCAATGAACAAAAGTCATAATTAGTCTTTAATTAATTGTTTTTATGCAGGGTTCACTTTGAAAATGTAATCCAATACATAACCATTGGGTCTTTCAACATCATACACCCCTCTCCAGGCAGTCCTGTTTAGGATGGTAATTGTAAATGGACTCTTTTTTTTTTATAGCACTTTTCCAGTCTACTGACTCAAAGACACTTCACAACACATTCACCCATTCACACACACATTCATACACTGATGGCAGAGGCTGCCATGCAAGGTGCCAACTGCTCATTGGGAGCAATCTGGGGTTCAGTATCTTGCTCAAGGTCACTTCGACATGCAGCTAGGAGGAGCTGGGATTCGAACCAACAACCTTCCGTTTACAGCCAACCCAATGATCCCTGGACAACTGAAGAGGGAGGTCAGCAGGTCATTTTGCTGTTTAATCACACCATAAACATGAGCTGTAGTGTCCCCAGTAAACACACCGACCTCTGAACACATTAAGGAACTGTCTTCAAATTTGGCACAAATATTTACTTGAATGATGAATTGATTTTATTTTAGTGGCCAAAGGTCAAACTAAATGTGAGCTCACATCAGACATTTTTGGCAATTTTAGATGACAACTGCCAACTTTTTTTGTGTCTAATAGGTTCAAGTGATAAAGCGTTGACATCATATATCCAAAGGGTCACAGGTCAACTTAATTGTGACATCATAACGTTTTGTGAAAAATCTTCCGGACATTATTTAAACGCCATAGCTCCAGAACAGCAACTTGACTGGTGCGCTGAGAAATTCCACCACGAGGTATGAGTTCTAGTTTAAAATGTCATAGTGTTGACATTCTCGTTGTAACTTACCTTTGATGCATCCTGAAGAAAAAATAAGTGTGAAGTGATCACTGATTGTCCTAAAATGTTATTCTTTGACAGATAAGCTCTCCACATCCCATCTTAAGAATAATCCATTTAACACCGCGTAGAGCTAATGCAATGTTATACAGTGTTCATTGTAAAAAAGGAGCAGCCACACCCCATAACTACATATTGATCTTATCTGTGCAATTTAGCCCGACCTCTCCCTCCCTGGAGGAAAAAGCAATACAGCCTCATCATACACACAAAGGCGCACAACAACACACAAACAGTGACACGCATGTACGCACACACTGTGGGTGAGACGGAGGGAAGTGTGAGTGTGTGCAGGGGAGGGTTGGGAGGGGGGGGTCACACTCCAATACATGACTAATAGACTGTCGACATAGATAAATGACTTTTTAAGTAACAGAAAATTGCTCTGTATTCCATTCACTGAACAGTAGTTTCCTCTCTTCTCTCTATCAGTCTTCCCTCCTTCTTTCGCTTGTCGTCCGCTCATTCGTCCTGCCTCTCACCGCTCCCTGCTCATCATATCTCCATCCACACGCCCTCCTCATCTCCACACCTTTGCACCACTGGGTCCTTTCTCTTCTGCCGGCTCCCTCATTCTTGCCCCTGCTGTACTTCTCCTCACCATTTACACTCCGTTTCCCAAGCAACAAGTAGCAGAGAGGTGTGACAGTCTTTTTTTTCCCCTTCTTTTTATTTTTTTTGTTGCGCGTGAAGGAGGAGACGGAAAAAGATCTGGAACTGCACAATAGTGGAATTATGCAAATTAATCTACCCAGTGACAATGGATTAGAGCGGGCGCTCTCACAGCTGACAGAGGGTGTTTAGAATGAGCTCTCAGAGTCGCTTTAAATTATTCTTGTCTCACAAATCAGATTCACATTCACGCTAAGATTTCTGTGTCCACCTATTGCCTTTTCTCCAGCCCGGATGTTTGAATAGCCGCTGTGCCTGTTTACCGTGTAAACAGACCTGACAACTGAATACTCAATAACAGATGCAACAGTTAAAAGAAAGCTGAAAGAACCTTTGCACTGAATAAGAAGACGTTAGTATTACATCTCGACGCCCCCTGCAACGGAGTAATCTCTCTCATATGCATTTATAGCTCTGAGTGTATGTGTGTGTGTGTGTGTGATGAATGGATGCAACCGGTTTTTCCCCTGTCAAACGAATAACACACAAACCTGTGACACTCCCACACGTCGCTACTATTTCAAATCTCATTTACACCCTTTTATGCGCACGCCACCCTGATGTTGTTGTATTAATTGAATGATCAATATTTGCATTAAAACCGCTTTTTTCCACTCTTTCCTTTACAAAACTCAAACAGGTGTAATTGCCAACCTGACAGCCTTTCTCAAGGCAAATGTAAAAAACATTACTCTTTGTTATAAACGTCTCAGGCTCTGCAGCAGCCGTAACAAGCCCGGTATTTATTCTTCTAATTCAAAACGTGTCACTGTCAGGAGCACACTTGAAGGCCTCAGATGGTCAATTTCAATCAAGTTACTAATCACACATTGGTCACTGTGTATGTTCGAGTCAACACAAAAAAAAAAAAAAAAAACACAATACATCCATGTATTTATTAGAATATACGGAGTGTGTCAACACTTATTCAGGTTCTTTGTGTACATCGATTTTGTCTTCTGTCTCTCAGCACAACTCGAGGCCAGATCTTTATACTTTCTTTCTGCACATCAGAAGCATTCAAACTGTTACTTCTATGTATTGACTTTCTATATACATCAAAGCGGTCCACAGCCATACCATCAGCTCTGCGAGGCTGCACTTTGTCAGAATGCTGCCCTGAGCTCAATGTTACATTCGGAAAATCTTACTCAGTCTTCAGTTGTGTCAGGTCAAAATGTGGGAGCATCATGGACAATAAAGCTTACTTTAAACAACACTGTGCCTCAGCACCATATGACGTCCACCTCGGCAACTCATGTACCAGCATTTTCTCAGACCTTACGAGTTGTTGCTCCCACTGGAATTTTTCCCGGTCAGAAATACTTTTTTTTCTGATTATTCTGACACAACATGAACGCAGTATAAGTCTTCCGTGTTGCTAACATTTGCTGATTAGAAACAAAACATATTGAGGTTGCAGCTAATCAGAAAGTCATTAGTCTTAACATAAACCAATCTATGATGACCACGCTACAGGAAAAGTTAAGGAATCATTAAAATTTGAACAGTTTATCCAGATCTCTGCATCAAATGAACAGCAATCTACTATCCCTCCCAATTTTTGCCTGCGTCTCCCTATTTCTAACCCTTTCCCGTGCGATGCTCCTCCTTTTCTTTATCGTGATGAACATCGAATGGGTGCATCCGATCAGCTTTTGTGTGGGATGTGCATCGTGGTACTTGGCAACCCAACACAGAGTCAGAAGTGAGCCCACACAAATGACCCTGCCTGGCCTGCCCTCGTTCAAGCCCTCTGCTCGATCTCAGTTTGCCACTGAAAATTGGTGAAATGTGTCCTAAGAAGAAGAACACACTTCCAAATTTCAGTCCACTTAGTTACCCTCTTTAGTAGCCTTTGCCTCCTGTCTCACCCGATCATCCTCTTGCCTTCACCAATTGCCTCCTCCATTTAATCCCTCCTCTTCTTCTTTATAGTATACAGTGATAGCTGCCCCACCACCATTCCTGTCACAATGTGATAAAAAGTGTTTTGATTTTTTTTTTTTTTTTTTATCTATTTCACTGTGAGAGATGAATTTAAGACTAATACAAAGTCGTTATACTTTATCATCCTTGTGTTTATTCTGATAACATGTGGTGTAGGGTTGTTCAGGGGACGGGAGCATTGGAGGCAGGGCATTTGCTGATACGCCAGAAAATCTCCCCTCTTCTCACAGCCTCCTGTTGGCAGCTATGCAATCCAGTCAATAGTTGTTGAGATATTTGAGTGGTGGATAACCGACAGCCCAACGCCATCACCACCATCCTCATGGTGGAGGAAAACAATTCCGGAGAAGGCCTGCTGACGACCAGAGCCAAAAGTTTGAAGTTTAACACCATCAAACAGAAGCGAACCGTCAAACGTGAAATAGCCAGAATGTTGACTCTGGTTCTTGCATGTCGTGGAAACAATCAATTTTTCCGACAGTGGTTTGATCTCACTGGCTAGTTGGTGCACGGTTCCACCTGAAGTGTAATGCTCTCCCGCTACATTCACCTTGTTGTGTATTCGTATTAATGGCAGGCACAATACACTGTTTTTACAGCAGTTCTCTGACTGAGATGTTTCGGAATGATCAATGTGTTTTCAGGTATCGTGTCAGGAGCAAGTCGACCGCAGGTTTTGGTGTCATGATTCAGTGCATGCTGTGCACCTCGAGATGTGCTGAACATACATTATATGTTCAGGAAACATAAAACAAAGAAGGTAAGCAAATTCTCCTTTGTTAGGGCAGAGCGACTGCAGGGTGTATTGACTGAGAAACACAAGCACAGATCGTAAAGAGGAAAGCGTGTCTGTGTGTGTGAGAGAAGAGGGGTAGATAAGAGGAAGCTATAGGAGGGAGGGAGAGACTCAACATTTGTACACTGTGCACTGCGTCGGCCTGCATCCTCCCCTTTGCTTCAGTGAAGGTCTGATAGGGAGCAGATTTCATAACAGCCTAATAAAACCCTCCAAGGGGTCTCAAGATATAGCTATTCTATCTCTGCAAGAGCTGCCATCATCTTTACCTCAACAATCCAGGGCCTGTCAACAGCCGTCAACCCCTACAACCCCTGAGCCGCCTGATATTGACAATAAAACAGGAGGCAGGATCAGCAGGTTGGCGCGAATGTGTGCACACATGCGTGTAAGTTGTGAGGCTGGTGAAAAGGTCCAGGAGTGGACACTCGTTCCAACACCACCACCACCCAGAGTAGAGCTCGGCTTGTACCAGGTAGCTATACTCTCACACAGCGGGATAAAGACAGATTTCATGCGGGCATGGAGAGGAATACAGACAGGCAGCTGCACAGAAAGAAAAAATGTATAATGATCCCCGTTGTCACAGCCATGACTTTTGGACAGCTCTGGTTACTCGCAGTGTGCTGCAGAGGAGATGGAGAATTGTAAGCCCTGTCATGCATCATAAATGGAATGTAGCTCGCACACACAGTAGAGAATAGGAAATGTGTGCACCCCATAAAGGAGAATGTATTGCACTTTACGAGGTAGCAACGGACATATTGCATGGCAGGCCTCATAAACACACGCATGTTTTCTCTTATGAGTTTTTCCGGGATTTGAGCGACGGCTGCACAGAATGAGTGAGGAGGATTAAGAGGCGGATAAGCATCGACACTATTTGTATTGAAATGGCTGTACTGCTCGAGAAGGGAGAGGATGAGGAGGAGAAATGGAAATAGATGAGAGCGAGATGATGTGATCTGGGATCTGAATGTGAATGGGAGGGAGGTTGAAGGTGCAGGCGAAAATAATCACGTATAGGATGTTTGTGCTGATAGATACAAGATCAGCATGCATACCTTTTCACTCACCCCTGCCCCAGAAGGGCTCTTCGGTGGCAATCTCATAGCTGACTTTTTTTTTTTCCTCCTAATATTTGCTGCAGAGGTATCAAGCAAAAAGTGGATCTTGCGCGCGCGGAGGACTTTTCATCTTGCCGTCTCTGGTGGGATTGTTAAAGCAGATGGTGTCTATAGATCTTTGGGGGTCACCGCATCCAGAAACCTCCATTTGTTGGTGCCATCATCCCCTTGGTAACAATAAAGGACAATCAGGGTGTGTGAATCAGCCGGTGCCAAGGATCTGGACCCCTGCACCGCGGGGCGAGGACCCTATCAGCGTCTTTGCTTGCTGCACAGCTCTGCCGAGGGGGCAGCAAAGCTTAAGACATCATGCCCAGATTTGGCAGTGCTTACTTTCGGTATATCTGGCCATTTCGCTGTCCTCTCCCTGTGACTTAGCAGCATCTGCAGCAAGACTGATCAATAGATCACACCAACAAGAGGTCTTGAGGCCAATTAGGCCAGGCAGACTGGTGTCAGGCCTCGTGTCGATACTGGAGCTGTCTGCCCTTAGGAACAATGGATAAGAAATAAAGGCAGGTAGATATTAGACTGTGTGTGTGTGGGGGGGGTGTGTGTGTGTGTGTGCATGCACGTGCGTGCGTGCGTGCATGCTCTGTGCAATTACTGATTTACATTAAATGATCTGCGGCTCATGCAAGGAACTTCTACCACATCGTAAGCTCTTGACCGCACCCCATTTTCAGTAAATGCCTCCTTCACTGTCGGGTCCGCTCCTACATACCAAACAGAGCAGAGAAGTGTGATGAAGGGCGTCTGATCAAATGTCATTGTCCTGCTCTCATGCCCAATACTACAGCACCCTCTGTTGGTGTGTTGGATTATGATTTTGACAAATAATATCTCACCTTAACTGGCTTGTTCGTGCAGCACGGCTGATGCAAATGATCTAAAAAAGCGTGCACATTTTCAGCCAGCTCCTGACAGGAAATAATTGTCATCCTCTGAACCTAACACATTACATGTTGGTTTAATTTCCCCTTGCCTTGAGCAAAAAAAAAAAAAAAATCCCACCAAGTTTGCTCAATCCTGAAACATAATTTATCTGCGTCTGATACCTATCGTGGATTAATCATGGAGGTGAATTCATTGACCTTAACTGCAGGGTTTATGTGGTGGAAGGGGTGAAGGTGTGGTGAAGGGTTCATAGAAGGGGAGATACCATCCGATTCGTTCAGTGTTCATTTTGCAAAAGACTTCTGGCCAAGTGATAACCGAGGATCTAACACACACACACACACATATATGCACACACACCCTCGCTCTCTCCATGACAGTCAAGTTAATTAAAGCAGTTGAACAATCAGGTGCTTGGAAGAAAGACAGAATTAGTCGCCCGCAGGCCAAACACTTTAAATCTTAATCAGACGCTCACTAATTAAACTTCATTTCAGCAGCAAGCTAAA